>NW_024962266.1:28411738-28619389 GCF_019238085.1 Lagopus leucura
ACACACGGACACACGGACACACGGACACACGGACACACGGACACACGTCAGCAGCGGCCTCCGACCGGGCCGGGCCCACCCCAAGCCCCGAGCCCCGGCCCGTGCTGCCCGCCCCCCGGCGCTCACTTCTTGTCGGGGCAGATCCAGTCCCCGTCGCTCACGCGGAAATTCTTGGTCGACATCTCGGACCAGCACAGCCCCGCCGAGCGCCGCCACCACCGCCGCGCAGGAGGAAGAGGACCGGGGTCCTGAGCCGGCCGGGCCGCCCGCCGCGCCTGCGCCCCGCGGCCTCAGCGAGCCGTGCCCGTGCCGGGCGGGATTCCGGTCAGGCAGCGCCTCGGCCGCCTCAGCCCGGCCGCGCGGGGAGGACGCGGAGGACGGGGCGCCCCCAGCGGCGCGGAGGACTGCCTGCAACTTCCGCCGTGCGCGCGGGGCCGCGGAGGGCGCCGTCAGCGGGAGCGGCGGAGCGGCACGGGGCGGGGCGGATATCGGGGCGGATATCGGGGCGGATATCGGGGCGGATATCGGGGCGGATATCGGGGCGGATATCGGGGCTGGTAGCGGGGCTGGTAGCGGGGCTGGTAGCCGCCCGGTACCCGCGTACGTCCGCAGGGCGAACGGCTGCGGTCTCGTTCGTGCCGGGAGCGGCGGTTGCTGTGAGCAACGTAACGACGTCCCACGAGAACGCCGGGACCGTTTGAGCTGCGAGTGCGTGAACGCAGTGCTAAAACTCCAAATAAATGCTTTTTTTTTTTTTTTTTTTTTTTTTTTTTCTTTTCTTCTTCTTTGCAATAAACCTTTAACGAGCACCCCAAAGCTGCTGGCTGGGGCCGTGCGATCCCTCCGGCCGTTGCTCTGCCCGCCCGTTGCTCTCAGCGGCAGCTGGGTACACGGCACAGGACGGTCCGTGGAGCATCGCCTTCCTGCACACACAGCAGGAAAAAAACTAACCCACATTAAGCATCTTCGGTCTGATCCGCAAGCCTTCACTGCACCCGTCAGTCTGAGCTGAAAAGGAGGATCGGCCTTAGTGCTGCGACACAGGTGGCAACACGTCTTCTGTGGTCGCTTCGTCAGCGCAGATCCTTACAACGAAGTAAATAAAAGTGAAACAGAGTAAATGAAAGTAAATAAAAGATCTGGAGAATCCGGTTACTGCCCTCAGCGCCTGGGGAGGGAGATGCATTGCCGCCATCGGATGCTGTACAGCAGGTGGCACTTTGGTAACGCGGATCGTTTTCCCAGCCGCTGCTATTGAAAAAGAGAGATCTGCTTTGTTGTGACATCGAAGGCAGAGAATTTAAATATTAATATATTGATAGAGCTATTTCCTCCCCCCGAAAAGAACAAACAAACAAAAACAAACAGCATCGCTGTCATCCTGTGTGATCGGTGCTGGGAATTGAATGCAGGACTATCTTTGCCTTGCACATGGTGCAGGAGGTGAAGCTGCCAGGGTGTGCCCGGATCTCACAGTGTGTGCATTCACCCAGACCTCCTGCAGGCAGGGCACCGTTCCTTCCTCTGCAGGACGGGGAAAAGCCAAAAGCAGAGGCTGTGCATCGCTAATATGTTAGAAGAAAATCAGCACCTTGGCCTAGAGAAGAACTGGACTGGAGTTCAACGTGCTTAGGAAAGACGCTGCTCTGGAATCCTGGTTTCCCATTGAGGTCGCTGCTCATGGGTCCATTGCAGTGCAGGTTTGGGGTCTCCCTGAAGCCCTGAAGGAGTGAAGGCAGAACCTGCTCAGGTTTCATCACCTTCGTGTGGCTCCTGGGCCAAGCGGGGATCAACTTCTGGCCAACAGAATTTAACATGAGAACAGAGAATACCGCTCTAACTTGAGCAGCAAAATCCTCGTGCTGTTCAGGTCATTAAAAAAGCCCCCTGTGGATGACTTCATGGGCAGGAGTTTGTTCCGTATCCCTGGATTTCTCTTAAGGGAAATCAAGACACGTAAATCTTGAATTTTACATCAAGAAATGAATCAGAAGAGGCACTTTCTGTTTTAAAAATAAGCATGGGCAAAATCGCAACTCACCTGGTAATAATTTGAGGCTTAAATGTTTTAAAACTTCCCACCAAAATAATGAGAAGAATATTTCAGTGGTATTTGCCTTCTTCTGAAGGAAGTTCCCCAGAGAAGCCTCTGGCCAGGCAGAGGTGGGATGCAGTCAGCCACGTTCTGGAAATCAGACCTTTGCCTGAATATGCAGAGGGAATATTGCCATAACTTCTGTTTGTCCTGCCCATTTACTTCAAAGCTTATATTAAAAACTGAAAAGCCAACTGGGGAATGAAAAAACACATGGCTTATTTTTTAATTGATGAATAAATTTATTTAATTCATGAATATCTTAATTAATTTATGGAGCAAGACCCAAGTGGACCAGATCTGAAGTCCTGGAGGGCACTGTGACCAGGCAGCCAGCTCAGCTCAGTGACTATGTAGGATATCCCCTTTTCTTAATAAACCAGTTAGCTTTGCTTGAAGTTTTTTGATATGCTCATCTTCTTTTCTTATGTTTCTTATGCAAAGCTCCATTAAAACATCTACTTCTCATTTCAAGACACTTTATGGACATTTGTATTACGTTCCTGTTTCTGTCATAATACATTTTGGCTTCAAGTATACATAAGGACTGATAATAACGAAGTAAATGAGAAATACATTGCCCTTCAGTTTAACATAATGAAACTGAACAGTTGAGCATGAAAAAATGTATAGAAAACTATTTAATTGGCCTGTCTCTAAACAGCAGATTCCTACCAACCAGCAGGGAATATCAGTTTTCTTGAAGAAAAAACAAATGATACGAAGGCCAGCTGAGATCAAAGCCAGGTAATTAAAGGAAGGTTGCCCGTGCTTCATTGCTCTTTCACTCTGTTTTTGTGGCCTCCAAGTACAGTGTCTGCGTGCCACACTTTATTAAGCAGTATGGGGCACCTAGGATTTTAAGCATCACTTTAAAGCACTCAATAGTTATTGATGCTCTCCAAGACATAGCAGCAATAACAATTTCAAATTTATGAGTTAAATGCGAGCGATGTGCTTCCATCAGGTCAAATCCAACAATTGTGAAAATCTATTTGTGTTGATGGAGTTGGACATAAACAAAAATGTACACAAAATAGCGCTTGACTGTTTCTTTTTTAGAGAACATCATAACTTGACAGATATTGTTTAGCAGGAGGCAGTGAAAATGCAGTCCCTGTATTGAAAAGCACAAATGCTGTCCTCTCTTCAAGACACTCACAGGTCTGTGATGTACAATGCAATACAAAGATTGCTGTGCTGGAAAGCAGTTTTAGGACATGCCAAGCATTTGGAGAGTTTGCTTTCCAAAGTTTGTTCCAATTTTCATGACTGACGGACATTTTGTAATAGAATTTTTCAAGCAGATGATGGGTGCTGTCGTGTCACTCAACTGACGTGCTGCTGGAGGAAAGATTTTCTTCAAATGTGACCTTTACTGAGGGTAAAACATTGCTTGTCATTTAATAACTTAATAATTAAAGAGTATATTGAGCTCACCAGGAGTATGTAAAATCACAGTATGAATGTTACAAGCAATACTTGAGGTGTTTGTTCTGCTGAGAGTGAAGTTGGCCAATGCTCGTTCACACATACAAGGGTGTGATTACTGGGGACTTGGAGAGGCCCCTTCGCCCACTGCTGCTGCTGGAGGTTCTGCTGACTGCAGGCACTGCTCTGGCAGCTCTCAGCTCAACCCACAGCCCGAGGTTCCCCAGCCGTGCTCTGTGGGCTGCCCTGCCTCCCAGCCTCTCATTTGCAGCCAAGCAGCAAGTAGTAGTCCCAAATGTTTCCTCTTTTTTCCTTTCCATCAGCTGTTGCATCCACCTCCCTGATTTCTGTTCTCTTTTATTGATGTTCTCTTGCGTCTGGAAAGGAACCCTTCCTCTTTTCCATACTTAAAACAAATACGTACTTTTAAACCTTTCCTGGTAGGCTGTGTTACCCAGATCTTCATTCTGCGCTCCCGGATCCCCCATACAACTCCCCCACAGCAGGGTCTGCCTGCCTCATTGCTGCTGGCACCGTGCTGACGCAGCTCCAATCCGTTTTGCTGCCCTGCAGTGCTCCTCCTTGTGCAGGTTGCACGGAGGTAATTTCTTCCAGGAGAATCATCACATCATGAATTTGTGCTTTGTTTATGACTCAGTGCAGATCACTGTTTTCTGCAGTGCTCTACATGTTGTTCCAGTTTAAGGCCTGCGTATTTGATTTCTCCCTTTCAAGTCTAATACTTTGCACCTGGTCTGAGTTAAATTTCATTTTTATTAATTTGAGATCGATTCTCCAAATATGAAGGTAACTCTGAATACCTGTGTTGTCCTTCAGATTTCTTTTGGCTTGCTGTTTGATTGAAGCTGGACTGCATTTCATGGATGTCGTGTAGAGGTGGTCACAGATGCTCCTCAGGTGCACGTAGATCATACCTGGATATTTTCCCCCTGTGTGGTGGAGAAGCTGAATGGAATGAAATAAGTTTAACGTGACCATATCCCCATGTTGTGAAACCTTGTATCCTCTTTGGAACTAGGTGTGTTATTTGCCATTGTGACATATTACGTATTATTACATGTCATTGCTAAAGCAAAAATGGGAATATTTTGCCAAAGCAGTGTGTGAAACCACCTCAGGTTTAAAAGGAAAATTGTGCGTGGCCATTGCCTGACACCTTGCATGTTGTGCTCTGGCTGCTCTGAGCCTCCACATCCACCACCAGCTTGTAATTCTGCAATAATGTGGAGTGTCAATGGACAGATGTGCAGGGATTATGAAAATGGATCATATTTCATCATTACATTTTTATTCAAACACAATAACAATATATCCTGTAACTGAGCTCTCGGTGGTGTTGACAGCATCCTTCCCTGCACTCAGAGCTGTGATACAGATGCGTTATTTCCTCCAGCAGATTTTACCTGTCAGACAGTTGTTTTAGTTCCAGAGCTCCTTCTCAGAAATAAATAGGGACTCATGATGCACGTCACTCTTTTGACAGGAAAATCCAAACATATATTTGCCCACAATTGTGTTGACATTTGCAATACAGTTTAAGGGCTTTTTTAGAGCCACAGGAGACATAGTTGAGTTTTTAAACTTAATCTCCAAAGCAGATTTAAAATAAAGTATGATCTTACCATATCATTTAGGAGAAGTAAGCTATCCAGCAAAGCTGCATTTCCTCCTGCGTGGAAGGGGACATTACAGGTCCATGAGCTGCACTGGTCCTGGTGCTGTATCTCCAAGTGTTGGAAGACTTTGTAGAACAGCAGCTGAATATTCTGAATAGTTGGCTAGATCTGGCAAGTTGACGTCAGAGCTGACATAATTGGGGATATGGAGTACATTATTTTTTTTCCTTCAGAACAACTCAGAGAAATGTTCTTTAATTTAAAATTCATGCAATTTTCCCAAGTTTTTTTTTTTTTTTTTTAATTGGACCCAGTTTGGAAGAGCACCAGGTAGTGTTTGGGGATGAAAGCGCAACCATAGCACGCAGTCCATTTTCATTGTCCCAGTCTATCTATTAAAACTCCGTTGTTCTTTCTAAACTACACAATGGTGGTGGATGCAAAGGATCTGTGGAACCAGAATGTAATATGCATATTTGCATATGTATTCAATGTATGCATTTTTGGAGCAGTTCACGAAGAGATTGAAAGCCAGGATGGAGATTGGCCATGTATTTCCAGACAGTGATCCTCACAGATGCACACTGGGGCTGTTTGAACAGAGCCAGCTCCCTGCTGGCTGGAGGCAAGAGCTCATTACATGAGTCAGACACCACTGGTGAGGCCTTTCTCCTCTGCCGGGGGAGCTAACCAGCCCCACTGAAAGGGAAGATGATCTCGATGTAGAAGCTCCGCATGTTGGCAGTGAAAGGAAGGTCAGATGGCAGATGGCAGAGGATGTGAGCCAGATGTGATGCAGCAGGACGTGGCCATGGGATGCCCCATCAGACAACGTGAGGGAGCTGGCAGTTCTATGAGGGACATTTTGAGGAGCAGGGGAAAGAAAAAGCTGCCCCTAAGAGCAAATACGATAAAGGTGAATATTAATTGCTGAAAGGTCCAGTGAAGCCAATAGATAGGGGAAATTAAATGTTGATGGGTGGAGATGAAAAGAACCTGCCATGCCCTAGCCAAGATGAGAAAAGCAGTGGTGATTCCTTATTACCATTCAGAGATGGTAAATATAAATGAAGGAGAAGGATTCTCTGAGTTAGAGGACAAATGACAGGATCAAATAGTTATGAATTGTTCAAGAGGCGCCCGGATGAGGAGCTACAAGATATGGTTTAGTAGCTTGTGGTATTAGTAGGAATGGGAGGGTGGTTGGACTAGATGATCTTGCAGGTCGTTTCCAACCTTGTGATTCTGATTCTATGATTCTATGAGTACTTTTTGATAGAAATTAGAAAAAGGCACCTAGCCATCCAAGAAATAAAGGTCTGTTACAGTTTTTCAATTAAAATCTGGGGAAAGAGATTCTAAATAATTTAAGATGGAATTTGGGACGCTTACGGAAAGGTTGTTTTGGTTCAAGAAAGGACTTGCTGGAGAAAGGGAGCTGTGCCTGGTGCATCGTGGTGGTGAGATTGGGAGGGAGCAGGAAACGCTGCAGGGCTCAACCCTCAACCCTCCCTTGGGGTGCAGTGATGTGTGGTGGTCAGAGGGATGCTGTGGGCAGGTCTGTGCTGTGTGTCCACGAAGGAACATCAGGCTCCCAGCAAGAGGAGCAGAGCACGCATCCTCAGCACCCACTGCCTACTGAAGGTGATGTTTGAGAAGCATGTATGTAAATAAACCAATCTTTATCATGCTCAAAAGGTATATTTGAGCACCGTGCAGGTGAGATGCAGAATAAGTAACGCCCCTTATCCACACTGACAGCTATAATTACCGTGGTTCATGAAAGCTTATTTTCAATACGAGTGAAAGCATTTAATGGGCAAGTGCAGTCGACTAGGAACGAAAGGTGAGGCATGCTTAAGGAAGATCTAATACGTATTTTTTTAAAGCCAGGTTCATCCTTGAAGGAGTCACTGTCAAGCAAATAAGGCGTGATTAACCTTTGCCATGATCATCCTGCTCCACTCTGCTTGTGCTGCGCAGCATCATCACTAATTAGGGTGCCATGGAGCTCAGTGCTGCGGACGTTCAGCTGAATTTTGTTGCTCTGAAGGAGCACAGCAGTGCTTGGGGGTGCAGAGGTTTGCAGCCACTCCCAGCCATGCAGAGAATCCAATCCATTGACACGTGTCACTTGGTGGAAACATGTCAGTAGTATATTTAAAGGGTCAGTAACAGAAGAATGAGCCTCAAAGTTTTGCTACTAAGTTACAGTACTGCTGTTCTCAACTGTACCTATGTTAATGGACACTGAATTACACCAGTTTAGAGTTCTGAAAAGTCAGAATTAGGATTCCAACCCCTCCTGCAGTTTCAGAATAGTACTCTTACAGCTGCAGTTCTTTTCTATGGTTTTGATTTGCTTCTCACTGAAATGAAATACTTGGCTCCTTCTCCAGATTTTGTTTTCACAAAAGAAAACAAGAAAGAATTGAACCTGGCTCTGGCCAGGATCTGAACCCCCCCAGCCAGGGAACGGGCAGCAGCGCCCTCCAGCATTTGCAGCTCATTTCTGAGAGGCACATTCACACAACCTGATCCTCACCGTGCCCAAGGAGAATCGCGGTTCTCCCTTTGCTATCAGACAATTCATGACTGCTCATACATCTTTGCTTACCAGCCAAATGAAAAAGCATTTTGGTGTCCTCATTTTTACAGTCAATTCTGCTACAAATTTGCACATTTCAGTGAAGGCAGTCTCCTTCCTTTTCCAGAACACTCAATTACAGTAACATAAGACACGGAAAATCATTCTGACAAGTGTCCTATTTAAAGAGAAATGAATAGCCACAAAGTAGAGGAATTCTTTTTTTTTTTTCCTTCCTTTCCTTCACTGGAGAAGAAAACTCCTGAATAAACTTGGTTTGTCCTTAAATTTCAATTACAAATAGAATAGGGAGTTAAAAGGGCATTTCCAGTTCACATCATGCTTCCAATCAAACCAATCCAAGCCAAATGAATGCAAACTCAGAGCTCACACCTGTGAGATGCTGGGTGTCCTGTCGGAAGCTGGGCACTTCCACGTGCTGACTGCCAAACAAATCGATTGTTTGGTGCACAGGTTGCTCTGCACCTCTGCAAGCAAAAAGAGTTCTTTCTTCCGAAAGCTTTCTGAGATGTATTGATCCCACCTTTCCATCAGGTTGGGCCAGATACTGAATTCAAAGCAAACTTCCTATCAGTGGGTGATGAAGTGGAGCGAAGGTGTAACTCCAATGCTCCGAAATACATATATTTATACGTACACAGAAGGGGGTTCTGGAGGTGCTGTAGTGCTTTTTAGTGCTTTTGCAGATGAGGCAAAAGCTGCACTGCTGCCCAGCAGCTCCCACCCTGGCCTCATTGCTGTGCTGCTTGCAGCTCCAGCCCCAGCTTCAGCAGAAACAAAACGGGGCTGCGCAACCCAGCTGCTTCCACTTCACGCTGGTAGAAACTCACTTTGTCCTTATTGAGTTAGCACCTCTGCTTTTTTCTTAACAGCGGAGATTTGAATGCTGTGCAAAAACTGTTGCTATGGTTATAGCACAGCCATTCTCGGAGTCTCCAGAAGTAGCCAGAAATGAGACAAATCCAAGGGATGGTATGAAAGTCGATCAGCATCCTCTCCAAGCAGCTCTGCCTTTCAGATGTTCCCTGCTGTCAGCTGGAGAGTGAGGGTGGCAAACTAGGTTATTGGCATCACCTTCCTTCTGAGTAATATAAAATTCATCTGCAGCTGGAATCTTCGATTTAAATTATCTCCCAGGAGAAATCCAACCTAAAACTTTGGGACTAAGTGCACGCAGCTCTTTTTTCCCCCGCCAAGCTGAAGCTATACCTGTCTTCTCTTACCTCTCCCCTCTCCTTCATCAGCTCCTACCCTGCACGTCATAACCTTATCTGGTCCCTTCTGGACTGTAAGCACAGAAGAAATATTTCCAGAATATCAGCCAGCAAGCCTTCAGCAGAGCCCACGCAAGGGCTGTGAATGGCTCCAGGGTGAGGGGGCTGCTCCTGAAGCAGCAGGGGCGCGGGGTCTTCTGCAGGCTCCCCAGGGCAGCACTCCCATAATTGCTGGTGCGAAGTAATGGTGACTGACAGTTTCATCTTTAAGCTATTTATCAGTTGGTGCTCCGCATGTCAGGTGTCCCAGGAACATGACAACTCTTGTCAGTGAAACAAGAGCACCCAATGACAGGCTTTCAATTGAATTCCTTCACCCAGCACTCCCAGCATTAACACTACGTTAAAACAACTCCATTCATTTATTCAGAAAAAGAAAAAAAAACAAAAACCAAAAAAAAAAAACCAACAGACCAATGAGATCCTGACAAAATACGTATCTTTTCTGAATCCTAAAATGCACCTGATTTTGCTTCCTCAGAGCCATCAGGATAACCTGTCTGGGTTCGTTAAGTGCCGCTTTATTTGTTGCCGGTGAACGAGCCAAGCGCGGGTCGTCGTGCCAAGGCGTGGGAGTCACTCGTTTGCCATGAATGATTCATAACTCAGACTGCTTTTTAATAAAAAGCCCCAGTTAAAATTCTACATAAGCTCCGAAAGGAGAAATCAAAATTCTGCTCTCTGTTTTCACTGGAATTTATAATAAATGACAACCAGAGACTCATTCTCCTGTACGCCTCCCCTTGCTGACACGCAGCCTTGTATGCAGCTCTGCTTGGCTGCCCGCTGTCCCTAAACCTGTTCTGTGATGTTGCTCTCGAACAAACATTTTGGAGAGACAGTTAAGCTTGACTTTTATCTCATATTAAAATATACTGAATTAAAAGAAGAAAAAGGAAAGGCTCCTTTCCTTGCAAAGGATGCAAAGGAGGTGGCATTGTTTGGGTGCCTCCTTTCCTAGCAAAAGACCCAAGCAGCAGCCTCAGCAGTGCGTTCTGTGAGCTCTCCCCACGGAAAGAAGCTGTGCATCAGAACCAAGTCACTGTAGTTAGCAGCTTCACTGTATATTCAGGATGCTTTTTGTAGCTCGGGAGCATCTGATTATTAAGCATAACACCATGCTCTTCCAGGACACAGCTGAAGCAGGAAAAACTAGCTGGATGTACTGGGGAAAAGCTCTGCGACAAACCTAGGAAATGGAGCACTGGCAGTAGCAGCGCCAAGAGGTGATGCACGACCTAGGAGTATTTGCTGCTGTGATGCTATGGATCTGCTCTCAGCCTTTAGCAGAGCTGCAGCTTTCCCCGATGTCTCCAGAAGATGGAAGCTGCCCTTCCCTCTCCAGGTTCATTAGAGGTGCTGGGTGTACCTTCTTACAGGGACCACCTTTATGCACATTACATATTCTGCCTGGAACCACAAACCATGGATTACGATAGCAGTTCCCCAGTGAATGCTCTGTGAAACAAGGCATACTGTGCTTGAACCTGTCCACTTAAAGTGCCAATTAATAGATTGGTAACTGCTTCTCTTTCTGCAGCTGCTGCTGGTGTGGTGCAGATCCACGTGATGGCACTGAACAGCAGAGCTAAATGCACTGCAGTTTGCCCTTTGATCCCAGCTCATTACAAAAAGGATTTACCAGAGAGTTCACTTCCCTCTTCTCTGATATTTGTTTCTTGTAAGAATGATTTTTCTGGCAAACATTCTTCTCATGCAAACTTCAGCAGCCTGTCTTCTCCTGGATGCTGAATAGGTTTGGTTTTATTGGTGACTGTTCCTAATCAGTGTCCCCTGCTAGCACTCTTCCCCAGCCTTGTTTCTGGCCCAGGCTGTTCCAACTGACACCCACAGACTTCTGCATTCCATCCAAACGCTTTCTTCAGGGGTGCACTTATTTGTGAGAGACACACAGTTCTGATTTGGAGGCCTCTCTGGATGGAGAACGAACCATCTCCTGCTCCTCCGTTTCAATATTTGTTTTTTTAAGGATTGTGTACTGTCATTTATTTTCAAGGTACCGGACCTTTATTCTTTGTTTGCTGGATCCAAATACCTCAGAAAACCAATTTTTATTCCCAAAGATCCTGTCAATCTCTTTGGTTTCTGGAGCAGGGTGCTGTAACGTCAATAAAATAAGAATCAAGAGTACTCTTGAGATTTAATAGTCATCATAAGCAGTAGTCTAGCTTCACTGCCTTCAATAGCACTGCCAAGGAGAAGCGACTCTAAAAGAAAGGTCAAGATGTTCTGGTTTGCGTGTTTAGAAGGAAGAGAACTAAATAGAATACGGGCAGATGGATGTGAGGTCATCCCAAACTCGTATCAAGTAACACAATGAAGTGAATTGGATGGAAGTTTCATGGCAATCACTGCAAGGGAGCCGCTGCCTCTCCAAGTTGCATGGCAACACACTCAAGACAAAAATAAACCATCCATATGGCTTTGAAAGTCTTTGGATTTATTTCTGAGGTAGAATAAGATTTTTTTGTTTGTTTAAGGTTAAAGTCTTCAGAGTAAAAGGAATAAATCTACTGGCAATGGAAAAAGTTACCAAGTTCTGAATTTCTCAAGGATTCCGCTGTATAAATCATGCATTTCCATTCCCACTGCCTCTCCCTCTGCTCTGCTCCTGACCATCTCCTTCTCTGCTTTGACATCTTGATTCCTTTTTCAAGCTGTTTTTTCAACTTTCAACTTCTTTTTGTTCAGGGTCGTTTTAGTTGGTGGAGAACAGCTCCTCAAATAATTCCTGTGGAGAACTCAGCACATCAGTCCCAGCTGAGTGCCAGAGCAGGACCAGCCCACCCTGCGCTTCTGGGAGGCAGGAGGAGCAGCTCCTCTGGAGGTGGACTGATGGTGCTGCTGCAAAGAGCTCTGCTGCTGACTTCCTGTGCAGGCATATGAGCTGTGAGTCATCTTTGCTTTCTGCTTGGAAGGGTCTTTGGGAAAACAAGGACAGAAGTGCAGTGCAGCCCTTCTGCAGCTCGCTCCTCAGGCAGGAAGGTTGGGTAGCACTCAGCAGGGGCAGTGCCGTGCAGGAGCCACCCCTGCCCTCCCCATGGTGAGGGATGAGGTGCACGCTCCTATCAGAGCAGTCTGGGGGACCCCACCTTATGGACGCAGCTTCAGCAGCCTCTGGGGACCAAAATGTGCTGTGTGAGCACCAGAGGCTTTGAGCTACTCGTGCTCACAGACGTCACAGGATGGATCTCCAACAGTGCCATTATTCTCTCCTTTTGTTATTCTCTTCCATTATTCTTCTCCTATTCTTTCAACACCACTTTTTAATGACAGAAATCCATAATCAAATTCAAAGACTGGTGGCCAAACTTGGCCCATCTGCAGGTGTCCCCGCAGCCACCGTGCCAGCCCATGGCACAGCTCCAGGCCTGAGGGATCCCATCCATTCCCACTAGTGCATGGGCCCACTGGTGCATGGAGTCCTCGGCTTGGTGCAACGTCCAAATTCCTGGGTTGTGAGCCAAGGAATTGCTCAGAACCAGGCCTGGCACCTTCATACCCATTGCATGGCACTGCCTCCAGCAGAGGCCCATTGCTGGCTGCTGCTCCCAGCAGGTGTCATGGCCATGCTGTGATGGCCCCCACCAGTGGGCCATCAGCATTCAGAAAGGCTGCACTGACATGTAAAGCAGCAGGTGCAGCAAATCTGTGGCAAGGACACGTTTAATGGGTGAAGGATTCAATGTTCTGTCTGCTGAGCAAATGACACAAAAACTCCATCTGTAGCTTTGCATGTGTTGCTGTTTTTTTTTTTAATTTTAAAAACACAATTTATTTAAAAAATACAGATTCTCATGTTGTACACTTGCTGTAAACAATATTTATATTAATTTGCATTTTACAGATCTGATACAATCACCAGTGAAGTCAATGGATGCCTCGACTTCTCTCAGAAACTTGCATGCTGACCGGATCTTCCCCTCCTTCATTATGTGATGGCTCAGATTTTATTAACAAACGTGCTTTGATCAAAAGTTTAATCAAAAGAAAGGAGGCTCAGTTGGGCAGCTCTGCCAGGACAGCCCCCCACCCCTCATTACTGCAGCTGTCCCTGTTTCCTTCTTTAGCCAAATGAGAAAAGGGCGAATCGATCAATCAGTCGTGCTTGTGAAGGCCCACACAAAGCAATGATACACTTGATTAAACCTTGTTATCCAACTAAAGTTAACAGAAGTTAATTAGAAAGCTTATAATCTTCTTGCGTCCTATCACAGGAACACTCTGGCTTGATAAGAGTGCATGGAATTGCTTAATCAGAGTGAGGGTTGAGGCCACTTGCCATGTCTCAGGCTTTGCCTCAAACGTACTGCCTGTTGCACCCCAGGAGAGATGCTCCAGGAACAGCAGTTTTGGAGGGATTCACCGATGGCAGTGTGCACCAGCTGCCTCAAAGATGTTCTCATCTGTACCTGCTGTAGGGAACCTGCTTTGGCAGGGGGGTTGGACTCGATGATCTCTGGAGGTCCCTTCCAACCCCTACAATTCTGTGATTCTGTGATTCATGAATGCACCTCCTTACAGAGCTGCAGTGAGCACTGCAACAAAGCAGGGCCTTTTGTCCTGTACAGATTTTGGGCTTGTGGTGTCTCATTGTACTGATGTGGGCAAACACAGAGCACAGCCATAGTTTATGGATGAACTCACTGTTGTTTATGTTCTCCTTCTGCTTTACCAGGGGGAAGGTGACTTGCATTCCTATTGTGCTACAGTCACTTTTTGTCAATAATGAAAATCCATTCCTCTTCTGCCCCCCAGGGAGCTCTGTGTTTTCTGGCAAGTTTAAGGAAACGACGTGGCACATATCGGTAATGAAGCAATAATTGCTGCCAGCTCACTGCTGTTTGTGCAGAAGAAATGCCTCCGTTGTGAGCAGAGGGCTGTCGGGAGTGAGGCACCACGTACATAGAGTGGATCACAGAGGTGGTTCTGGTATGGCTGGAACAGAGCTGGGAAAATATCAGTCTTGCTAAAAAGAGAATGCAGAAAATGATACAGTGCTATTGCAGAAAAGATGCACCACAGCATTATCTGCAGTCGTTCCCAAAGATCATTTGATTACAGCAGCAGAGTGCTGTGAGGTGGTGAAGGTGCACTGCCTTGATGTGACAGAAGCTACACAGACACATACAGTATAATTAACTATTTATACACATACTAATGCATCCTAATAATTAGTCACACTTTCAAATGGGATAATAATTAAAGCCTTGATTTAAAAGCATGCATATTTCTCCACTTTCACTGTAATCTGTGATATTTCAAAACAGGGAAATATTCCTGTCCCAATAATTGGCTGCTGCTGCACTGCTAATCCGTTCATTACCAACCGTGGTCGGGGCAGCAGCAGGCTGGATCCTGACAAGCAGAAGATGCCAAAATCAGGTGGGCTGAACTTTGCCCATGCGTCAGCATTTGCATTTGCTACTGCTAGTGTTAATGATGGGAAGCACGATATTGCTCACAGATTAATAGCAAATGAGAATAAACGTTGCTTCCAGACGTTCCTAAGTGTGGTGGGAACTGACAAATAAATGAGTTGTTTGTCTGAGAAACAGTGCAGGATGAGAAATAGTGGTGTGTGTTTTTGTGTGTGTGTGTGCATAGAACAGACAGAGCCGTATTGCCACCTTCATATCCAAGTCTTTGTTTTTTAGGACTTTGCACGTTGGTTGTCCTCAGACCCTCCTTGTTCCCACAAGCAGAACCCTCCAGCTTGCCTCCTTGAGCCGTGTGTGATACTTTAAATCCAAGCTCTCCTTCCGATGATGCACTCATGGGCACGGCTGCAGCTGAAGGCTGAGGTTTGGACCTCTGTGCTGGGCCAGGCCAGGTCAGGCAGCTCTGCAAGCAGCTGTCACAGCCATCCACCCTTTCCCAGGCACTGCTCTGCTCTGGACTCCTGGACATCTTTAAACGTTCATTAATTTCCTTCGCTATGCATTAGATTTGTGTCATTGTGTTTTAGCAGTATATGTTTTTTTTTTTTAATTAAAATGTTAGTCATCTGCATATCCTTTGTTGCAGGATTAGCTCCTTTGGTTTATTCTCCCAGCAGAATGATTGTTGGTTCAACCACTGATGTGTTCGCATACAGCTGACGAGCATCTGCGGCCAGGAAAAATGAACACATTTCAATGGAGCCCAAAGACTTCTGCTGGGGGTGGCAATTGCCATTAGAATCATTTTCTGGAAGATATTTGTATGTTCTTCACATGCAGTTTGACCAATTATTTAAGTTGACGCTCATTTATCCCCAAGAAGAGGAAGGTATTATTATTATTTGAGGCTTGGTTAAAGCAAAAAATAACCCCAAACAAACCCCCAAACCCTCCTCCCTTTGTGAATCCCTTATGTTTTAAGCTTTGTTCTCGCAGAAGTCAGCTGATACTGATCTCAAAGTTGGAGACAAATAAGAAACAAAAAGTCCTCCTCAAAGACGCCATCCGTAATGCGCTGCGGAGCCTGGGGAAGAGGGGGAAGGAGGAGAGTGGGAAAAGAGATTATTTTTAGCGTGTTTTGATTTTTGGAGCTTATGATTCAGTGCTCTGTATATTAAAGGCAGATACCTGGGGGTGATAGAGTCTGTGTGGATATTTCTAGAGATTAATATCCACATCAGACTAATGCAGGTAAAGAGAAGCCATTTCTTTTTACCTAGAAGAGATAGGGATTGCGTATAAATCTTGTGGGAAACAGCACATCTCCTTTTTCTAAAGCGGAGGAAAATAAGTAATTTTGCAGTGCAAGGTGAATGCAGTGTTGGGGACACGTACCTGATGGGCAGCCCATGGACCTGCTGCTGCAGCACTGCTGGGCTGGGACCACCAAGTGACCTCCTGCACGGCAGCTTGTGCTCAGCTGCTATGTCCACATCCCACAGCCTGCATCTCGTATGCAGATCCTACCCAGTGGGGCTCTGAGGAGCAGGCTCATCTCATTGCTAACGGGCACTTAGCTGCCCATGTGCAGGTTGGGAAGAGAACGGAAAGATGGGCTGAAGTCCTTTGCCCTCCTGCTCCCAAGGTAGCACCTTCCAGCTCTGCTCGTTCCCCATAAAGGACCCACACTGCGACTCTGCAGCTTCGTGCTGTATTGTGCAGGCTTGGGGAGATGGAGCAGAGTCACCTGCAGCATACAATCAATGGGTTTTGAGGCTGGATGTTTGTGATTGCCCAGGGCTGCGCTGCAGCACTTTCCAGTTAAAACAGCAAACTGTGACAAATGTAGGATGGAACAAACATTTTTTGAGGGATGCTGATCTGAAATGCCCAAAGTGATCCTCGGGAGATGCTTCCTCAGCTGCAAACTAACTAAAATGTGAATTCATCATCCATCTCACTGCGTATTAACGTTATCAACAAAAAGCTGCTTTTGATGTTGACTAAAAGGCGTTTCTAAATGGCTGTACAGCATCGCTTAGTGTTTGCGTTACCTCTCACAGCCTGGGTCATTAACTGTCATTAGGGGCAGTTTGCAGCTTGCATTTGCATACACATGGTGAGCAATAATCTGCTCTCGGTCCCCTTTGAACTTCAGCTGCTGCTCTCCACCTTCGCTCACTTTCTGACAGAACTCTCAGAAGTACATAAGGGACTTCAGGGAGGTTTGGACCCCCAGAAGATGCTCCAAGGTTTGATAACGACAGTGAACCCCACGTTTATGGCATGGCAGTGTCCCACATCTCCCGCCTCTGCTCCTGTTGGCCAAGGGCTCGCTGGGAGCTCCTGCTGCTGTGCAGGAGAGGCAGAGCTGAACCTCAGTTGGAGCCGAAGACTTCCGCTCTGTCCTCAGCCACTCAGGTCGCTTTGCTATCCTGAAGTCATTCCTATGTATGATACAGAGAGTGGGTCTGATTTGAAGACAGCCTCGTGCCATTTTTTTCCTTCTGTTGAGTTTCAGCTGTTCAAGATATTTAATTAATTTGGCGCATTTGGCATCTTTCAGCATCCAAACCCAACCTTTCTGTGTGTTTCCTTAAATCATTGCTGAGAGCTTTTTTTACTCAGGCGCTGTTTTTGCACAGCATCAATCATTTTACTCTAGGACAGGAAAAAATGTTTTTTAAATCTGCCTTGCTTTACTGTTCTCCATTATATAAATAAGATGATTTATGGAGCAAGAAAATACAAGAAAGAGGCAGGAGGAAATGTCCGATCTCTTTGATATATTTTTTCATTATCCTGGGGTTTATGCACCTTGTTTTCCCCTGGATTTGTGTTTGCACTGATGAAGCATCTTGACTTTCCAGTGATATTTGCGCCTCTTTTGCACCACACCAGGAAGGTCAGTGCAATGTCAGGGTGCTGTGGGGCCAGGATTGGGCGGAGGAAGGGAGCAGCCCGGAGCCCACAGCACTGTGCACAGCAGTGGGATGGGGGTAGGACCATCCTTCCCTTGGGGCCACCCTACCTGCAGGGCTATTCTTCCTATGGGGCCATCCTTCCCATGGGGCCGTCCTACCTGCAGAAACATCTTTGCTTCAGGGCCATCCTTGCTGCAGGATTCTGTGTCTTGCCATGGAAACAAGGCACCAACATATGTGAATACACAAGGATCAAAATTATTGGTTGCTATAGGAACAGAAGACAAATGATCCTTTTTGCAGATTCATCGATGGTGCTCTGTCAGATCATTGGGTGCCAGAGGGCCGTGGGCATTCTTCATCCAGTTCTCCTCCAGCTCTCTTCAGTTACAACTGAGTCAATGATGCTCAGAAAACAAAACCAACCTGCATCTTGAAACCCTGCTGATGTGAGTGTGAGAAAACACCCCCTCAGAGGCTGATGTGGATTGGGATGAAGGTCCCCTCCTGTGTTCAGAGGATGGCAGCACATCCCTGTTCATGCTGGTTAGCCCAGCATGTGACACACATGCCCTTGTGTCACAGCTGGCATCAGTCTGGAGCAAAGGAATCTCAGGGGAGACCTCATCACTCCCCATCACTCCTGGTAGGAAGTTGGGGCGAGGTGGGTGTCAGCCTCTGCTCCCAGGGAACAGCGATAGGATGGAAGATGATGGCTTTGCATTATGCTGGGGGGTGGGGGGATGGAGGCAGACTGGGTATTAGGAGAAATTCCTTCTCCAAAGAGCAGTCAGCACTGCACAGCTGCCCAGGGGTGGGGGGTCACCATCCTTGGGGTGGCACTGAGGGACGTGGGCAGTGGGCACATGGGGGTAGGGATTGGTGGGGGTTGAGGATCTTAAAGGTCTTTTCCAGCCTGAATGCTTGTATGGCTCACCTCACTGTCCCGCCTCATCCCAGAGTCACCAAACGGGTGAGATGAGGGAGTGCTGGCGGTCATCGGTCTGATCCTGCCAACGCTGCACAAGGAGCCCATGGGTGGCAGTAGGGCAGTGCTGCAGATCCTTGCACTGCATGCCCATTGGCACTAAGGTTTCCTCATGCTTTCCAGTGAGGGATCTTAAAACAGCAGGCACCAAAGTTCCATATCCTGCAGTCTAAACAGCATACAGAGAAACACAGTAGTGAGTGCCTGCATGGAGCTGTGGGCTGGAGGGAAGGCTTGGATAAGAAAAGTCCGGCTTTGGGATACTGTCATCTGGGACAAGCAATACCAGGGAACAATCATTTATCAGAGGTACACCCTTGTAATATTCAGAGGAACAATCTTTCATCTGTGCTATCTCTTGCTGCTGCTTTTATGCACTTACTATTTACTGTGAAGTTCTGTTCAAGAGAAATGAGCGTGATCCCATTACAGCAGAGTGATTGCAGTCCTAAAAGCAGCATTGTGTCATAGGCTTCATTCTTTTAGAGTCCCTTTCTTGATATTTCTAAACAGCAGCACCTCATAGGCTTACAGAGACAATTGCATTTGCTTGTATTGAACATAAGTATATGCATATTGTGAAAGAAAATGAAATCAGATAGGGGTGGGAAAGCTCAAAGATGGAGCCATTACATCTCCAAAAAGAAACAGCAGTCTGATAGAAGCAAACGCCACATCTTCTGACCTTTCCATCAACATAGTTTAGAACAAATTCTGGCATTAGGCTGGCACTGTGTTTCTGTTGAAGGTCTGTCCACATGTGCAGTGCCTCACAACCCAGCTGTCAGCATGGGGTACCCCCAGCTCCCATCTGGCACAGCTGGGGCCCGCAGTGCAGGACAGCAGCCTTTGGCTTCTTCTGTAGGGCCAAAGCAGGCTCACAGGCTGCCTGTGAGAGAAAGGGCAAAGGTGCTGTTAAGGCCAGCGGGAAGTCCGGTGATGAAAACAGTCTGCCATCAGACATGGAAGGCTTCCTTTGGAGTAAGCAGACCATCACACCCTCAAACTTCAGAATGAAAGCCTGGTACTGTATATGCACACTATCACAGCGATGTTTATTGAAACGTTCAGGCTGCAGTGTCAGGATGGGTCTCCCTGCACGCAGCAAGGTACAGGAGGCCAGAGCTGCTGGTGAGTGGCTGCGGGACAGAGGGATGGGCATGGATATTTTACACACATTACAGCCCAGGCATGCAGGAGGTCCGGTGCTGGGCATCACTTTGCAGGGAGCTCTGCACAGCACAGAGCTGTGTCCAGGAGCAGGCACCTGCAGGACACAGCACTGCCCTAAGCTGGTGTGAGACCACTGGGAGCGCAGTGATGATGCAGCTGCTGCTGCCCGCTCAAAGAGATGTACGGTGCACATGTACAAATGTAAAAAGAAAAACCCATTTCTCATCTTTGTCGAGATAGGGAGAGAGAGAAAAACCTTCTCTGCAACAAACAAATGAACAAAAGACAGCAACATTCAAGGTCACAGCTAAGTATAAGACAAAGAATAGGAAAGCGAGCTCAATAGGCATCAAGTGTCTGTTTAGACACAGCAGTATGATAAGCCCAATTGTCCTTGACCTGTCCTATTAACGCTCTGCAAATGCAGAATGCACACCCACAGCCCATGCATTTTGAAAAACCCCATCAAAGGGACCTCGCAGCAACACCAGCCAAAGGCTGCAGGACCACCCAGAGGGTGGTGAGGCACTGGCACAGGCTGCCCAAGGAGGCTGTGGATGCCCCATCCCTGCAGGCATTCAAGGCCAGGCTGGATGTGGCTCTGGGCAGCCTGGGCTGCTGGTTGGTGACCTGCACACAGCAAAGGGTTGGAACTGATGAGCATTCGTCCTCTTCAACCCAGGCCATGCTGTGATTCTGTGACCAGGCACATCACCCAGAAACACCCCGACTCCTACAGAGACTCAAGCCATGGCAGAGGGGACTTCTGTCCCAGAACAGAGGCAAAGCAGTTCTAATTTGGCTCTTCTGCTCTCCCTGTTGTATGAAGGCACGAAGTAGCAGGAGCCCAAGGCTGTGATGCAGGCGCTGTGGGGCAGGAGCCATCCAATGCAGCAGGAATTAACCATCACCACCTGCACTGCTTTCTGCTCCCCTCTCACATGGCTTCAGCTGGAGGGGCACAGCTGCACTGGGAATCCCTGCAGCCATCCAGGAGCTGGAACAATATGTGCTTATCTTGGAGTGATGCACAAGTTCTCACCATTTGCATTTCAGACTTAGAGGAAGAGCAGAGCAGCGTAAGGCAAATTTCACTGTTATCACTGAATTTCTGTGGTTTATCAGTTGTGCTCAGGATCCAGCACGTCTCTGAAAGATTGTTTTCTTTCTTTAGAGCTAAAAATAGGAACGTTGGGTTGCTGAGGCAAAATACAGTGATTAAAAAAGGGAAGAAAAATACATAAAGAAAAAAACTGCACACCTGTGTTAAAATAGTGCCCCAACATTATGTAGCAAACAGAAAATGTGCATTCTTAATTGTGAGGCTGAGGACCTGCCAGCCACGGAGCTGTGATGAGATGGAAGTTGTGGTGACAGCAGACACTGATGCTCTCATAAAGGCTGTGGAGATTTAGTGCAAAACTCCAGATTACCAACACACCAGGAGGCTGCAGAGGGGTCTTCCTGGTGCCATGAGTCACCTGCAGCCCCTGCTCTGCAGAAGGGAGCTTGGGCTCACCTGGAACTTGGCTCTTCTTGGCCAAGTTTTGTCTGCCTGGTGTGCTGGAGGGTGACGTAAAGGTACTGAAAAAAAAAAATAATCATGTTCTTTGCAAAACAGACCCAGAAGTCAATCTTTAATAAATAAGGAATTCTGTCATTGTCCCCTTATCAGCTCAATATGGTGAAGTCACACTTGTAACAGACCTCTCTGCACAAGGAGGCTGTGGATGCCCCATCCCTGCCAGGCTGGATGTGGCTCTGGACAGCCTGGGCTGCTGGTTGGCGACCTGCACACAGCAGGGGGTTGGAACTGATGAGTGCTGTGCTCCTTTGCAACCCAGGCCATGCTGTGATTCCATAGCAGGAAGGGGGAAAGCACAGGTTTCCTCACTGGGAAGCGATGCCACAGCTTTTTCATCAGTCTCTTTCCTGCTGCGTGTCAGTCCATAAAACTGCAGAGCAGCAGAGGAAAAAAATACACCTTGAAAAGGTGATGTCTGGCATTGGGTGACAGACAGAAATCATCAGCAACTTCCACCCTGCAGTGGGATAATGGTATAATGATCTGCAGCCACCACCAAACATCGCCTTGTCTCCGTTGTGTTGATAGCAGGAATTCTGGGCTACACGGGCATTATGAACAGGCTGTCATTATGGAGTCTTCAGAAACAAGTCAGCTAACAAAGACAGTTTGTTTTCTGTTGTTTTCATTCCTTTTTTAAATGCATAGGAAAATAATATCTGTTCAGCTCAGGTATTGGAAAAACAAGCTGCTCTCCCAATAAAGAGAAGATCAGAGGAAGCAGAAGGCAACAGCAAATAGTTCTTTTTTGGAAGAAAGAGCACAGAGCACCACTCACTGCTGTGAGCAGCATTTATCTGACACAGCTGTAGAAGTTGAGCATGGGATTTGCCACTGCCTCTCACTACAGAAGAACAACAACCAACAAAGCCTGCATTTGTTCCAGCAATCAAACATCCAATGGGGGAAAGTCTGAGCTGCACGTGCAGGGAGGAAAGGTGTGAAGGCACGCTCTGCAGACAGACTCTTGGTTGGGGATGACCCACAGAGTCACTCTCTGATCCACAGAGTTCATCCCAGTACATGGGGAAGCTGCAGGAGCAGTTTGCTGCCTGCAGGTCAGGGACTCATCAGGATTACCAGACACACACAGCAAAAAAGCACTTAAAAGTTTCCTGCAGCAAACGTTCTCTATTATACCACCAAAATATATTCCCATCACTTAACCTACTGCAGACTGAGGGATTCAAACGACAACATTTCAGCTATTCCCACCCAAAACTCCAAACACATCTTGCTTCTGATCTGCTCCCTGCTGCTTGCAGGCACCCCCAGGAAGGGGGTTGGATGATGTAGTTTCCTTCTAGTAAGGATGATTCTTAGAGAAGATACTGCAGTAAAAGAAAGTGTTTGAAGAGTTGTGTGCATGTTTTGCTGGTACAGGGCTTAACATAGGAATTGTTTCCTCATAACCTGAAAGGATAGAGGTGAAAAATCTACAAGGACTCAAATACCTAAATGTGTATATGGGATACTATACTGTTGGAAGAGTATCTCAATTAGGATGGCACTTTGCAGGTGTTACAGTCAGAAAGATTACCGTGGTGAAAAAGAAGAAATGCTTACCTGTATCTGAGGATCCAGGCTCACGGTGGAGAACTTCAACAAAGAGGGATCTCCAGAAAGTGATCCTTCCCCAGGGGCTGTCAGCCCTTAAATGGGTCTAGGAGAGGTGCAGCCAGGCTCCATCCCCTCCAGTCACATCAGAGAACCTCCTTCACCTGTGTTCCCCAGCCTGACTGTCCTTGCCTCAGGTGATCAATCAGTGGATCAGGCTGGGACTCAACAGTTCCCATAAAGATACCAAGGGAAAAAAGGAAAAAATATTACATGGCAGTCTTTTCTCAATGGTAATCTTTCCATTTCTAAAGGCACTCTTTGCTGTGCATTAATTGAAGCATAAACTGGCCACTAAGCTTATCTTTACAAAGGAGGAACCATTAATATTCTTCATTTTTGTGCTTCCTTTTATTAGCTTTGCAGCCAAGGCACAGAAACACCAGCTGAACCAATTAGCTGCCTCAAGTTTAAGAGCTATTAAGCATGCTAAGAAATGCAATTCTTGAATGCGCGATAATGAGGCGCCTTAAAATGCAAGGGAGTGGGCAGATGCCATCAATCAAAACGAATCCACCGGTGATACTCTTTAACATTTTATTGGTAACTATAAAGTGAAAGTAGACCGGCAGTGATGAGAATAGAAACCCTTTGATTAGAATTCAATTTGTTTTCCCGTTGCGCAGCTGAGGAGCGCCGTTCAGCAGGTGAGGGCGAAGGCTCCCTGGGAAAAACAAGCAGAGTTAAAGGAGGACATCAGATCTGGATAAATAAGGCCTGTGCTTCGCAGTGAAGGAAGGAGCTCTGCATGTCAGCTATGCAAAAAAACAAATGTGACATGTGGAAACATGGGGTGTTTGAGATAAATGCTGTTGGTGTTGCCAGAGAGCCTGTAGTTTTGTTTTTTAAGTCTGGACAGAAAGAGGTGAATTCTTGATACTGCTGTTGTGCCAATACAGAATGGCTGAGGTTGGAGGGGGAGCTCACCTGGTTCCATTGGTGGGACTGCTGGATGGTTTGGTGCTCAACGCTGTTCCTTTCCCCAGCACGTAGCAGCAGTGCTTCACTGACTGTAGCACACAGCAGCACCAGCTGGTGCTGTGGAGGCAGGGATGCTCCGTGCACAGAGGGAGCCCAAGTGCTGCCATAGGCTGTCAGGTTTGCCTGTTATGTTATTGTTCTATCTCCAAACCTAATTGGCACAGCTCATTTTGTTCATGCCCTTGCCCTGCTCAGGTGTGCGGGGCTGCAGGTGGACCAATAAGACCTCATCAGTAGGGCTGTGCCCAAACAGATGCTCTAGGCAGGTGGGGTCATGGCTAATGTTTCTGAAAGGAGCTTAGTGGTCATCTGTGCTAATAAGATAATGGTGTCTCGTTCTTCTTTGCTTTGCTTTTTACATTTGGGTTTTGCTGACTTGTGTTGTCTGGGCTGCCAGTCAAAACTTTGTAGTTTAACTCCCCTTGAAGATAAAAAGTAAGAAGGCCGTGATGGCATAGATGTCACCATCACTGTTACGTCCTCTGTATGCTGCATCTCACCCTTAGCTGTACTGCTGTGGGTCCCTCAGGGGGCCCTCTTGTTGAAGGAGGGCTCTCAGCCTCACCCCACCCCCAGTCCTGTGCTGGAAGCTCCTGGAGAAGAGAGATTTCCTTCCTACCCTTAGAGAGATCTGCAGAGATGCTCATGTGGGCAATGGTTGTGCACCTCACCAGATGGGCTTTCACTCAGGGTGCACTCAATATGAGTGCCATCCAGAAATTTGGACATGGCTCTTTTTTTCCTGAATGAAGAACATTTTTTGAGATACAAGCACAAGTTTCCCCCTTTTAAAGAAGTAACGCTTAAGAACAATACAGCCAAAATGTTTTATTTGGGCAATACAAATACAATCAAATCAAAAATATCACAGATTTTCGTACATTAGTAAGAAGTTACTGTACACTTGAACAGTTGCCATTTTTACAGCTAACAAAGCTTTACCTTTATTAAAATGTATTTTCCTCTCACATAAAATATACACTTTTCACTGACGTATTTTACATCGTACACCTCTCTGGGATAAGAAACATTTCACAAACAATGCACAACAGAGGCCATCTTCTCTAACCCATACAAAATAGTACATAGAAGCGAGAAACACGGGTATGTCCTACCAGGCTGCAGCCCCCACATCCCATAGTCTGTTGCTACCGAAAACACTGTGTGTGTCACAAGATGCTGTGTAGTGCTGAAGTTTGGGCTGGTTGGATTTGGTCGTAGTTAAACAAGGTACATTATCACGAGTGCCAAAGGGCAGCACTGTGTTAATGGCACATGGGCTCTGCCTTCGTGTTCACATGTGCCACTAAAACGCCCTCGCGCCACGTCCCTCGTGCCAGAGCAAACACAAATGGTGCTGCAGTGTGAGGGCATGGCTGCTCGCTGCTCTCATGGCACAGCAACATCTAAAACGTATCTCTTGATCCATTGAACCCAACCGGTGTCTCGCCAGCGCTCCAGATTTTATCCCTGTGGTGGTGTTACATTTCCCTTACAATTAGTACAGTATCAAACGAAAAAGAAGTGAGGAAAGGTTCCAGCCGTGCCGCAGCATGGAGATCTCAGCAGTGAGCATCGCCGTCACGGCAGGTCTCCATCAGAGCTCCCCTGGGGACTGCCAGGAATGTTCCTTTATAAGCAGTTTCTGATTTAATTTGGAGAACAGATGCAGGAAATAAGTATGCTCATCCCTATGGGCTGTTGCTGAGTTTTGGAAAGAGTTAGGGACTCTGTTGACCTCAGGTTAAACTCTTTGAAAACAACAGAAAACAAAAATGTTGCTATATTTTAATCCTGGGAGAAGTTCACCTAACCGATGCTTAATGGAAGTGATTCCATTCCTATCCATCGTACAGAAGTGAGGTTACAAGGCAATTACTGAGTGGCTTTGGAGGAAAGCTTTTCCATCTGTTCTGCAGAGGCTCTTTCATTCCTTGTGGGACGCACCTGGTGGTGCAGGCAGATCCCCACGTGCTGCAGCATTGCAGTGCTCCTGCTTGGCTCACATTGCACAGTGCCCGGCCCAGGAGCACAGCCCTGCGTTGCCTTCCAGCCCTGCTGCCTGGGCTGTCCATCCTGCAGGGATCTGTGGCAGCCTGTGCAGCAGGGGCTGCTCCTCCAAATCCCTCCCACCCTCACAAATAAGGCATCCGTTCAATTCAGTGGCTGTAAAGCGCTTGTTAAAAACAAAACCCCTCACCCTATCCTGTAGCACTGGAGATGAATTATTTAGAAATGACTAAAAAAGGTTAGTGTATATATCTCTATGCATATCTCTTTCTAATCGTGTACAATCCATAACCTGATTCTAGAGTGAGATACAATCCTTAACAGAAGGGGTCTGAGCACAGGGAGAGGTGACCCAACCCCTGGGGCTGTCTGTGGGGTCACTGTGGGGATGGCTTTATCCATGGGTGGCAGCTGGGGCTGCAATGACCCCGGTGCACAGGGCAGGGACGTCCCTGCAGCACAGGGCCTGGTGCAGGGTGGGAGTGCAGAGGTGGGTGTCGGGGCAATGCTGACCTGGCTGGGCTCCGACCAATGTGCTCAGCTCCATCAGCCCTACAGGAGCCTTAGGAAAGTGCTCTCTGTGCAGCTGATGGATGATGCTTAAGCGGAATTTGATGCAGTCGGACTCACACTTGTGATGGGGATATCTCTGCGGCAGTGCAGGGGGGAACAGAGCACTGTGATGAATTATTTTTCCTTGGATTCGCTCGGCTTATGCTGTTATCAGCTACAAGCAAGCTAGAAAACAAACAAATACAATATCTGATCTTTTGACACGGATGCTGTACATTGGCTCACAGCACAAATTTCATCAGCAGAAGACAGATAAAGGTGTGATGGGTATCATCCATAATGTGAATCTGAGTCCGACACGGTGTGAGTGGCACTTCGTACAGCAGTGTTCCCACATTGTGCTCAGTGTTACTCTTTGATTCACTGTCATTTATGCAAGTTTATTTGCAGGAAAGCTGCCCGTGCACAAATAAGGCCTGGAGTTTTTTCTTTTGTCACTAAGACATTGTATTTGTTCTGGAATAAAGTGCAGCATCACTTGCTGACATTAGCTAGCTCAGTGTTTGCTGTTCTGAAATTCATTAAGAGCGTGTTGTCATGGCTGATTTTGTTTGGTCTGATCATGAATACTGCCAGTACAAATTCCCCCGAGTTTTGGGCACTAGGTAAAAAAACGGTGACTTCTTTTATAGCTAAGGTGTGTTTATGGGATTGCTGCCATACATACAATCCTATCTGCGTTTTTTAAAACCCACGAGCATGCTGTGCATGCTTCCTGTCTTTGGGCTACTAAGAAGTACTTCAATAAGGTCAACCGTGGGAAACATTTTCTAATAGCTCCGTATTAGCTCGTCTCTTTTTCTGTGTCCCCAGATGAGATTCAAGCTCTGTTCATAGGCTGATTTGCGTTTGGTTACACGCATTTATTGCTCACTTCGCTTAAATCACGAAGGTTCCATAGGCAGGACGTGGCACGTGGCTGCAGCAGGGCTGTGCCATGGGGAGTTACAGCCTCCCACCTGCTCCCATCATTTGTGGTTTGCAGGAAAACCATCACATTACCCACCAGAAATAATTCCCCTCTGCTCACCCCATCCATGGAGGTGAAGTGCTGTACAAATGTTTACTCTAACTGCTTGTGGTTGACACAGAAGCTTTATGTTCTGAATGGATGAATAATGCCGGGCTTTCCCTTCAGGCTCCTTAATGCTTTTTTGACCTTATTTGCTTTTAAGTAGCTTTGCCAGCAAAAGCTGTAATTCTGCTGAGTGATTTCACAAATGCAAGAGGAATCCTGCTGTGCAGCACTTCCAGATCTCGCTGCACACAGCCTGTACTGCTGCATGCTTCCATTTTGTATCCCCGCCTGGTAATTAAGCAGCAAACGCCAGTGGTGTAAAGGGCAAATGCATCAAACCTGCCAGAACAAAGGCTGTACTCGTGGGGCTGGGGAGATGGAAGGCCTGAATCAGGGAGTGTGAGATATCTGTTCATTAGCCTAAAAACCGAGACTTGCCATGGGAAGCAAAATCATTTGTCATGGATACACTGCACAAGAATGTATTTAAATGATGAAGCTGCTGCACATGGCTTGAAACAGGGTTTGGCTTTGTAACCTGACTCAGTTCCCATACTGACTGCACTAATTACTTGAAAGAGAGGCACGAACAACAGGTAGGAACTTTGCTCATCAGTTTACTTGGAGCTTTCCAACAGTGCCCAGAGAGGCAGTGATGCCCCATCCCTGCAGACACCCAAGGTCAGGGATGGAGTCTGAGCACCTACGGAACTGTGGGTGTCCCTGGTCATTGTGGGGAGTGGGACCAGATGGCCTTTGAAGGTCCCTGCTAACTGGAACAGTTCTATGGTACTATAAATTTTATTCCAGAGCCATGTAACCAAGCGCTGGTGCTCCATGGCTAAGATTGGCTTATCTCTGTAAAACTTCTAAAACAGTAACAGAAGGATTCTGCTTTGAATCTGAGTTTCACACCCTAATCCTTTATGCAGAGTTTAACAGATGTGCAGCACTGTGGGCCAGGGGGAAGCACCAAGTGTTGTGCTGCGCTAGACCTGCTCTGCAGGAAAGAAGAGAAAAGTGGATGATGGTAGCTGTGTTGAATCCACGGGCATTCATGATTCACTCCTCTTGTCCTAGAGATCAGCTCTGGGCTGTTATGGAACCCATCCTACCTACCATCTGTTTTTCACCATTAGAAATGGTGCAGATTCCTTTCAATAATTTGTCATTCCAGTTTTAATTGGAAAAGTCTGGGCTGGTTCTTGCTTGGCTCCTGTCTAACAGAGCCTGACCCTGCTTCACAGAGGGCAAACCAAACCGTGCAGTCGCACTGACATCGCATTTAAATCTGGTGCTGCACTGTAATTGATTTTGCACTGCGCACAGAGTCTCAATTAAATGCAGTGTAGGGGTATGAAGAGGACACATCCGAGCCCTCTGTCTGGCTCTGCCCTCAGAATGGAGCGGTGCTGCTGCTGGAAGGAGCTGCCTCGTGCAGACACCGCACACATCTGAGCTCCTTGGAATGATGGATTACATAGGACTAAAACTGAGCAACAACTGCTCTGCAAAACCCTTTTGGATGAGGTATAAATGTAGTTTATGGTGACAGGATTGACTCAGCCAAATGACCCCACCTGGTGGCTTCTGTGATGGCAGTGAGGGTGGGGGGCATCTTTGGTGCTGCATCGTTATCCGTATGTACCAAAGTAAAGGTTCAGAGCGGAGTTGCGATGTTACTTGAATTGCCGAGGTTATGAAGAAATATAAAAGTGGTAAGTGCCGAGTAAATGCTAATAGACAAGATTGTCTGCTGGTGATGGTGAAAAGGGAGTACCCATTAAGAAGAAAAAAGAAATCAAAGCCCTAAGAAAGCTATTTTCCTTCTTGTCATAATGACCAATGATGTTAGCGGGATTCCTAATGGCTACTTTATATTCCTTCCTAGAAGTATGTTACTAATAAAAGTCTTGTTTTGTTATATTTTACGTATTTATTTTCAGCATGTGAAAATGTCACAGGCATCCTATCTGCTGCACCAGGCTGGTAATTGTGCTTTAAAAGCCTGGGCAAGCTGCTTCACAAAAGACACTGATGATAATTGGCAAAACCAGCCCATCGGAGTTCAAACAATAAGTACTGACATTAGATTGAAAAGACAGCTAATTCTGAAACAAATGAGACAATGCAGGGCTGTCTGTGGCTGGCAGTGCTCGCTGGCTCCCATGGCACCCGGGGCTGCGGGCAGCACTGCACCTCAGCTCCCCGTCCCTGCATTCCAAACCATTCCACACATCTGAGCTGCCATTGCTTTGCATTCCCAAACTCTGCTAGAGAAGCATCCAGCTGTCAGCTTTAGGTCTTGAACATTAATGCTTATTTTGTTTTTTGAACCAAGAGATATTGGAAAGATATGCAATTACAGGTGACATAGTTTGTAAGTATAGGCAGGAGTTTATAATTAAGAGTAAGCACCCTTGAAACAGTCAGAATTAACTGGTCATTAGTCATGGGATCCATGGAAATCCACCAGCAGGTTGGAACTGGTCATGTGATTTTCATTGGACGTTGTGTGATTTTGGGACACTGATAGGACAAGGGGAATGGTTTTAAACTGAGACAGGGGAGGTTTAGGTTGGATATGAGGAGGAAGTTTTTCACACAGAGGGTGGTGAGGCACTGGCACAGGTTGCCCAAGGAGGCTGTGGATGCCCCATCCCTGCAGGCATCCAAGGCCAGGCTGGATGTGGCTCTGGGCAGCCTGGGCTGCTGGTTGGCGACCTGCACACAGCAGGGGGTTGGGACTGATGAGCGTTGTGCTCCTTTGCAACCCAGCCATTCTGTGATTCTATGAGTGATGATTTTTTTGAAATATATAATACTTTGTCCCAGTCTTTATACTGCATGGAGCATCTCATTGACAGCTGTGATCGCCAATGGGTCTCTGCCTAGAAGGCAGAGAACTATGCGAAAAGATGGATGAAAAAAGAAGTCTGTTCCCTCAGTACTGAAAATATCACCCACGTCACAGTTCAAAGGGCTCTGATCAATCGTTTCACCCCCCAGTGATATCCCCACCTCTGCTCCTCACTGCTGGGACCCCCAGGCCGGGGCTGCTGCCCCAACAGGGGGTCTGCAGTTGGTGCTGGGGATGCTGTGGGGCTGGGGAGCAACTAAGGTCTTTTCTTTATTCCAATGTCAATGTTGAATTTGATTTTCTGAGCCTATTTTTAGCTCCAAAATAGGTGGTACCATTTAGATACTGTTCCCACATTGTCTTTTTAATATTGAGCTTTGTGCTGCTCAGTTTATTTATTCTTTTGAGTTGCCTTATGATACCATACTAAGCCTTTTGCTCTGGATCACTAAGGAAAATATCTTTGTGAAGAACAGGCAGCAGAGAAGCAAGGCATTAATTCAGGGTGCTGCTGTTTACCGCTCTTTAAAGTCCTCCCTGTGTTAGCAGACTAATCAAAGCATCAGCCAGATGCGCAGGGCCTGCGGCGGTTATGCTCAAGGCATCAATACAACATCACAGCCCTTGGCTTCCCTCCCCATCCATGGCTGCAATGCAAACCACAAGAGAGAAAATCTTAAATATATCAGAAAGGAGGAATCATTTATAGTTACTGGCGCTCAAAACTGAGGTGGTCCCCATCATTTGGCCAGCTGTGGCCAAACCCATTGTGAAAAGAACGCGTCCTTTACAGATGAGGTCCTCATGGCTGAATTGATACCATCATGAAGACTTCATGCAGCTCGTGCCAGTGCTGGTACCAGGCAATGTGCTGCAGAAAAACACCCTTTCTTAAGCTCACATATATCAGATCATTCCAATATATTATTCATATCACTTCTGTATCTTACATTTAAAAAACGTGTTTATGGAAAAGTGCTCATGGAGTGTATTAGCATTTGACCAGAATAGAGTATTTAATTCAGCATGTGAGCATTGACAATGAAGCACATATTATCCCTCCTACACTGCATTTACTGTCATTATAGTCGCCTACATATATTAACTTATTTTGTTGATGATTATGGATGAATGCTGCCAAAGAACTTCATGCAAAATAAAATTCTGGTTGCCCACCGTCTGAGAACGAAGGAGAAAAGGACATACACAAATGGCTTGGCTTGAAAATGATAAGTTCATTGTTTTGAAACTATCTTGGGAAAATTAAGGATTACAGTAATTCGACTGACTCGCAGCAGCGTGGCGTCAATCTGATGCCTTCAGGGTTTTCTCCTGCTTACTTTTCTGCTCCTGACTCTCTAAACATAACAGATAGCAGGAGCTAACCAAGGCTTCAACGGGAAAAAGGGGAAAGTGACCAAGGAGGAGTGTGATGTGGTTTCCAATCTCTGTGATTTTCCTGGCTGAGGCAATAGGCCAACAGATCACATAATTTTCAGTGCTGCTGCCCTTATCAGTCAACTGATCTATTGCTACTGTGATGCAGAGCTTCATGGAGGATGAATTAATTCCTCACCACATGAAAACAGCATAACTGGTATCGTAGTTGTTTCTGTCCTGTGTGCCATGCAGAGTACTGTATGAACAATTTTGTTGACATGCACATAACTTGTGTCATTCTGTTAGAGCCGGGGCTCTCTGGTGATGCTATTGGTGGGAATGGTTGGGAAGACTCATCACCAGGCTGCCGGGTCTCTGCTCCAACTTGTTCTGCTGTGGTCTGTTCTTTAAATAATTGACAGGGTGAGAGTGTCTACAGACCTACATCCGTGCTACAGACTGGTCTGTGTGTTTAACCCCTGCGCATGCCTTGTTTTGCAATTGCACATTGCCAGGGTTTGCAGATTCCCTGTGGGTCTGCACTTGACACCTTCCTCTGAGATGTTTCGAGAGATGCTGGGAAGAAAAGACTCAGCATCATGGTTTTCCTGGCTGGGTCTGAGCTTGGCTGCCTATCTCACTGCTGATTTTGTTCTCAGTGTTGCTACCATGAGCCCTGAGCTGACTGTGAGCTTATCAATCAGCACTGAGATGTAAGGAACAGTGCAGCGGCTGCAGGTGGCCCAATGGGGCCTGAATGCCACACCAAGCAGGGGAGCGAGCTGCACCAAACAGACCATGGCCTGGCAGGCTGTGGACTCTGCTGCATTGCTGACAGCTCCCAGCCTGAGTGGCCATGCCTGCTGCTGGCCTCAGGTGGGGGCTGGCACAACAGGTCCATCCTGGGGGGCACAACACATAGTCCAGAACCCCTGGTTTGCCAGAGAGGAGGGCACAGAGTCAGGAGGCCTGGGTGGTCATCACACGGCAGGAGAGGTTTTGCAGAGAGAGAAAAAAAAAAGGATTTGTTTTTCCATTGCTGCAACCAATGATTAAATCACCTCGGGGTCTCACTGTGTGATTCTTGCTTTTTAGATAAAAAATGCCAGGCAATCTGAACCGGTTCAGGCTGAAGTATACGTTAAGCTTTACATGGTATTAAACTCATAGATCAGGATTTCTTTGCATTCAAGCTGAGTGGCCATTTTGATCCTATCTAAAAGATATCTTATCCGAATGCCTAGAAATTAAGACAATGGCTTGATAGCCAGAAGCTCATTAGCAGAGGAGGGCTGCCTTGCTTTCCACGCTAATTGCTGCTCTGGCTGTGTGAGGAGGAGCCACGTGGCACTGCCTCTCCCCCTCCGGGCAGCTCTTATCTCCTGCCATTGCTGCAATGCATGCTCCGTGCAGCTGATTGCATCAGAACAGCCCAAGGATTGTGGAGCCGTGCATGGAGAGGCACAGCGTGCGGATGGAGAGCTGAGATCTGTGCTTGCAGTGCCCACTCCATCAGGACGCACAGAGAGATTTGCTTGGAAACACAAACAGATCTGGCGGTGCGATTGTGTTGCCATCTATAGAATAATGCTGCCTGGATACCACTCTGGCAAGCCATGAATCTCTTTGTGCTTTCTGATTACACTGTAAATCTCCTTTCTCATCTGTCATAAAGATTGATTTTTCCTTTATTGTTTTGTCAGTATATGGTTTTATCTCTCTGTGCCCCTTCTCTTCCCCTCCATCCATAATCTGACATTTTGCTGGGAACGAGTGGTTTGCCATTGTACTGAGTGACCCTCTGAAATCGAGCACTGCAAGTTAGCAGCCATCCTAACAAATCACAGCCCACAGCTCTGCTGCACTGTGGGCTGTGCCTGGGTCCTCAGGGTGCTGCTGGGAGCCCTGCACCAGGGCACGCTATTGGGGTGCTGCCTCACTGCCCACCCTGCCTGCAGAGCTGTGTGCCAGCGCTGTGTGACATGGGGCAGCCATTTGGTGTTGCCGTTGACAAAGCTGATGACTCCTTTTGCCATAGTAGTGGAGCAGCTTTTGTATAGGCACATGAAAAGCATATTTACTTTGACTGGACAAATTGTCAATGTTAAACCAGTGTCCGTAACCTTGAGCCTGCCCGTTGTCACAGAGCTATGTTCTTCTGTGGGAGGGCATTTGGTGATCTCTACTTGATTTCCACAGACACAAAAGGCTGTGATGATAAGATCATCTGTATCTGTGGAAGCAGGATGAGAAGAGCCCAGTGTTCATAAGCTGGGGCACTGTCTCTGCTGGCTGAGTTCTATTAGTTATGCAGTTCTAAGCACAACCACTCGGCTCAGCACATGGCATAGGAGCTGGCTGCTGCTGGTACCTGCAGGACTTGTGGCCTTGTTTGCTATTCTCAAATCCTCGGAGAGACCTAAAAATGTGGCATACTATTGATTTAATGCAACTTCCCACTTATAGCAGTGCATGAGGGACAAAAACATTTAGAATAATAAATTCAGGTGCTTAAATAAGGCTTTAAATCTCGAGGAGCCGTGTGATAACCAGAGCTATTTCACAGTCCTGGGAACTCAGGTGAAGGGAGCAAAAACACTCCAGTGCCCTGTGCAGGGGCACCTGCTCAGCTGGGCAAGCAGCCTGCCAAGCGCTGGGCTTACCCTGCTGGTCACTCTGTGGGCAGTGAAGACCTTCCAGGGACATACAAACCCCATCCTCCCTGGCTTACTTTGCTTCCAGCCTGCTAACAAATCTATGCCTCCTCCATAGCAGACCCAATGTGTGCCTGGAAGGTCACAGCTGTGGTCATTGGTTTTTAGGCAGCTCCTCATTTTCTTAATATGAGAGATTTCTAATGTTAATTACGAGATCTCTGGTATTAAATATGCAGGAACACTTATTTTTGAATACCTCAGGTTTAATTTAGGCTCTCTGAAATTTTAATATCTCACTTCAATATTTAATGCTGCCCTGACGTGAGTATAGAAATTTGAAGTCTGTTCTTTGAGAGCAACAAGTCCTGGATTTCTATATGGACCAGGATGAGATGAGATGAGGGAAGGGAAGGGTCTGTCCTACATGGATACAACTTTTTTCCTAATGGTGGCTGCAATAGTTCCAAATTAACTCCTTTTTGCACTAGTGTAATGGAGACTTAGGTATGCAAAATATTTTTTCTTCCCTCTGTTAATCATCAAAGAGCACAGAGGTTCAAAAGCCAGCAGCCTCTTTGGGGTCCTCTGCTTGGCTCACCCATGTGTGTGTAACATACACACACCCCTATGTAGGGCACACACGTATGTGAGCCCACCCTGGGCATGGCACACATGCTTGGTTCATATGTCAACTCTAATTAAAGCATCTCTCAGTTATTAAAAGCTGGCTCAAGTCTTTAATGTGTTTTGCAGCGCAGTACCTTCAAATGAGAAGCATTACTTTTTTTTCTCCTTAGGGTTTTTTTTTTCCTTCGGGTTTAGCTGCCTAATTAACAGGCGCCATTAATTTGTGGGCTGCACTTAAAGGGAAAGGAGTAGAATAGGCTCTGTGAAATCTCCTAAGGTTTTGCATCGGAGTAAAGATGCGTGAAAGTGCTTGGGAGAAAGTCACAGAGTGACTCAGTGATGCTGTGTTGGACAGACATCTGTGAGCCCACGGCTGCTGAGCTCAGCCCCGAGGAGAAGGCTGCTGGCTGGAAGGTGCGGGCTGTGCAATGGAGGTTTTGCTGCTGTGTTATTCAGATGTGTGGGAAAAGCACCAGCTAAAGGTGCCTGTGCCAAGGTGCTGAGTGCCAAAGAGCAGGGAAACACATGTGGCCATGCAAAATGGCAGAGGCTTCATTATCACAAAGGGAAGAGAACAGGGGCTGATTTAGAAGCAGTTTTGTCCCACTCTGTGCCTGCAGTTGGGTATGAGCTCACACTGGCAGTGCATCCTTCTGGCCATAATTATGCCCCCAGGTGATCCCTGCCTGCTTGTGCTGCCAGCAGCAATGAGGCCGTGCCCACCAGTTTGCTGGAGAGCAGCGTGCAGCAGTGCTCTCAGCAGCAGGACGTTGTTCTGGCACTGCTCACTATGGGTGAGGGCTCGCAGCCCACCTGCAAGCCTCTGTCTGTGCTGTATAATTACTTGCAACAAGCTATCAGTTGCAGACCCGAGCATGCACGATCTGCCAAAGCCGTCTGAAATCCCCACTAATGTCTGCATGCACGCGGGATGCACGGAGCTCCTTGCAGCCAGTCTGCAAGCATTGCTCTCTCACCTCTGGGATGGGAAGAACATCGCAGTGCCCTGGGAGCTGACGGACCCCAAACCCAGAAAACACTGAACCTCTCCCACATGAATTCCCTGCAGCTGGTGCTGAGTGCAGGTGGCCATGGGGAGGGGAACTGTGCAGCAACAGCCACGCTGCCAAAGATGGGGTGATGCTCAGTGTGGCTTTAGAAGCATGGAAAAGGTGATGGCACAGTGAGACCGGAGCTGCCCTCTGTCCCCGTGAGAGGACACCTCTCTTTGCAAGCCACGCTGGGCGGATAGGAAACAATGGAAGGCTTGGAGAAGTTAAAATAAATGACGACTGCCATGGTCTGATGATAGAAGTTCATTAGCTCCCGGCTGAATAAGGAACGATGATTCTCGTTAATGTAAGTGCTCTGCCAGCTTGTGGAGGAGCAGATGTGTGCTCAAGATGGATGGTTTCAAATAGTCAAAATACAGCTTTTTTTCTTTAGTGATTATCTTTTCTCATCTAAAATAAATCCAGATTGTGCATAGTCTGGAAAACAAAACAGCAATATTTGGAAAGAGGGTGTGTTTATTTAACAGGTGGCTTACTTAGTAAATGGTTCTCTCTTATAAAAATAATATTCCTGTGGTATTCTGCAGCAGTGACTCAGAACGTATGGGAGCAGTGAGGCGGTTTTGAGGTTATTACTGTAGGTGGGTTCAGGTTGTTTTAAATAAGAACATCTGCGGGAGTGCTCTGCTGAGTGCATTTGCATATCTGATGCTGCCTTAAAGCCGCGAGCTGTGCGTGGGGAGCACCAGCCCTCCCCAGGGCACACACATCCCCAGGGCACACACATCCACCGTGGAGGTGGGCAGGGGCGCGGATGCTGCCTGTGAGCTCAGGTTGGCACTGGGGCTGCTACTGGGCAGAAGAAAGGGCAGGGCTGCTCTGGGAGCTGCACACAGCCTGGCTTTTCTTTGAGCATGTTGTCTGCCTGCCTTGATGCAAACACAGCCCGTGGTGGCTGTTCCCTACTGCCCGATTTGTGCCTCTTGCCCTCCCTGCCATGCTGCAGGGACCCACTTTGCTGCCTGCAAGGCGCCAGGAGATCCTGCCATGGAAACCATGATTTATTGGGACGTTAAGGTGCTTTTCACAAGTCACAGGTTTGCTAAGAGCGTGAGCATTAACTATAGATAAAATGCCTTCATAACCAAAATCATGAATACAGTGACTTAAAGCAATTATTCAATTAATAGCCCATGACATCCAACTATTGTGATTCATTTTAAGGCTCCATCCCGTGGCCGTTATTACTTGCCATTAACAGCAGTGTCACGGCTTCTGGGAGGAATTGGAAATTAGGAACTCTTCTGGGGGTGGCTGCTGCTTTCTGTGCTGGAATTGGCCGAGCTCCGTGCTGCTGGCACTCACAGGAGAGCCGTGCTAAAGCAGATTGTCTACGATGAAGAGCTTAGCGGTAATAATTGCACATCTTGCCATATGCTAAAATAATTACTTCTCACAACCTTCCGCGTGATGAAGAAGCGAGGAACAACGATCTCAAGATCACAGTCTGTCAGCAAAATGAACACACTGAAACGGCCAAGGATGAACGCAGCGCTCTCCCTGCGTCTCCCCGGGAGCAGTGGGACGCAGCACCCGCACTGCCCTGCAGGAGCTGTGTAAGGCACTGACACAAAGCCTGAGACACCAGTCGGGATCCCACGGCAAAAGGGACTTAGTGCTGAAGCTCACGTGTGCTTCCACCAGGTATTTCGCAGCTGGGGAGGTGAAGCTGCACCCCCCCAGCGCTGGCCCTGCTCAGGTAACAAGGGACATGGGAAACAAACCCCTATGAAATGGGATGCACGGGCAGCAGAGCAGCACATTGCTTGTTTGCACCAAAAAAGAGAGAAAGAACAGTTGGGAAGAGCTGAGCGTCCCAGCAGCACAGTAGGGCTGGACTGGGCTGGAAAGCAGAACTCCCAGTTATTGTCACAGCTCATAGAACTAAGCCATGCTTGGTTGCTAAAGACTGCCTGGGAATATCTAGAGGAGGCAGGACTGGGACCAGCGCTCTCTTTAGCTGGGCTTGTTGTATACCTATGGCCAAAGCCTATGGCCGTGTCCTCAGCTGTTTCAGATTTACACAAATATCCCACCACAAATGGCAGCTGCCCTGGCAGCCTGATGTGCCCCGCTGTGCTCTGCTGCCCACAGGCACTGGGTGAAAGGGGCCTGTGCCCAGCTGAGAGTGGGTGAGGAACGACTCAGAGCAGCTTAGTATCCCTAACCTTAAATCCTTTTAGTATAGGAAAGGTCTTTCTTGCACCAGGCTTTGTAGAAGCCCAGGCGAAGTGAATTTGCAGTAGCTTGCTCTAAAGTTAACTCTATTTTTTTCTTATTGTAATAGATGTAAAAAGGTCAAAGTTAATGAAGAAAACAGTGAATTCAAAGTTCCACGGAAAAGCAACCCAACGCACTTAAATGAGAGAGGAAAACCAGCCTTTTTAACATCTTTAAGCTGTTGTAGCCTAATGAACTGTGCTACCTCCCAGAGCTGCTACAGAGCTGGAATTGCAACGCAGAGCTGCCTCGTTAGCACGGCGTGGGCTCCCTGGGCACTGCTGGGTGCTGCTGCCCGAGGTGATGCTCCATGAGCACAAAGCACATCCCACCACCACACCTCCGACCTGACTGCGCTGCAGGTAGGGAAAGGGCACTTTGCATCAGGAGGAAATACTAGAAAGGTACAGGGGGAAGAAATGAGCCTCCATCTCACCATTAGACACATACCAGAAAACAAGGCTGCTGCTGTTAAGTGACATCTTTAAGGTTTATTCTCACTTGTGGTTCACATTTAAGTCGCTGTCACTGAGGTTAATGGGAGTTATGTGCTTATGACTATAATGGTTTTGATAAGTGGAAAAGCTGGTGTTATTGCACATAAATTGCATCATGTAATGTGTGAATTGTGTTTTGGTTTTGGCTGAAAAATAATAAAGAGAAGGATGGATGTGTGCTCGGAGAGGAGAAATTTCACCCTCTAGATACCAAATATGATATATATCATCATTACAGGCATTTTGTATCTGGCAGCATTAAAAAAAAATGTTTGGAGGAATAATGAATACTTTTATATTTGGAAGATAGGAGGGGAAATTCCTGTGTCTGCAGCACAACACTGGCTCCTGCTCACCTCCCTTCCTCACTTGGCTCTGGCTTGCTGCACCCATGTAATTCATTCTTCTAACGGGGCTCAGGTTTACCTGGTGGCACAGCAGCCGCGGAGGCTACATGAGGAGCTCCCAGGTGATCAAAGTGACCACAAGTAAAATGACTTTCAGCTGTGTTACTTTGCATTACTGCTTGCAGTTTGGTTCAGAGGTGCTCGCACTGGATTGCTGAGTGCCCTCAGGGAAGGTCCTTGCTGCACCTCTCCTGTCCCAGGGACAGGGGCTGGCATGCTTAGAGGGAGCCCTGCAGGACCACTGAGCGGCCACCAGGACCGCAGTGCAGGGCCAGCAGTTGGCACGTCCCTTGGCCACTGCTCTGCTGATCCGCTGGCCTTACAGCCTGATGGTGAGCTGCATCCCAGCGCCATGATGGCTCATCACCCAACGGCCTTCAATGTCCCAATGGCTGGAGGCCCAAGGGATGGAGATCCGATGCCACGAGGCCTGATTACCCAAAGGCTCCATAGCCTGATGACTTGATGGCATGGCAGCCCGATGGCCCTGTAACCTCAGCAGGAGGCAGGCCAGCACACAGAGCTGGACAGATCAGCCCTGCAGCTTGTCCTACAGTACAGACTCAACCCCACCGGCTGACAGGAAAGCTCCGTGTTCCTTAAAAGACAGAGGGCTGGAAACTAAGGCTATGGGATGTGAAAACATGGCCATGTGTACAATTCTTAACATAAGGATTTTCTAATAGGAGCCTCTGAGCTCTCCAGGAATTAGGCGGAAAGCTGTAGGAGCAAATGTGTGTTGGCTCAGTGCTGAAGGTGAGGTCTGCCTGCCTTTGCTGAGGGACAATTTCAGAGCAGCAGTCCCTGAGAATCCACCCCTGCTGTCCTGAGCCCCTCCTGCAGCAATCTGGGCTGCGTCCAGATGTGCTATTGGTGTCCTTGACTGCAGTGAGCTCCCTGCCTTCGCTCTGTGCTCAGTGAGGAACACCAGGCACAGCCAAAAATTGGAGCCAACCCTGCCTAAGTGTGTCCAGTGCATCAACACAGGCAGAGCAAATTCCTCCTTCCAACTATCGATCTACTCCCTGTTAAGGCTGAATGAACAATTTATGTTTCTCACTTACGATCATTTTATTGATTTATTTTTAAAACAGTTTATGATGTCAAAGAATTCTGTGTGCTGTGGCACACGTGGAGGCTATGGGTTGCTGGTCCCCAGCAGGGGCAAGAAGGAGGACAGGCAGTGCTGACGTGATGGCTTGGCCATGACTGGGCTGGGGACAGGACCAGAGGACAGGGACAGGCTGCCTGTGGCCTTGGCACAGGAACGAGGTCTGTATGGCAGTGCCTGATGCTGGCACAACACTGCAGACAGGCTGCTCACTACTGGAGCCAGAGAAAAAGCTTCACCCCTTTCCTACACTTCCTCACATGTCAGATCATGCCAGAATTTTGCAATTCGTTAAGATTCTTCGAAAAGAAACTGAATTTTCCTTTTTCTTTTTCTTCTTCTTTTTCTTTTATTATTATTATTTTTTGAAGAAATGAAATCTCCCATGGCAGGCTATGAAGTATGGATTATTTACCTCCAGACTGGGCACAAATCTTGTCCAGTCTCGGAAGTAAACGCACACTGAGTCTTTAAGGCATATTGTTCATCCATGTAAATACGTATTTTGGTATACACATTCTTTACAACACACTTATGTGGAATAAGAAGAGATTTTGGTAAGTGTAACATTTACCATAGTTGGTCTAGAATGCTAACTTTGAAAATGTGCAAAGAAGCAGCTTTTCCTGGCGACGGTGTTTAACACCCCTGTATCTTAAAAAACAGCACAGTTTCTAACAAAAATATATATATTGAAAAGTTTAAAAAAAGCTGTCTAGCAATGATGGATACACTTCCTGCCACGTTATAAACCTTGAGAAATGGCATTCGTTCAAGAAGTTACGAGTTTAATTCCGTAATAGAATAATATCCTGATCAGCAATGCTTCTCTTTGAGCATTGCTGCTGCTGCTCACGTCACCGATGCAACGGTGATTAGCAGCCCTGAGTTATCGCACGAGTGGGAACTTACAGCATTACAGACCTTGGGGTTTCCCATGCAGACAGTGATCTTCATATACATATTCAGTTATTCTGCTTGGAGCTGAGCTGTTTATTTTTCACTTTTTAAAGGTGGGAATAAATAGAATGCGATTTGATCAACAGAGATGCACAGTACGGGTCAACCATTCCAAGAAGCACAGAACGTTCCGTCCGACAGCTGCCTAAAGCAAACACACCCCACAAACTAAAGAGAGAATGGGCTCTGCCCAATGCTGCAGCCTTCAGCTTGCTGCAGCCTTCAGCTTGCAGCAGCCTGCACAGCCCGTGCTGGAAGGACGTCCCAGCAAGTCCCAAACTGCACAACTACCTTTACCATGCAGAACAGATTAACCACAGAGCTGAGGTTCTTTACGGGATCGATGCCTCCTAGGGCTCTGATCCTGCCAGAACCTGAGCTTGTTTAACTCCACATATCATATCTTTCAAGGCAGGAGCACGAAGCCAAGCACCCGTGCCCCGTGTTGGCTGCACACCGAGGGGCAGCTCTGCTGGCACTGGGGCACACGGGGCTGTGAGCCCATGCACCCCAAGCACACGGCTCTGCTCAGTGCTCAGACACTCCTCTGTCTGACAAACTGCTACTGGCACCCAGAAACGTTCGTGGGCTCTTTTCCTTTTTGGAAGTGACAACAACAACGTACTCACAAATTTAACGGAGAATTAATGGGGCTGAAAGCTTTGTCCACATAACCCAGTGGTTCTACATCTGCCAGCAGCCAATACTTCCTTTTCTTCAAGTTTAATTAAGCTGCCGTTCATTCCATTCTGTTGCTGGGGTTGTTTCAGATGTCAGGAATCACCAAAATAAAATCATAATGGAAATGCCCAATTGGACCCAGCCCCAGCACAGCCTGTCTCACATTCACACGAGGAGCAGCAGGTGAGCTGGGTTACACACACCCCTGTGCTTTCTTCACAAGTCTGCCCTGACGTGATGTTTTCTGCAGCACCACTATTTCCAACGAACAGATTCTAAAATATGGCACTTTAAAGCTGCAATACAAGGGAGAGAAGAATATAAGGGCTACTGTGTACTTGAGTTGGCTTTAAACCGTTTCCTTCAGCAACGAGTTTAGTCATGTTATTCAAGGTTTTACAGAAATGCCACGCTTCTGAAGATGGCCACTGCTCAGCACGCAGCTGCAAACGACGTGACAGAAGTGGCACAGCCTGTCACTGAGCACAGGCAGACCTAGGATGCTTTATTGCCGTATTTTGGAGTCGATGCATTTCACTCCGTGCATCTGGGCTCATCAGTAACTGCAACAGCTTCACCACACGCTGTGCCTGTGCTTCAGCATGGGACAGTGCACAGTGAGTCCAACCCAACTCACAATTTGCCTTTTCAGACACGGGGGGATTCGGAACTGCTGCGTATGCACAGCACTCATCTGGTATTGCTAACCACAAACCTTATCGTTAGGAGGGGGAATGCAGTACTTATACAATGGCTTTATTATTCATGTCGTCAGCTGTTGTTTCTTTAAGCACATCAGCATCTACTGGGTCAATAGGAGACGTTGTGTTCTAAGGCTATTGGACACAGTCACATCCCAGCAACTTACAAGGATGGCATTTTTAAACTCAGCTGCAAACTGCAGCAATGTTTTGCACTGATGTAGTACGGGGCTGCTTAGAAAAAAATAGTGATTCTAGATGCTCTTTTGAAACTTGATCCTTCATTGAGTTTAATGCGAGCCTTATCTTGATAGACTGCAGTCCTAGGAGATGGTGTATGATGACTAAACTGCTGTGGTAAGCTATCTGTACAGTGTGTGTACATCAGGAATGATGTCCTGTCTGTAGATGCGTCACTGACGGCAGCATGCACTTCAGTACGGTTATTGGAGCAACCTCGTTTTAATATATATCTGTATTTTATATATATATGTATATATATAAAATTCTGCTTGATACTTTATGTATTTTCAGATATCTAATACTTAAAAGCATCCTTTATCATTGCTAAATTAGCCAAACCAGTACAAAATTAAGTGCAAGAAAAATACCAATTCACATCATATTTTTGCCAGTAATACAAAAGGGATGATTCAGCTCCTCACATTTACAGCCACTTAGAAATTCTGATTTAGAATGACTACGGGAAACCTTCTTACATTCAAAAGATGTCTCAAAATAATTTGCATTCTCTTTTGTAGTGGGGAAACTCGTTCTTAATGCAGATCGTCCACCGCTTAGTAGGGGGGAAATGAAAAGGGACCGGTGCTGTCCTTGTCTGATTGCCTAAAAATGCACTGAAGCAGTCCCATTACCCACTGGAGATGGGAGAGGAGGCCTTCTGCCTAACCAATAGCACCTTCGTCCTCAGAGATGGGTTATGCTCAAAAGGATGCTGTAGCATTTCCCAAAGCACATTCCAGATTTGTTGGAAAGGAAGAGGAAAATAGTGTTTTATGAAGGCACACCCATGCTGAATTTGCAGGAAAAAGGAAGAAATCAAAAAGCAGTACTGCACAATGCAGTTATAATACAAGGCTCATTCTTGAAACCTGAATATCATGCTGGAAGAAAATCTAGATATGTGTAGTATTCCGAAGAAATATTTTGAAGGCAAGATTATTTGATTTTTTTTTTAATCAAAAAAAAAAAAAAAGTTCCTGTGTACATGTGGAGAGAATGTTATTTAAGAAGGGAACTGAATGTTGTATTGCAGCCTTAAAGAAGCCCATTTTACTGCAATATTCTCCTTTTTTTTTTTTGTAAACTACGGTCTGCAGTTCAGCAGACCATGACTGAATGCTTTTGAAAACTTGTAGATTACAAACATGAAATCACAATTAATACCCTCTAAAAGTAACTTCAGAGCTTTCACGTCTTAAAAAAGGACAATGTGTACTGCTTCACAAGGTAATGCAGCTAATCAAAAAAGGAGTAGAATTAAGGTATTTACATAATGAGCAATTCTACAGAAGGCGATCATCCCCACGCAAGCACTGCTGATTATATCCCACGCTGCTTTTAACAAACTCTACCAGATCAGATCCAGTCATCAGCACTTTCAGAGAATCCTTAAAAGCCTTTTAGGGTTCTTTACACTCAGTGCAGAATGATGTTCTTCAGGTAGAATATGCTGGTGAGGGAGGACAGTGTCAACACAAGGTACCAGCAGGAGAACAGGACCTCGGCGTCCCCGGTGATCCCATACTGGGCCGTACTGGGAGCTGCAGAGAGAAGAGAAAGGGGTTAGGGGTCCTCTCCTACCCTCATGTCCCAAACGCTTACAATTCATTCTTCTACGATAACATCAGAGCAGCAAAAGTGTTAATCTGAAAACAGGAGAGACGAGGCGGAGGTCGCCAAGCCCTCCAGCAGCAGTGCTGCTGCTGGCCGTGACACAGAGCGCAGCCCGTGATCCAGCACTCCAAAAGGCGAGCACTTAACATCAGATGGGTGCTTTGTGTTTAAACATCTGAATGATGCATCTGTTTTTAAGTTACTGAGCATCAAAATCTCCACTAATACCAACGGGAGGGGAATATATTTAGCTCTGTTGGACAACAACATGTTTTCTGCTTAACTTTCGGAGCCAGAGCTTGAACGCTGTGCTGAGCCATAGAGATGCATATTTATTGTCAATCCATTTGAAGAGATTGTATTTACTTGCTTTAATAGGAAGGCTCTCTCAAATCCCTAATTAAATATTGCAGTGAATGCATGCACACAGGGTCAAGAAACGTGTTGAGCTGTGAGATGATGGTGAGCAGCCGGCTGCTGGCCCACAGAAGGAGGCTTAAGCAGGAACCATTGCTTTTGCTCCTGTAAAATCCCAGGGGGATGATGGGGAACCCAACACCCAGCTGGGAGTACCGACATCAGTGAGGTGGGGTTGGACACAAGGTGAGCACTGGAGGTGTGCAGTGGAGGTGAGGGGAGAAATGGGGTCCATGAGGCCCCAGCACCCACTGCCGCCACAGCGCTGAATGCTGGTAAGAGTGTTTGCTTTTGATACTGCACTGCTTCTGCCTATTCCAAAACACAAAAGCTGTGTGAGCCTTACACCCAGTGCCACCTGCACAAGCAGACGTTGGCTGTGTAGGTGAAACTCAGATCCGAGCTGCAAAATCTGTTGATTCATCAGCTCTGCACATCCTTCTCAGAATCACAAAAGCATGAAATATCCCGAGGTGGAGGAGCTGAGAACACCACGGAGGGATTCTGGGCCTTATTTATTGCATGGAGTTAAAAATGACCCACAGCCTGTCTGGGACAAGGATGGGGAATTGCCTGTGGGTGCTGAGCTGCAGTAAGAGAGAGCCAAGGTGGTGCCCATCCCAGCAGTACACAAAGCAACAACACAATATGACCAAATTCATTCTAGATGTTAAAGCTTCCCCTTTTGTTCCTTCAACGGCTTCCAGCCATGACTAACTACAGGGCACTCCCCTCCCTTCTCATTAAAAAGGAACTTTCTGTGATAAACCGCCATGGCAAATCAACATTTAATGCGTTGGAAAAGGCAAGCTAGCAAACCCAAGCATAATGTAGGTGGTATTTCGTTTTAGCATATTAAAAGAGTTTCCCCAAGTAAAGATAATTTGAATTTCAGTGGCTTTAAAAGCCAGTGGAAAATTATGTAAATCTGATTTGCTGCATACGAACCATCACTGTGTTTGTAAAGCTTATTAAATCATAGCTGCATTGTTTCAGCATGAAGGTGCTAGGTGAATTAATGGGGAAAGATACATCTACTGTGTCAGCAACAGGAAGAGCTGTGGCTCCCAAAGCTGTCTGACCAGTCATAGGAGCACAGAATCGTTTGAGCTGGAGGGGACCACTAAGGGCCACATGGTCCCACTCGCTGCAATGAACAGGGACACCCACAGCTCCACCGCGTGCCCAGAGCCCCATCCCTGAGCTCGGGAGTCTGCAGGGATGGGGCATGATGTGAAAGAATCCTGGAGGAGGAGGAGGCCCAGACGTGAGAATAGAGAAGGACTCCAGCCCACTGATGGTGCCCCCAGGGAGCCCTGTGCCACCTCCCCAGCCCCACACCACCTCTGCCCACGTGCAGCACTTTTCCTTAACGCAGTGATTACTTCCACGTAATCCTAAGGTTTGTCACACTTAGCAGTTGTGAAAGTGAGCGCGCTCTCAGCGCAGATGGGATTATATTCAGACATCTCTCCTGGTAGTGAATATAAAGGAGCAAAGTAATGCTATATCACTATCTCTAATTAATACAAGAGATTAGGAAAAGTACTATGCTGAAATGCATAAACCAACATTTGCTAACACCCAGGGCTGCATTAACCAGAAATAATTACAAGCTCTAATGCTGAAGCTGGTAGACAAAAGCACGGACCTCTTTAGGTTGCCTGAATAAGCAAGAGTAATTCTGTTAAATGGATTATGCAGAGAGACGTTAATAAGCATTACAGTTAACTATATTCAGGTTAATGATTTATTGTAGGAAAGCCTTAATAGTTTGTATGCAAGATTTAAAACACGCAGAGAAGGAAGGGATAAACTAACTCAAGGTCAAAGCAGTAAGAAGATGAAGACTGGGCTGTCAGAACTGTCTGTTACAGGAGAAGCTGGAGAGAGAACAGCCCTTGAGGGCTCACCAGAGTCCCACGATAGCATCTCAAAGCACACTGATACCTGAAGGCAGCAGAGGATGGATGGCTGTGGAGGAACCATCTACAAAGGCTGCACGAGGACGCAATGGATTGAGGGTGGGGAGACCCTGTGGCCCTGAGGAGCCCAGCCCTGGGATGGGACAGCCTGGCCCTGGCCCACATGCAGCCACAGACCCAGCAGGACACCCACTGCACGGCCCTGTGCAGTCACTGTCAAGGCAGGAGACCAACCACGGTGCAAAATTCACTCGTTCAGTTAAATTGATAAATCTGAATCTTTCGAGGTTGTAAATAGGAATACAGAGGATCTAAGATGATTGCTCTGTGGAAGTAGAAAGCAATTATTTGTTGCATTAAAATATTAAAGCTTAGCATGGTGAATACTAGAGATAAATACGCCATCAGCGACGCTGAAGAGGAACACTGCCCTGTGTGTGTTTGCATGTATCTTAGTTTATGCACTGAAAATAAAAACAAATTATTCCTTGCTCAGCCACAAAGACCCCATTGGTGCCATGCTCTGTATCTGATTTTGAACTGGCAGGTGATACTGGTTCAGACTGTGTTCAGATGCATGTGTATATAGGGGTAAAGCCACAGGACACTCAGCTCAGCCTCCTGCACCAGAACTGCTCCGCCATCCAGGTACCCCCAGTGTGTGCAGAGCCATTCCCCATCCTCCTACCCACAACCTGCAGGTAATTCACACTAAATGTTGTCAGCAGCAATGTACTGATCTAAACACAGCTCAGTAATATACACAGCAATGTAGATTGTAAGTCAGATGGCTTTTGTCTCTGTGTTCATGCAATGGAGCGTGCCTGACATGCTTTGCAGTTGTCAGGACCAGAAGTGGTAGGTGAGCACTCAGCATCTGCATGCTGTTAAAGGCCCAGAATGCAGAACCATGGCTGGGGAAGGCTGCAAAGTGCCTGCAGAAGGCTTCTGATTGTCCTGATCCCTGCTCACAAATAACCCTCAAATTTTGGGAACAAAAGCATTCCCAAAATCAGCCAAAAAAAAATTTCCTATGAGGTTTTTGGGTTAAGTCAAAGCTTTTGCATGACTGCAGTACTATTTTTCCATTGCATGTCTGTGCCCTGCCAAGGCTGTAAGCAGGGCTGTGTCAGCGTCCTGCTGGGATGGCAGGCAGACCCCAGCCGTGTGACAGCTGAGGGCACAGTGCGTGTCCCTGCAGTGCTGGGGATGTGCTCTGGCTGTCAGCGTGGGCCTCCCAGTGGGCCAGGCACACGTCCCTTTGGTTATTCAACCTCTACATGTTTACAGTGGACTCTGATAACTTGGGAAAAAATGGGGCAGGGGAGGGGCTGCTGCTGGTGAGCCTGAGCCTGTGTTGTTGGTAATCAGTGCAAATAACAGATCCCCCCATACTGCTGGCTGCACAGCTGTTTCTTCAAGCAAATGTCTTTGGGTATCATGTCATCAGAACTGCGGGGCACAGACAAAGCAGGCTCATGCAAATCCTGCAGATATTACTGGCGTGCTTTTGGTGTAACTTCAAAAACAAAAGTGTTTTTACACCCTGATGCACTGTTGCACAGTATATCTTTAAGGGAGTTCCATTTAGACACAGATGGATTTGATCATATCAAATAAAAACCTTCTATTAAATAACACAAAGCAAAGAAGTCCTGCTAATACATTAATAGGATAAATGCAGCAGGCTCTGAACACAGGCTGCCTCGGTGTTTAGCAAGATAAAATAGTACAGCCCCAACATACCCAATTTCTGCTGCAAGCAATATTTCATAATACCGAGAAATATTTATGAGGAAAATTACTGAGGCTGGATAGAATAAAACTTGGCTTTATATATCATCCTTTATACTCAAGTTATCTCAGATTTCTTTCTGCAGAAGAAATGTGCAGTCATATTGGAACAAAGAAAGTGTCTTTTAAAATCTGAGAATTCCTGATGTATATCAGCCTCGAAGGTCAGAGACTGCTTTTGGCACAGAGGAAACAGCAGCGGCAGCACAGGGATGAGCCCATGCCACCCCATCCCCACGTGGTCTCCAGGTGCCACCAGTAATGGGGACAGAAGAAGACAGCTAATGCTTTGTCTAGAGGGTACAGCAGGGCTTGGAGCCATAGAATCATTAAGTCTGGAAGAGATCTCTAAGATCATCTAGTCCAACCGCAGTCGGTAGCACTGAGCTGATGTCTCGAGGCTGACGGTACGGCTCAGAAGCAGGAACAACAAATCCTAAATCCCATCCCCTATATCCTCCAGCATGGGCACCAGGTCTGTCCCAGGTCGAGCCAAGCTGGAATCTGAATGCAACAGCTGCATGAGAAGGAGCTTCAAGCACGGTGGAGGGCATGGCTAGAATTCAGGTCAAACTCAACCAGCAAAAGTAACCTGACCAAAAAACAACCAGTTTAATAAGGCCTCTCAAAACGGCTCTTTTAACAAAAATAGCCATCTTCATGCTTGCTTGGAGAACAAGAGTTGACTCTGTGACAAGTCCTCAGGAAAGCATCTGTGATTGCAGTGAATCATCAGTGCTGTGTTGCTACAAAAGGACAAATATTCCCTGGGATGTGTACATACAAGTGTAGGTGTGCTGTGGGGCTGCTGCTCTGCTCCAGGGCAGCATGCAGCGAGATGGCTGCCTTCACGGACATATAGACAGCAGCCTGAGGACACTGAGAACCACTCAGCCACGAGGAAGGCCAAACAGCAGGCCAGCTTAAAGCCCAAGAAGCAGACAGAGTGCTATTGGATAAGGATTGCCCTGGAGAAGGTAAGGCAGTCACATTCCCTGGACTGCGGCTGGATGAGGGCAGCAGGACTGGGCTGCAGCTGGGGAGACTGGGAGGAGGGATGGAGGAAAACAGTGCTGGGTTGCATGGAGGGTGAGGGGTCTGGATCACTGCAGGCTTTTAAGAACAGTGAGGATAAATATCCCTCAAAAATGATGCTCTGTATGCAACTTCTCTTGGAAATGGGAAGAGAGCCTTCTAGGCATTATTTTTTTTTTTAAAGGTCCAGGAATACATTACAATTAGACGCGACTGAAACACTCAGGTTTTGTAGAACCTGAGATACAACACAACAGGAGGACAGGCAGAGCAGGGGATGGCAGGCAGCGCAGCACAGGGCAGCAGCCGGCCTGTGCATGGAGCTCCCCTTCCCTGCCCAGGAACTGCTTCCAAGTTCTTCCATATGCCTTGAGGACATGCCTGTGCCATGCAAAACGTGCAGGACACTTAAAACAAGTCTTTGATTCTCACAGAAAAATGAACACTGCTGTAGAATCTGCAATTCACCTCTCGGCTTATCGCATCCAGCCCTGCTACCACACGTATCCTGAGATGTCCCTCATCAATTCTTCCAGATGTCTTACAAGTGGTTCCTTCCCTTCCACTGGGAGCAAAGAGCAGAAGGTTTCCCTCTCAGGAAGGAGCCCTGTGTTCCTGGGTGCGTTCAGCTGGGGCTGCCTGATACTGCCTGCCCCCCGCAGCCCTCCTCAGGGGCTGAATTCCTGGGGCTGCCATCATTCCCAACTATATTCCTCCTTCCCCTCTCTCTCTCTCTTTACAGAGCAGGAACAACAACAGATTCAAACACTTGACATTAACTTGCAGTTCTAACCCATTTCTTGGTGGGATGGGATTTTGAAGGGCTATAATTATCAGCAATGTTCCCACACTGGAGCTAAGAATATGTCAAAGGGCTCTATTGTTTCTATGATTTGAAATAAACCCCAGCTTCCACTTCCTTTGAGTCTGCCAGGCTTTCCTCTCCTTCTTTAGAAGTGCTAAAAATAATTTACCCAAGGTGTCATAAAAAAGAAAGTTTCACATATATATATATATATATATATATATATATATAGGTATTATTTCCTGTTCTATTTCAGCAATAGTCTCTTTGGTAAGGTTATCATCAGTGACTCAAATAACTTTGCCTTCCAATAAAAGTTATTGCTTAGCCCAAGGGCCAAGTGGAGAACGCTTTCTGGAATCAGATCCACTCTGCCTCTTCGGAGCATATATGAGAAAAGTTGAATAAATACAAGTCTAATACAGCTTGATAATCATTTTCATATGACCTGCTACTGCATATTAATGAGCTGGAAAGACCGGCTAAGATTTTATTAGCAATATGTAACGTGATGGAAAGAGCAGCAACAGCAGAGCAGCAAGGTCCCAAGCTGCAGCAAGAGATGATTCACTCAAATACAATAGCAGGGGGAACAGAAATAATGAAAAGAGGTTGCTCACCTTTGGAAAGCCTCACTTCCACTGCCAACCCTTAAATGAGGGCTGGAAAGGGATGGATCCTGGCTCCAGCCCTTCCAGTCACTCAGGTACATTGCATTGCATTGCATTTCATGCACCTGAGCTCCCCCTGGGTTGACCCTGCCTTCCCACCAGGTGCTCAATCACTGCTTCAAGCCGTGACCTCGTATTTCTGCTACAGTGATATAAGGCCTGTTTAATAAAAATAGTCCATCAAACAGTGACAATTCCATCTCCGCATTCAAGCAGGAATCAGGGCTAGCACTCCACAGCCTGGGATGAAGGCATGGCACAAGGCTGCCTCACGTGCATAGCTTATCTGCAAGCACCTCGAGGTGAAAACCATCCCTAACCAAAATCCCTTCCTGTTGAAAACCCCAATCTCAACCAAGCTGAGCCTAATTTCAGGTGTTCCCACTAATGCTGTGCATTGCAACTGCACTGTACTGAAATAAGAATGAGATCAGTGTGAGCAGACTGATGGGTGATGCAGGCTGGCAATGCCCTCAGATCAGTGCTGGGCTGCTCTGGGTCACCAGCACCCCGGGGTGCTTGGCCTCACAGCAGTGGGAGGGGGAAAGGAAAAAGGTGACATCATGGGGAGAAATACTGGTTTCACTATCAAGGCATTCCTGTGGATGCCTGAAGCCAGCTGAATTTCCTGGTTAAAAAAGCAGAACTCCTCAAATTGAGAATTGGACTGATCAGTTTGGAATTTCTGCTGCTGTATAAAACAAAGGTGATGCCTTGATCTAGATTTGTGTAAACTGAACAGCACAACATACTGCAGTCTGCTTCCTATCAGCAGAAAAATAATTGAGTAGCATCACTGTGCTCAGCAAAGCCACCAAACAGCCTGGGTTTGCCTCTGCTTACAAGAAAGATGGTTGAACTGGGATGATTTTTAATTACGGTGTATTTTCAGCTGTCATCCAAAAGACAGATGTGCAATTCCCAAAATGTCCTTCTTGCCCCAGATTTGGGGAGAAAGACATTTCTTTCTGAGCTTATGAATGCAAGACCTCAAATTTTGAGGAAAGCAAAAAGCAGTGCTACTGTTGAGAAGGGTGAAGTCAGTTTTAGATCAGTTCTGTAAATGAGCCATCTACTAAAGCCCTCTGTTAATTGAAAATCCTTCCTTGTAACCGATACCAGAACTAATTCCATTCAACCTATTTATGTGAAATCTTAAGACACCGGGCAATTATAGGCGCCATTTACTGTCAGCCGTGTGATGAACGTGGCTGTGTAACCCTGGAGCTCGGTGACTAAATATGGATATCACATTCTTTCCCAAATTTTACTTATAGAAAGATAACTTTTTGTTTGCCTGCGGCACAAAGTACGTGCTGCCTCTGAAGCACATAGATTATTTTTTTTATCTTTCTGTTTCAAAGTTTCCCCTTCATTCATTCCATGATGGCATGAGGCTCTGGTTTGCCATCAGCTATGCTGGAAGTGCGTGTCCCTGTGTGACCTGTGGCACAGCCACGGTAAAAAAAAAGTCCAGCCCCTTTTGTTTCAAATGGAAGATGTGGAATAGCAACAACTGTAGAAGAGTGGGATTCCAATAGAAATTGATCATTCTAAGGGAACAAATTAACCACAATTTCCTGCTGTTACACAGCATTCTGCTCATACTGCTGGTTTCAGTGTGTCAGGATGGGTCTGCCCTGCCAGCCATGTCTGCAGCACGCAACTGGCCTCGACTTTATCATCTGCAGCGACAACAACCAATGGAAGCAATCATCACGTCAGCTTAAGATGCCCCATCCCTGCAGGCATTCAAGGCCAGGCTGGATGTGGCTCTGGGCAGCCTGGGCTGCTGGCTGTGACCTGCACACAGCAGGGGGTTGGAACTGATGAGCGTTGTGCTCCTTTGCAACCCAGGCCATGCTGTGATTCTATGATATGATTCTATGAAATAGTAAAGAATGCACTGAGGGTATAGACCTCATGTCTAGAGCAGGCTGATGGAGGGTTCTGCATGGAAATCCAAAATTAAATGGAGGAGATTGAGTCACGATCTCCCACTGGATGTGTCAAATGCAGCTTTGAAGTTTACACTGAGACAACAACCAGAAAAGCACTGGAGAAAGCACTGGGACAAACACACCAGCTGCCTGTGCCCGTCTCCATGCCTGCACTATGGGCCCTGATGTGGGGGATCCAGTTCCCATCCACACTAGGATTGGAAAGGTCTCCAGGGAAGCCTGGCCAAGAGCCACTGCTGCCCATACCAGATAACCAGGCTCACATCTCCATACCAGGTGGGTGACTGGCTCAGCTCAGAAGAGTGATGTTCCAGCAGCAGCTATGGGGTTACAAAGCCAAGATACAGATGCACAGGTTGTCCCAAAAATAATACCTATGGTGTGCTGCTACCTGGTACTTACACTTGGAATTCTGACAGCCAACAATAACTGCTTCCCTGACAATGTTCCCTTCATTTGTAAGTGTCACATTGAAGAAAAGTAAAAGCATTTTAATGCGACAGAAAAACTTGGCATGGGAGCTAATTACTTTAATTTGATAGATTTTTTTTGGCTCATCTGCATACTTGACAATTATTTGTGACTTATATTGGTAATTAGAGGCTGAGTCTTACGCTGAAGTATTGTAAATAGCTCGGAAGACTTCTGCTGATCCTTCTAACTTTCTTTTGGAGGAGATGAATTTATTAGTAGATAATATGTAAAATATTTGTACTTCTGACCTTTTGTGGAACATTCTTCGTGCATTTCAAATGATTGGTTGTCAGCATCGCTTTCCTCAAAACGAAGCAAGACGCAGTAAATAAGATCTTGAATTAAGCAGCATATTAAATCTACGTATTTGATGGCAACCTTTGATAGTCCTCATATATCATGAGGACTCTGGTGGTTCTGCTACATTCAGCTATGTCATATAGCATTGTGAATTATAATTTTTTTACACTGAACTTTACAGTTTCTGGACCATTTGAACATTATTCTTCTGCTCTTGACAAAGGATATTAAGTTAACAGGTTAGTACATGATTTCTTGCCTTTTTGGTGGCTGCGTATGAGAAAGGAACTTTTTTTTGCTGGAGGAGCTGACAAGCTGTGAACAGACCCTCCGCTGGGGAAGTTGTCTGATGGCTTCCCAATGTTTATTTTTTATTCAGCTGTCCTGCTGAATTTCTCAAGAGCTGCCCTAGCATTTCTCCTGGCCACCTTTCCTCGCTGTGTGTGCATCGCCCTGGTCTTACAGGCATGTCAGAAAACAGTTGAGCTCACGGCAGCCTGCTGAAGCACAGCGACTGTCGCTCAATTCATCACCAATACTGCTCTCACAGATCCACAGGCGTTGCAAGGGACCTCAAATAACGTGATGGATAAAAGAATCGGTAAAGTCAAAGCGTTTAAACTCTAATTCCAGAGGAGTCTAAACACAGCGTTACCTCCAGTGATGACTGACCAGACCAGCATTATCTCCTGAGCGCGTGCTGTCTGTCAATAATGCTCAATCTTCTTCTTTGTAATGCGGGATGTCTTAAGTAGAAGGACACTGGATAAGTCATATACATAAAAGAGATCTACAGCTTGCTGGCATGTGAAATTCCTCTAATACATATTTTTATGGAACTACCGGCACATTATGTGCTTGGCAGCATAAATAAAAGAACGTGTTATCCTGGCAATTTCACATTCACTACATTAGTTAGTAAATGCAATGGCCACCCGTACTTTCCTACAATAAAAACTGCTGAGCCTTTTCATGAAAGATGATTGCAATTTCCACTGGTCTGTATATGCAATAAAGAACCATAACTCATCAAAAGTTGAGCTATTTGCTCTTAAGATAGAAGACCATTTTTCTCAAACACTTGACACCACATTAACTATTCATGAAAGTTGAGTGTTCAAACACTGCCTAAGTAAAATTGTTTCTACTTTTCAACTTGATTGAGGTCTTTTCTGAACTAGACTACACAGCAGCCAGCGAAAGGACTCGCACTGCATGAGAAATGCAGGGACTGTCCAGGTACCGCAGCTGTGAGCTATCGATCTGCTGGAAAGCCTGGTTCCTCCTCTGAAATTGATTCATGATAACTGCCTCCATTTGGGTCAAACAGTATTTAACCGCTTGTAAATTTTAATTAAATGATTTGTCACTTTGAACATACAGTTTGTCATCTCCTAGCCAAGCGATGTGTCTTTATCAGAGAATGACTCAAAGGGAAGGCATTCGTCTCCCCTGTCGCCTCACCCCCATCAAGACAATTTGCTGCTGTGCAGCACGCGGGCCGTGGGAGCAGCCTGCGAGCCTCCTACCATACAAACCCAAATCTTCTCCTGTTGTCTTTAGCATACACTGAACTCTGCATACTGCCAAGCCTTCTTCTGCACCACGTAGCAAAGCACTTCGCAAAGTTCCTTCCGACAGCACGCTTTCTCTTTTTTCATGCATAAATCACACCTGTACTTATTTTTACTAAGCTGCCCAGGTATCCCTGTAGCTAGGAACCCCTACCCACGGGATGCTGCTTCTAGGAGTGGAAATCTGCTGGCTGACTCCAGAAGCGATGCTTTATTTTAATTGTTTCTCTATGACTGTAACTCACCCTGCCGTCAGTGCGACTGGATACGGAAACTTGGTTTCAATTAATTTGAGCTGCCTTCAGTGTGTGCGTGTTACACAACACTGCTGTAAGCATATGAATTTCATGCACACCCCCCTCTCTCTGTGATAAGATTTAATCCTTCGAGGCAGACAACCTCTTGTTTGTGCAGGGACACAAGCTGTTGCTTTAAAGCTGCCGCTTTAATTCCTTTATTTAAAGCTGCTGCTTTAATTCTGGGGTCCACCATCTGTGAGCTGAGGACTTAGAAAACACCACATAATGTCCAGCCACAAAAAAAAAGGCAGGGGCTGCTTATCGCAGAGTCAAATTTTGCTACTTTTCATTAATGTGAATCCCGTGATAAGAAGAGTATCTCTTGAAAACAGCATGCTAGCAGGTCACGGACACAACCACATCCACTCTGTACATATTATTGCTTTTTTTCTAACTACACAGCAATGCATTAATACAGTGGGAGATGGCAAGAACATTTGCTGATGTTAGCATAAGCACGGTGAGAGAAGAGGAAGAGCTGCTGGAGCCCATGCCTGGGTCAGCAGGCTGGGACTGAGCAGAGTGACTGCAGCCACAGCCTGGGACAGCCTGGGAGTGTGGGGGACAGCTTGGGGATGCTGGAAATAGCCTGGGGATGCTGGAGATAGCCTAGGCTCTAACTGGCAGGACCCCGCAGCCCTCGGCCCCACTGATGGGACCCCGCAGGCCCTGCCCTCCACGTGCTGCTGCATCTCAGGCTGCAGTTTTGCTGCCAGAAGAGGATTTGGCATCCGGAGGCTTTCCAGGTACCCGCCTTCCCCACCTGCTGCTCAGCTTAATCCAGAGGATTTTGGAGACATTATGGCTCAGCTCTGCATGTGTTATTATGCAGAAAAGAGAGGGAAAAAAAAAAAACAGTTGAGAATTTTCAAAGCTGTCTGGGAGCTTTAGGAATAAAACTCCTGTTAAGGCTGAAAGCTTTGAAAATCTCTGCCTGTTAGCATAATGTGTGGGGCAGGGTTGTGCCTCTGGCAGCCCCTTCCACTCCTGCCATCATGCTCTGCATCACAGCTGTGCACAGCCTCAACACCACTGCATGGTCCTCACCCCCTGTCAGTGGTCCCCGGCCAATTAATGCGTAAGCTTGTGGGGAATTAATGAAGGTCTGCACTGTGATGGATCCTGATCTACAGATACGCTTTTCTGGAAGCAAAATTGTCAGTGAAATAGTAATGGTGGCATGGAGGCAGCTGGGTCTGAAACCACGCAGGCTTCTGCAGATGACTGTGGGTGGACACCTGTCTGCATGCGTTGCTGGCACGGGGAAGAGGAGGCCTCCCACTGAAGAAGGCAAAGAGTTAAATGCAGCAGTGCATGCAGGAAGGCAGGGGTCGATTGCCAGCAATGATGCTTAGCCACCTCTCCCTGCACTGTGAGCCTGCGTTGCAAAGCGCCCCTCAACTGCAGCTGCACTTTGAAGCAGAAAAATAAAGGACTGAAAAGGTTCTTTAACATCCCCACGTCGTAGGTGAGCTGCAGCTCAGCTCCTTGCATAGTGGGGCGTTTTCGGGTAACAAGCAGAGTAACCCGATGCTGTGTGCGTCCTTTGGTTCATGGGAAAGCAGCACAGGCTGCCAATGGGCACTTTCCCTCTGCCATTGATTTTGGCACTAAGTCAGGATTTCAAAAGGCAAAAGACGGCACGTGGCATCGGGCAGGAATGATAGCAACCTTCCAAAGAGTTATGGATGTCATATTCAGAAAAAAATAAATGGAGAAATGATGTATGCCGCTCTCCAGGCGGTAGCAAAGGCTGGAAGGCAGTGATGAAAGTGTTCCACATTTCAATCCCCACGACCTCACTGGGAAATAAGCGTTCCTTCAGAGCCGCGGCTGTGTGCGCACAGCCTGAGTCGTGCCTTTCCAAAGAGCTATGCTTTCAGGGAGCAGAGGTGGGCCCGCAGACATTTAAAACCGCCTCTGATATTACTGGAGACACACACTCCACAAAGAACTCATTATTCCTCCGAATTGTACTGCATATAACCCTTAAGCTGCAAAAATTCTTCACGTTTCTGTAAAATGAACTTTCCCCGTTACTCAATGAGACCCGAGTAGCAATAATCTGCATTTAGCAGACGGAGGGTTTCTACCTCTTTGTCAAATGCACCTCCTCCTTCATTTACAATGAAACACTGTCACAGGAGGCCACAGGTATGGAAACCTAACAAACAGCATTGCAGGCGCTGCCTATTCCCAAAACGTCTCTGTAACTCGAGTGCTTTGCTGTAACAATTTACTGCAGACTATTCAAATTACGTGCTGTTTTCCTATTATAAAATCCATACCCTGCTCATTCAAGTGAACAAGCTCTTGATCTTTCAAAATGGAGTTGTTCTCTGAATTGCCTCAGTTTGGCATGAAAACTCATTCAGTGTGGTCCTATACACCATGCCTGTTGAATAAGGAGGCTGAATGGTAGGCAATCACTGCAGCTGCAATCAGAGATATTAAGAAGGATAAATTCTATCAATAGTTTTTTCAAGAGATGCACCCTTTATTTGGAATATGACAGAGAGCTGAGAGACAGACCCTGACAATGAGAGGGACTCACATGCAGGAACAGATCATACAAACCATAGGAACAACTACAAGGTGGATTTTCCTTTTGAACCTTACTGGATCGGCGGAGTAGCACATGATAAACTGGGCATGAGATCATAATGAGTTTCCTTGCACTTCTACAGGAGTTCCTAAACGGATGCAGGGTTCCTATGAAGGCCTGCTGCTCAAAGGCACAAACTCCTGCTCCTACAGTGGTCACACTGAGCGCTGCCCTATACCTGTGAAAGGAGATTGTTCATTTTTCAGTATTCACATCATAAGCTCTCATTAGCAGCCAGGCCTGGAAGGAAGCAAAGGTCACAGTGCTGCAGGGCAGCATGCAAGTGGTTTGTATACACAATAGGACCTCTGCAGGTGAGGTGCTGAGTCCTAGGCAGCTCTGAGCACAGTCTGCCTTTCATTCAGCACGCAGCTCCACCAGTGGGTCACCCGGTCTGCCTCCACCAGAGGCACCTCGACGTGCCTGGGCTGCCCAGCCCGCGTCCCACTGGAGGAAGGTCATCACCTGTTGTGGAGTCCTGCACAAAAGCCAAGGCTAAAGCCAGGATGGCACCACTCCGAGAGCAGGGACAACTCATGATAATCCAGTATTTGTTCCACTATTCAGAGCTCTGTGTAAGCCTTCTACGGCCTTGCTCCTTGAAGGACACGGGATGGCCCAAATACCATGTTTGTTTTTCCCTGTGATTTTTTCTTCTCTTTTCTTTAACACAGAAGATGCTATTGGAAGAAAAATCGCATCATATCATCTTTCTTAGGATGCCTGAATGGCTGCTTAAGATTTCACCTGGAAAGTTTAGAGAAGGACCCAGCTATTTGAAGATCAGTTTGGTAGAGTGGGTCTTGTGGCTGGTACACAGCAAGGAAAGATAAAGCAGCAGTTATGACTTTAATCATGGGTTCAGAGTAAGGAAGTGGCTGATCCTGTATTATCTCTGGGTGCTGGTTTTCATCCAGCATAGCTGGAGATCTTGCTGGCAACTGCATCAAAACGTCCATGTTGCATAGATGCTCCAAATGCAGCTGCCAAGAAACTGGAGTTTCCATTTGGAGAATTGCAGACAGGGAGAAGACAAGAAGAGAAGCGCAGCCTGGGATGAGGCTGGAAGGAAGCCAGGATCTTTTTTTCCCACTTGAAACTCAATAGTCCTGCATTTGAATTTCTGTAAAACTGACATATTCGTGGTTTTCAAAAGAGTACTTTCTGACAAGTCCCCTGCCCCCCCAGGCCCCCCTCCTGCAACAGCCCAGAGCTGTCAGCCCCCTCCCAGCCAGCTGGAGCCCCTTTGATATTCTGGGCAGAGTTGGGACCATCCCTGAAGCTATATATATGCAGTTATATGTACATTTTGAAGTTCTGCACATGGCTACACATCTCATCTAGATGGATATATGCATATTTATTCCTTTGTGAATTACTGTAGCCAGCCAATTCTGGCTGATAAACCTTCTCATAAAACATATCCTGTGTGATAAATAAAAACAAAGACTGCTCTCTTTGTGCTAATGAATCACATTCTGGAATCCCCCGCTTCTCTTTGCCTGTTCACAATGTGTCTGTGTATGCGGGTTCTTCTGGAGCAGCCTTACTGCCTTGCAGTGTCACAGCTCGACCTGGGAGACCTGTACCTGCATTGTGGTGCCTTTCCAGAGCCGGTGCAGCCCAGCAGATGGGTGATGCTACGAGAATGAAATCGCAGACCAGACCTGAGAGCCACTGAACACAGGTGGCCCTGGTGTGCCCCCCACCAGGCGTGCACACATCTGCCTTCCCAGCACCTCCTGGGCAACGTGGATGGAGAAAGCTGTGGGTCCCTGCCTGCTCTGCACACCCCCTGACCCTTTCACATTCTGCAGGCATCACTTCAAAGATGTCCCTGCACGACTCTCCTGGCACTTCACAGAGCGCTGCTTGGTTAAAATGGGATGTTTCAGTAAAATGCTCAATGTATCCCACACCACACTACTCCAGCATTCCCACCACTGCGTGAAGCCCCACTGAGCATCACAGCTGCTCAACCACTGCTGCGGGTGCTGCTGCTTTGTGGGAGAGCTGTTTAATGCCGAAATCCCCCCGGCAGAAGGCAGCAGAAGGTGTAATGTCAGAAGAAATACTCTTACATTTTACATTCAGGTTTAGTAAGCGAGGAATCAATGGACTAACAATGACCTATTTCCAATCCTATTTCTCAGCTGATAGAAAGCAGCCCTTCTGCTATGAAATGATACATCTACTCAGCAAGCAGCGAGTAATGCGTTTCTTCTGCAACGATGCTGACTTCGAATACAGGAGAATGCTATGGAGAGCACGCTGTGAGTAACCCGAAACATGTATTTTACTTAAACAGAAATGCTTCCCTAACTCCACAGGTTGTGAGAATGCAGCTTTCACAGAACATTTCTGAGATGTGAGTCCACCTGTTTGTAACAGCAGTAAATGCAGTACTGGTAAGGCAGCAATTTCCCAGTGTGTGATGCAAAGTGTTCCTGGCTGAACAGAGCACTGCTCTGCTGCACACTCCTGCAGCAGCACAGGGCTGCACAACATGGGGCGAGCACACACATGGATTCTATCTAGCAGAGAAAACCCTGTTGGAATTCCCCATCTGCCCACTGTTCTGGAGTGCAACGCAACTGTGGACAACACTACAAACATGAAACTATCCAACAGTTAGCAAATAAGATTAATGTACTGAATGTTTTTCCATAGAGGTTGTTTATCTTTTTGATGTCAACCCTCTCATTACAAGTCTCAGTAATCCTACACTTGTTTCTCTGTTCCTAAAGTGGAATTATAGAATGGTGTTCTGCATCTACCCCCTCAGAAGGGCACTGCTCAGCCTTCCTCCTTCCAGTGTGCGGTTATTTATGGGGCAGAGAAGTGGCCAAAAGCTTTTGAACAAGCACGCATCTGTTTCTAATACAGAAGTTAAATTTGCAATGAGCTGGGATCTGTTATCTCTTTGTTATCCCAGAACCTTGTGATGCTTCCGTACTTGCTGAGTTTTTGGGAGAAATTCTGCAGATGAGGAACAGCCGCTCCAGCCATCTGCCCTCATGCAGAACTCTCCAGTCAATGTGCACAGTGCTTCCATCACAAAGATACAGCCCACAGTGAGAAATGGTGCCATGAAGGCTGAGATTCAGAGTCCGACTCTATAGATCTTCCATATGCAAATCATTTATTGATTAAAGCAGGAACTGCAACTTCATGAGAATAGAAAAAAAATAGGAGAGCTGACATGTTACCTATTAAAAAACAGAGCATGCTTGAAAGCAGGTAGTATTTCGGTTTCTGGCATATTAAAATGCATCAGATATGTGGGGAGGCAGATCAGGGAGAAGTAACCCAAGTTCAAGGAGCCATCCAACCTGCCCAGAGTGCTCATTTAAACACAGCTTTTGTTCTTGAGAATATTAAATAACCCACAGCCCTCTCTCCCCAAGTCCAATTTTTATAAGAGCACCTTATAACGTGTGAAATCATTAATCAAAGGAGATTTCTCAGTTATTCTCTCTGACCTGTCACCGTTACTTATTTAGTCGGCGTTGAGAATTCAGCAGCATCTTCAAAAGCTTCTCCAGACACCACCTGTGAACTAATTACACTAAAGGATGGGGGATCTGTGATAAACGCAGCTCCTGGCAGTGGCTGACAAAAGCAATAATAACTGTGGCCCCAATCTTTTAACTTTTGCAGCTAATTCAGTGTGCATCTCAGGAAGGAAAAAGGAAACTCCCCGACGTCCCAGAGGTGGAAGGCACAGTGCCTAACCATGGCTCCCAAACACAGCCTCCGTTTTGCATTTGTTACACACGTGTGGAACAGTTTGAAGCTTATTCTCTGGGCAGAAAGGAATCTTCAGGGATTTCTCCTTTAAACACAGTGGTTTTGATGGGCAACTGTTGAAAGACATTTTGAGGCTGCTGTCACATGGCTTACGAACAGCTGGAAAATGTCACAAAACTTCTGTGATAGAATTTCGTATGCATATCTTGGAAGTAATTTTTGACAATGGTAGTTGTTACTCAGAATAACTGCATGGAATATGAGAAGGAAAACTAGCTGGAAGAAAGGTCTGCGGCGCTTCCATTGCCGACATGCTGTAGCCCTCTCAGCCAGCTCAAAGAAAAGTATTACTCCAGAATAATGGCATTATTGATACCATCTTCCAGTTCTGCCAGATGGAATATGGGAAGGAATGTATCCGAAATACTGCTAAATGATTCTCACGTTAAGAAGTTACACCTCTTGTCTCACTGCCATCGTCACACACAGTGTTCTGTGCCACTATCCACCCCCCACCGCATCCTCTGCCATTCTGCATAACACACAGGCTCTCTTTCTGACACTGGAAACTCTTTACTTGCCTCTGCAGCTGTAGAGCTTTATAGCAACAGTGATGGCACTATCTGGATATTTAACAGGCTTAAAATAGGTAGAGGGAATATCACAGCAACCTTTCATTTCATAAAGCAAGCAGCACAGCTCAATGGCAGTGCCACCATTGACACCGTGCTGATTTCTGGGAGCACAGAGAAATACTCAGCCCTAATTTTTATCCTGTTTGGGAGCTTCTCTTTCACCTCTTGCTGGTGTCTTTCAGGAGAACAGATGTTTTTCATCTGCACATGGACCTCAGAGTCCTTCCCTCAGCCTTTTCAAGGCAGGTCAGCTCAAGTAGCTCTGTCCCATCACAGCCCTACCTTCTTCTTAAGTTCTCCCCCATTGCATTCAGAGGATTTCGCATTCTCAGTTTCACAGTGTACTTCAAATACATTTGTGTCAATCCCTGACTGTATTATGAGAGTGTGTGATTGAGAGAAGAGGATGATATTAATTTTCGCCCCCCATCTCCATTCTGCTCCCCAGTGCCTGAGCACTGCACACCTTACCCCATCGTGCACAGGGAAATCACATTCCCCTGACTGGTCTGATGCTGCAATCACATTCTGGGAAGACGTTTAATGCAGAGGAATGGTAACCAGAGCAGGGCATGTGAGCCTCATGACTTACCCAGCCCAGAACCTTTGGGAAATGGTTGGCAATACTCTTCCAGCAGTTAGGGAGCTCTGGGCAGCCCCTGTCTGATCCCCTGCGCTGGGCTGAGCAGCACTGCCCACGTGCTGCCAGGGGAAATGGAAGCCCTGAGAACACAAGGAGCTCCCACGCACAGTCAGGACCTCTTGCTGTTGGCCAAGCACAAGGGCAGGATTTGCAACTCATTGAGAACACCTTCTGGCACCCTACAGCGAGAGAGGGCCTCACAGCAGTGATCTAGAGCCATCCTGTGAGCCGTTCAGTGGCAATACAAGAAACATACAAGCCTCAAACAAACGTGCACAATCACAGAAAGAACAGCCAGGTTATCACAACGAGAACACCACAATAATGACATCTGCATTGCCCTGTGCACATCTACTGCACGGCCCTGGGGCAGAGAAGGAATGGGAGAGAAGTGCAGGGATGCAAAGAGGAAAAGGTTTCTCAACAGGGGAAACATAAGAACAGAACAAAAGTCTGGAGGAAAGACAGATCGATGGATGCACAGAGACAGAAAGGAGACAGCCCGGCACTACCACAACAGAACTGCCCGTTATCAATCCCTGCTATTGATATGGCAATGCATCGGTCCCGCTTCCTGGAGAAAAAGTACCCAAACATACTCTGTGAATGTATGTGGATACTGACCTGGGCTTGAGACAGGACTAGAGGTAGTAGGCTCAATTATTTCTACAAAAAGGGAAAAAGGAAAAAAAAAAGAACATTTGGGCGTTAATCACACATGGAAGACAAATACAGAGTGAGACAGCAAACAGTCATGCAACAGACACCAACGACGACTTATTCACGGAGCCGGCGGCCATGGCAGCATGCAGGCCGTGTCTCCTGCCCAGCACTTCCTTCCCGTGCCATCTGTGTGCGCTGTGCTGGCTCCAGATGTGCACGTGTCTGCTTGGCCCCTTGGCACAGCGGCCCTTGGAGCTTTCCTGCTCAGACACATTGCTCCCGGGAAATACTGAAACCTGCCTGGGAAAAGGGTCTTTTTTCTGCTCCATCTCTTGAAGATAATTTCTAACGAGGAATATAAGCATAGTTAACAATGTTGAACTAAGACTGTTTTTAAGGAATAGTTTCATGCTTTAGTGAACTCTTAAAAATGCTCCTCTTCTTAATTATTGAAATCCTTCCACAAGAAAACATTTACCAGAAACACCCAGAGCATTTTGGAGATGATTACTTCTACCATGACAGACAATGGGAAAAGTTAGCAAGGGGCCAAATCTCTCCAGCATTCAGCTTAATGAAACAATCGTCTGTGGATTCTGTTATAATTGTACCTTAAAATTCATTATTCCGTGCCCTTTTATTAGCTATGTACAGCGTTATGCAAAATGAAATACCAGTCCCAATCAATCTTGCGCAGAAGCAAGCTAACATTTCAATGCAGCAATTCAATAACCGTAATGAAAAAGATTTAACGAAATTACCGAGCTCCAAAGATCGTTGACCGTATCTTGACAGTAACAGGGAACTAATGGAACCAAAAGCCAGCCAGCCCCATGGGAGGGGCAGGTAACAGCAGTCGCTGAGCACGATCTCCGTGCTCATCCACTTTTGCCTTCCCTCCCCCCTGCCCCAAGCAATTGCTTTCTGGCTTAATGCGATGCCCAAACACTTCTAAGTGCAATAACTGATGGATGCGTTCCCAAAAAAAGTTGCACAGTTTCCTGACCAAATTACCAACGCCAACAATTCTGCTCATACAGACAAATGCTTCCAATCTTAAAAATATTTATTTGCCTCCTTGGCCTTGATCAGTGCTGCTGATACACTCAAATTGTGAAATAAGATATCGCATAGGTACCAAATGGAATCACACAGGGCTACAGGAATAAGGATGCACAGTGATGTCTGACAAGCTCAGCTGATTCCAGCAATGTCTCATTTTCCACACAAACCCACTTGGCACAGAGAGGAGGCTGTGCAGCCCTGTCTGCAGGTTGGAGCCGATCTGCCTAATCCCAGTTCTGTCTTATCGGTAGCAAACTCACTGTCTTGCTTTTTGTTCCTCATTGTATATTATATAGATGAATTATAGATGAATGCTCAAAACATGTTTTGGCACAAGATGAGGTTTAGGACCCAGGAAGAACCCAAAGGCCTCGCTCCAAGGCTCTCAGTGCTGCAGAGCTGCAGGAGGCAGAGGGCACGAGCAGCAGCAGTGACTGCAGATCTCCTGGTACCTCTCAGCACTGCAAGGAATCCAAAGGCTGGGCAGCTCCTCACTGCTGGAGACCAACACAAACATTCACAGCAGCACCTTGCTATTCTAAAACAGAGTATCTATACAAGCTGGGACCAAATAGACTGAACCCAGCATGCTGCCACACCGTCAGGGTTGGACTTGGTGATTTTAGTGTCTGTTCCAACCTTAACAATCCCATGGCCATGCAAGATACCCCAGCCAGCAGGAGCCTCTTGGGATGGAGACAGCCTTGCTGAGTGCTGGGAAGAGGAGGGGGAAGGTGGGAAGAAGCTGAGAGGTCTCCCACTGTGGGGGGAGAAAGGAAATGAGGCAACACAGACAGCCCAGCAAACGCTGATTAGGCTGCAGCTGGATGAGGTGCACCAAAGGAGCACACACATTCCTGTTTACAATGCACTGGCTTTTACACATGCTGTATGAGAACTTTCCAACTCGGTGTTATGTTTTACTACAGGATGGCTGGTCAGAGATCTGCTCGCTCAGAGCATCTCTTCTAATGAGAGTGCAGTTTCTAACTCTGAAGCAGTGCCACAACACACCGCTACCAGACGAGAACTTCTAGAGGCCACAGAGAGCATTTTGCAGCAGGGGAATAAAAAAGGCTTTTTTTTGTTTGTTTCAGTCTGAGTCAATAAAAGCATTAGATTTCAATATAATAATATTTAGACTTTTCACGTATTGGAGAAATCAATAACTGGTCCAAAATACCACTCGCAATCTAATACTAACACATGTATTAATTGGAAAAAAACCCTCATAACTATTTTCCTCTATGGCCTTTGATAATTAAGCAGGCTTATTTAATCTCATCTCCCCTGGGCTATGTCAGCTATGCTAAAGATTAATGATTTATTTTGAAATAAATCTCCTTAAGCCTGGGTAAGCCAAGGTCTGTTTGAGAACAACACTAAATGGAAAATGGAAAAACTTCTTTAATAATAAATCTTTTGGATGGAAAGTGCAAGCGGGCTGGGGAGAGACGTGCCCTTAATTTATTCTGTGTCTTTTACTCACCATTAATATCCTGCAATTACAATTTGAGCTCTTTTAGAGGTTTGAGTTATTGCACCTTAATTGCCAAGCGATGGTTTATTTTATTTAAGCCGTTTGTTCCCTTATTATGGGATGACAAGTATTTAATAGCTCAGTGCCCAGGAGACACGTAGAGAAAACATCACCTTTGAATCTGAAACCTGCAGTTGCTGAGCAGGTGACTCAGTGTAGTGTCCCCTCTACACTCTACCCACTGCCACCATAATACCACATTTTTTATCTATGGAGTTGTAACGGGACAGAAAGCACAGCAATGAGAGCCGAGCAGCGAGGGCCCAGGCTGCAGCAAGTGAGGGTTGGCTCAAATACAACAGCTATAAGCACAGAAATAAAGGAAAGAATCTGCTCACCCTTGGAAGACTTCAGATATGCAGGGATCTCTAATGAGAAACCCTCACTTCCACTGCCAACTCTTAAATGGGGGCTGGGAAGGGATGGATCTTGGCTCCAGCCCTTCCAGTCACTCAGGTACTCTGTGCTGCATTGCATTGCATTGCACAGCACTGCATGCACGTGAGCCTGGGCTGGCCTGCCTTCTCACCATCACTCTTTAGGTCTGGGTTAGGCATTAGCCCTTCTGCTGCAGAAGACGACATTTTTTTCCTCTTTCTAATTTTACTAAGTCCCATAATGAATGATCATATTTTACACAGGATGAAATACTTTATAGCACAAAAAATATATCCAGGAGGTGGGAGAACCACACATAAAGGGAAGTTATATTTCCATTGTAAACTTTCAAAACACTATTTAAAAGAGCCCACACAGTTCATGTTCTTGCCAACAGAAGGATTCTGATTCAGTCCCCATTGTGACAACAGCTCTGCACCTCCAACTCCGTAAGTGGGGACACAGAGCCCTGACAGCAGCTCTCACCAATGAGGAAAGCCTCAGCTGCTGCTTCAGCAGTCACAGCACGTAAGGCAGCTTTGGCTGTCCCAGCAGAACCCATCAGGGCCACTTATCAAAAGAAAAAGCCTCCAAGTAACTCATGTGTTTTTAATTAAAACGAATGAAGGTGCAGGAATGGTTCTACTCATGATGGAGTAGAAAGCCATTTATAAATGCATCCTTGGGCAGCCTGATCCAGTATTAAAAGTGGGGGTTGGCAGCCCTGCCTGCAGCAGGGGGGTTGGAGCTTCATGATCCTTGAGGCCCCTTCCAATTCAAGCCATTCTAGGATTCCTTAAGTCTGTTCTTTTCTAACCAAGTTCATAGAAGAGAGCTGCACGACCACTGTGCAGAGAGAGCAAAAGCTCAAACAGGCACACAGCCTCACTGCCAGGACTGCTACAATGAATATGAACTTCTTCTGATGTCAGAGGTCTAATGAGGCTGCTAATGAGTCTGCTCCTGCCTGGTGCTGGGTCACCTGTCTGTGATTTCAGCAATAAACCGGGTGAAGAAAACAGAGAAATCTCTCTAATTTCTCATTCCTATCGACACCTTAATTACACCTACATTGTGAAAGTTACAGGAAATATTCTTATTTACATGTTCCAGTTATACTATCGTAGAGGACAATACTGGCATATTATTCCTTATGTCCTGTTTCAGATTTTTTTTTTTTTTTTCCAGAGAATGCTTTAACGATTTTACAGCAACAAAATGAAGAAAAGGTGACAAAGTATTCGGCATCCTTTGAACTCAGTCCTTCATTCATATGTATACACCAGCACCTGATGAATAATGCAGGCACAGAAATCTGTTAGCAGTTTTGCTGTTCAGAAACACACGATTAGCATTGCTCTCACTGCAACAATTATACTCTTGTTCTCAGAGGTCATTCTTTAAATTCACACAACTGTCGCTGTATTTCTGGAAGTAAATAAGGCAAAATAGATATTAGAGATGCAGCACGGTGCATGCCACAGAGCTACCCTCTCCCTGTGCTCCCGGCAGCTTGCCTGCTGCTGCTAACACCTCTGAAGGAATGGCATTGCCAGGTCTATGGTAATAAGCAGGAAGCAGGAAATATGTAATTGAACAAAGCCTGGCCAGGATAGGAGGTTTGTTCTCACGCAGAGCTGCGATGCTGGCAGCCTGGATGCTGTGTGGGATACAGAACCTCACTACAGAATGTGCTCCTGAAGCCTCCCTGCAGGCATTGAAGGCCAGGCTGGATGTGGCTGTGGGCAGCCTGGGCTGCTGGTTGGTGACCTGCACACAGCAGGGGGTTGGAACTGATGAGCGTTGTGCTCCTGTGCAACCCAGGCCGTTCTGTGATTCTATGAAAGCTGTCTCTGGGAAGGTGGAAGTCCTGCCCTGCCTCAGGAACAGGGGCACAGGTGGCCCTCCCCCCCTAGCAATGCACTGTCACTGCCATAGTCTCACTCTGGCTCTGCATACTGTGCTCAGAGGCTGCCCTGATTGGAGCTGCTTGGCTGCTCCGCTGTCTGCTCTCGCTGGCACGGCAATTTGTGAATAAGTTATTTAATAATTACTATGTAATTAGAGTTCTACTGATCCCTGATGAACTGAAATCCACAGACAATGCCTATCAAATGAATCATTACAAATCTATATAAATTACATGGTGGTGTGTGCCAATGCCATGATGAAATTCACAACTGTCTGTAATTTCTGCAGAAGGAAACTTAATTAAGCCAGTGTTACAGTTGCACATCTCCAGCCAGGGTGGGAGAAAGAGAACTTCTCCAAGGAAAACAGAGCCACACAGTACCATGTGATGCTCTGCATCAGCCACCGAGAAAGGGAGGGGAGTGCAGTGGTGAACACTGGTGTGGGTTCTTGCAGTTATTAGCAAGTCACTGAATGGCTTGGGTTGGAAGGGACCTCAAGGATCATGAAGCTCCAACCCCCTGCCACACGCAGGGCCACCAACCTCCACATTTCATAGCAGCCCAGGCTGCCCAGTGCCCCATCCAACCTGGCCTTGAACACCTCCAGGGATGGACGGGGCATCACAGCCTCTCTGGGCAGCTGTTCCAGCACCTCAACACTCTTATGGCAAAGAACTTCCCCCTGGCATCCAGCCCCAGTCACAGAGAAGTATTCCACTTGGTACAAATGTGTATTGGAAAACAGGTAGGACCAGGACAGCCGGTGCCTCACTGCTTGCTAGGACAAGTTGTCCTGCAGACACACAGTGGGATGAAATACTTTCATTGCCCAGGGAGCTCTTAGAACCTGAGATCGAGGAGCAGAAGTCTGCAAACAGCATATAGGGGAACAGAGGATCCAAGCACACACCCCAAGGAGTGAATGCAGACAGCAACAAATGCTTTGCAAAGTTGCAGGTGAATCAGCCAAGGTCACGTCCCAGCACTGCCACCCACATGCCCTTGGGGTGCAGGAGGAGTGTGGGTGCTCCTGCACAGTGCTGGCATGGAGCTGCCCTGCAGCTGCACTGCAACGGGGCCTTTGTTTGCTGTGCAGCAGACCTGAGACCTTAGGTTCATTTCTTTAGCACTGAGGGCAAATCTCTCTGACAAACTCACTAAGCTTCCTTGTAGAAATAATTCCGGCTGCCTGCCCTGCTGCTCGCTGCAGCGGAGTGCCGCAGAACCCAGCTCAGACAGGATTTATTGGTGACAACATCGCGTCCATTCATTTCTGGACCGGCCTCATCCCTTGGCCTAAACGGCCTTCTCACAATGCTTTATTGCATTGATTTACATGCAGAGGCAATGTACTCCCAGGTTTGCTCTGCTCAGCTGCTATTGCTCAAATATTTATACAAGGGCAATTTCCCCGTGCTCTGCTGTCACGCGCAGCAGCACAGCCAGGTTCTGCTTCCAAAGCCCTGGACAAGCTGAGCTCTGAGCAGAAATGATGAATAACAAGCAGCTTGGTCACCCCTGCAGCACTGCTGCTCTCCTCACCCCTTCCCAGTGCGCAGGAGTGCCACTGCATCCAGGAAACTCCCAGGTGCTTTGGGAAAACCTTTGTACAATGGGGGATTGATGGCTTCAGAGCAATGCATTTAGTAGGGCATTTTTTACAAAGACCATAAAGACCTCCAGGAGTTTCTCACTCACAGGGCCACTTCATGCCCTGGAGGTGTGGATCTGCTCGGGGCTGGAGCCGTCCTCATGAGGCATCCTAATGCAGACATGCCAGTGCAGTCATGGAATGAATCATAGAATGACAGAATGGCCTGGGTTGCAAAGGAGCACAACGCTCATCAGTTCCAACCCCCTGCTGTGTGCAGGTCGCCAACCAGCAGCCCAGGCTGCCCACAGCCACATCCAGCCTGGCCTTGAATGCCTGCAGGGATGGGGCATCCACAGCCTCCTTGGACAACCTGTTCCAGTGCCTCACCACCCTCTGGGTGAAAAACTTCCTCCTCATAGCCAACTTAACCTCCCCTATCTCAGTTTAAAACCATTCCCCTTGTCCTATCAATATTCACCCTTGTAAACAGTCGTTTCCCCCCCTGTATAAACAGCCAGGGACAGTGTGTGGTTGTTTTGCACGAAGGGCTATTTGCTTCCATATGTCACCCGTTCAAGCATTCACATTTAAGCCCTATTTCAGAAGGACCATACTCTGAGTGTGATGCTGCCATGCTGTTACCAGGAACCACCAAAAGAGTGTTTGGGTGCTGGCACAGGCTGCCCAGGGAGGCGGTGGAGTCACCAGCCCTGGAGGTACTGCAGAAACATTTAGATGTTGTGCTGAGGGATATGGTTCAGTGGGAAAAACTGGTGGTAGGTGGGCAGTTGGACTGGGTGATCCTGCAGGTCTTTTCCAACCTTGCTGAGTCTATGATTCTATGAACCTACTTTTCAAGCTCAGCTCCAGGTTGAGAAGAACAGTGTATTTCCTTGAAGCAAAAATGGAGACGACAACCTGCACACAACTGTCTTTAGCTGTAAAATCATAGTTTTAAAAGCACTGAATCATAGAATCATGGAATCACCAACCGCTGGAAAAGATCTTTATAAAAGCATTGAATTATCAATTGATTTAGAGAAAACTCTGTTGGATCCCCACCCCACAGCTTCTCCACTCTGAAGAGCATTTGCCCACAGATGGTCAGCACTAAAGAAAGCCCCATAGCAGCACCAGGAGAGAGAAGGGACTGGTACCCCCCATACTTTTCATTGGCTAAATGAATAAAAGCTATACACTGTTCGCCCAGAGGGTGGTGAGGCACTGGAACAGGTTGCCCAAGGAGGTTGGAAGGATGGATGCCCCATCCCTGCAGGCATTCAAGGCCAGGCTGGATGTGGCTCAGGGCTCTGCCATGGTGACCCTGCACACGGCAGGGGTTTAGAACTGGATGAGCATTGTGCTCCTTTGCAACCCAGGCCATTCTGTGATTCTGTGATCATGTCTAATCTGTGGTGTGTTTTACTTTAAGGTGAAATTACTTCACAAGATTTGGAATTTTCTCCTTCACTTTTAGAGGCTTATTGGGACACCTCAGCATTTGATTTTGTAGCGGGCAGACCACAAGGGGCGGCTGTTGTTCATGGTGTGGGCTCACCAAGAGGGGTTTAAACCTCAGAAAGGAAAAAAGAAAAAAAAAAAAAAGATATTTCCTTCTGATTTTCTTCATTCCACAAACTGTTTGGATGCCTGGGACTGTGTAGCAGCTTTCAGGAAATGTAAATAAATGTGGTGGAGATTATCTGTGTCTATTATTTTTAGTAATCTTATTAGAGAACACATGGCATGATAGATGCAAACAATTTTTTTTTCAGATAAACACTGGTTTCAACTAACTGCTGCTGTTCAATAAACCAGAATTCAGTAGGCAAATCATCCTTCTGTCAAACCAAGGCTGTTTTGTCGCTGTTGACAAAAAGTAACACAAAATGAAGACAGAAGCTCTCATCAGGTACTGCAAGCAGGATTTGGGCTTTCACCCAAAGAGCAGCAAGCACACAGTGCTGACGTCTGGAGTTTGAAATCCATTCTATGACTTTCATGAAAATTCTTGATATCCTTGATTCTTTTTCAAAGTCCCACATTTTTGGCCTGGGCAACCCGTTACATAAAGTGGCTCTCCATTAAGCAGTATATTTTAATGAAGAAGCACTCATTTTCATTCTCCTGACATGGGAATTTTTCCTCCTTTGTCTCCCACCAGTGCTTCACAAACCTCCCCCACCATCCTGAGACCAAGCCTGCAGCCTGCATACCAGATTGAGTCACAAAATGTATTTATGTCAGTATTTATAACACTTCTCATTTTCACCCCATTTGTTACGCATGTTCCACTTTGGATTTTTCACTTTTTCTCGTATGTTAATTTACCTCAAGATTTCCTACCCCTTCTGCATCACAAAGAGAAACTCCGGTTCAGAAGGAGCCCTGACCTCCTGTGCTCCTCACCCTCATCAGGGCGCATTGTAGGGAATGTCCATAGGTGACAACAAATGCTTTAATCACCATAATTAGCTGATACACAGAAAGAAAGCTTAGATGTGCTGCTAGACATGCTCGTAGACATGCTTCAGCCTCTCCAGATCATCATATTGCAGTAGAAATATGTATCTAAAACATATGGTTACAACTACACAATTTAAGAATACGAACACAAACTTCACAAAAACTAACACAAAAGGCAACTGCTGTAAGGAACCATAATAAAGATTACCATAAATTGCACCCCCTCAGACACAAACATGTTCTTTGGCTTCTAAATGTCAAGGAGAAACATATGCTGCTGATCTTTCTCAGAGCAGCTATTCCCATCTTGTGCCATCTCAGTCACTTATTGTCATATCATTCAGATAAAGCTCAACCTGGAGAATGGATACTTGGAACACTTCTCCTCAGCTCTCAGTAATTGCTACCTGGAGCAGCAGTCAGCATCCTTATGGAAGGGTCTCATGCTCAGTGTCTAACAGAATTGTTATGACTAACATTAATGGGAGATTTGGCCATTTATCTTACTCTGTGTGAGTATATGAATTCAAGGTGCTGTCTCTAGCTCTGCTGGACTCCCTGTTTTCTGACACTGGCTCCTCAGGCATATTTGTGATGTAAAGAAAGCACTCGGTTTTGCTTAAATGCTGTTCAACTGCATCTCACGTTGGCCTTACCCTGTGTGAGAAAGGGGAGAGAAAAGAGGCTTTTACCTTGCCTATAAATAACATTGGAGATGGTTGGAAATTCTCAGATAGTTGTTTTCCATTGGGAATGCAGTCACTCCATCAATGTGCCCTGGACAAGTACCCTCATCTTTGAGAGAGGCTCCCAAGGATCTGACCCCCAGACCTGTAACCCCACTCCTCTAACTCCCCAAATTCACACACGCTGATCTGGAGCTGGGTGGCCATCTCGGGCTCCATCTTGGTGGGTCACCTCTCCCGTAGCAGCCAGGCTTCTTTGGCCAGCTTAGACATGGAGAGTAAAGCAAGGGCTTCAGTGAGAAGCCCCATCATCAAAGACAGAGCATACGGAGAACTAAAACAAAATCTCCTTTGGTCTATGACAGGGGAGGTGTAGCACAGACACGAGTTTCCAGATCAGACAACACACTATGAAAAGGTCTGACTTGGTTTTATAATGGATATACCACAAAACCCCATGGGCATGGACCTGGATGCCCCTTACAGTGACCACAAGAAAGCATGCTGGCTCAGACATCCCTTTATGTTTTGTTTTACTGCCCCTGAAGGCATTTTCCATCTGCTCTCTGTCCAGCCACACAACAGAGAAGTTGGGGCCGTGCGTTCAGCAAGAGCTGGGTGAGTGTTCGGGGCACTGACTGCACGGCAGGGGCAAGACCAGACACCTCCAATGAAAACATTGGTGTATGGCATCAGCCCTCTGCACTGCGACTTCTACAGGAGACTTTGGGCTTCAGCCAAACATAATTAAATCAAGAAACGTCTTTTGATTTACTGCAGCAGTCTTTGAATCAGCTTCTAATGAGTACAGGAGTTTTCACTTACATTCTATATTTATATGAATATATCTGTATAATTTTATGTGTGTCACCCATTTGGCTGGAACATAACACAGAACAACACCAATTTAATTGTGATTTGTTCTAAGGACCAGCGTTTGAGAGGTAAAATAGTAAAATATTTCTTAGGTAATTGGAGAAAGCTGAAACTATGGACACAAAGGGAATTTCCCTGGAGAGTAAATTTCTTTCTGAAATGTCAAATTTGGAAGGCCAGCCAAAGCCATTGAACTAAAACTTAGCAGAGACCCCTTCATGTGGGCAAATACGCAAATTCTCAGTCAACAGAAAGCAATGGCTGAGTTTAATGATGACACCAAATGGTGTGAACACAAGTCCCAAGCAGTCTTTGCATGATCTCCAATAGCCACTCAAACAACTGCTGCTGCCAGGCCCAGCTCCATCCCCTGGCAGCAAGAACAGCCCCTTCAGGAAGGTGACCGCTGCTCAGACATCAGAGCATGTCAAATCCCCATTCCTGGAAGCACTCAAGACCAGGCTGGATGTGGCTCTGGGCAGCCTGGGCTGCTGGTTGGCAACCCTGCACACAGCAGGGGGTTGGAACTGATGAGCGTTGTGCTCCTTTGCAACCCAGGCCATTCTGTGATTCTATGAACCGCCTTGGCAACACAGTCACGGCAAGATGCTGTCTGTGCAGCAAGCCCTTGGCTAACCCGTCACCACTGTTATTGCCACCAGTAGTGCAATATGTTCAGCAGTACATAAAGTCACTCATTTCAGATCATTCCCTTTCTCGTTCCAGGAGAGGCTTTTATGCACCTGGAGACAGATGTTTTGACCCAACACTGCCCTTCCCTCCGTCCGCCCCAATTTCCTTCTTGGTCCTGAGAGCACCGATCTCTTCCCACAGTGGGAAGGAGAAGTGGAAATAGGCTTCATCTGCAGTAAGAAAATGCTTGGTGTAAATATGAAGGAAAAGTTGCAAATACAGGAAAGAAGCAGGGCCACATCCTGACTGTGATGGGGGAGGACCACTCTGGGCAGTGGGAAGCAGGACCCAAAGCTGCCAGCAGTGGAAAATGGCATTGTGGCTACAGCCGTGCTCTCAGTGAGATGACTGTGAGAACCCCCAAATCCCATAAATCCCTGCTGTCCCTCACTGTTATGGCTTGGGGCAGCAGGAGAGGGAAGGTTTGCAGATCCACGAGTCAGGCTGCTAGGAAATTACCAGAGAAAATGGTTGTCTGTCTCAATATTAATTTTGTTTAGTAGACATGGCATAGCAAGACCACTGCACAGCTCTGCAGGTGCCCTCAATGCTCCTGGATCTTCAGTGCCCCAGTAGACACACTCAATGCTACACCAACTATCCTGAGGAATGCATATGTTGTTACATGCAATGTGCTGTTTACAAAGAGTTAACTTAAAATTTTGAAAGAATATTAATTTTTTTGCACTTCAGACATGAAACTCAATTAAAATGTTGGCACAGCAGTTTGATTAGGAATCTTTCTGTAGGAACCAGCGCACAATGCAACAAACACATGTAAATGGAGGCACGGTCTGGTGCTTCCTGGCATGCAAACTCTTTGAGACAAGATCATAACCATGTTGCACTACCAGTAAGCTCACAGTTGGATGCTTATGCAATAAGGTAGTTCTGTTTAGCTGCAGCAATTACATTAGCACAGAAAATACTGCCACATCCCTCACATGCCTCGCTGTGCTCTCCTTCCCCTTCCTGACGTCGCTGCTGACCTTTGCTGCAGCCCTTCATGGCTATTTACATTTTAGAACAACTACTGACAATACATCTGATTTCTGTATGAGCCACATTCTCCCAGAGCTCAGCAGCACCTGTGGGGCACAAAGGCAACCACTGAAGGGCATCATCCCCAGGGCAGCTGCCAGTGATGGGCTCCTCTATTGCAAGGGAAGGTATCCCTTCCCAGGTGAGATGTTTATAGCACTCATAAAAAACACTCAGGATTGCCTAGGAGATGTGCTTTTAAAATACAAACAAAATAATGCCTATGATAATGATAGATACCTATCTGCTTGAGACGCAATGATTATATTCATCTATCTTCTGTGAGGTGATGGCTTGCTTCAATCCAGACTTTTGAGGTGTCTTATCTTGTAGAGACACAGAGATCACACGTTGCTGGGAATTTTATGCCCCTGTGAACAGCCTCTTTCTAAGCAGATTTACAGTTCCTACAGATGTACAGATTAAATCTACATTCAGATTGAAAACGCGGGATTTCAGCAGCCACTCAGTGTCCTGTAATACAACTAGCGTTCAGGCAGAGCAGACAACCTCCCAGCGTGACACAGCTTTGATGAAGACCAGCACTCCAGCCCTGACACCACGTACTGGGACATGGAGAGGCTGCATGGGGACAGGGCATGTTCCCCTGGGGACGTTGCTGCTCCAGCAGCAGCACTGACCACCACCTCACCTCTGGCTGTTCTCAGAGTGATGGCTGAAGGAGTCCACCTCGCTGCCAGCGGCTAATGATGGCTCATTCCCCTCATGGTGGCCTTGCAAATTTATCTGCAGGAAATTGCCTTTTGCCTTGAATTAAAATTGCACCAACTTAAAAGCAAGAGCTGCTTAATTATTACTCCATTCTGCATTGGTAAATGAAACCTCATACCCTGAGTCCGTACCATAATGCGTTTTCTGCAGAAATTGGATTTCATGAATCAGCAGGTCTCTGCCTTACTTACAGGAAAAGAATATGTTCTTAAGTACCAAATATTCTGGGAAAAGCCAAGACGGGCAGCACTACGCATGTGATGAATTAGGCCCATAGATGGCAGGATGGGACCGTCCAACACAGCTGCTGGGGATCCTGCACACGTACACAGCTACAGGACAGGAGCGGTGCCAAAACCCCACACATCTAGGTGATAGGAAGGACTGGGACATGAGTAACTGCCACACTGCCATTCGTTCCTTGATCGGAGCCACTGCTGCTCCGTGTTTTTCCCATACAGCTCAGTCTGTCCATTTTACAGCTGCTAACAAAATAAGATGCAAGCAGTGTTTCACGAGAGAAAATCCCCTCTGTAGTATCAGGGAATCCATGTTTAATAGGTTGTTACCCCGGGAGACTTTTTTTTCTCTTTTATATTAAAAAAAGAGAAACTCTTTCCAGATGATATTAATGTAGACTCTGAAGAAGGATGAATGCCCACTCCCAAGTCGAATGCTCTTAATTCCCAATTGAAATCCAGACTGCCCTTTGGGAACCCCTCCCTGTTTTGATTAGAATCAAACAGATGGGGGCAGAAAACAAATCCCTCCATCTCAGCCTTTCAGACACACCTCAGCAGCTCCCCCACATCTCAATGGAGCGGTCAGAATCAGACCCCCATTTCAGCACTTCCTCTCACTTCCCACATCCCACCCCTCTCACCACAGAGAATGCCTGCTGTTGCAGTTTCCAACTTGACACTGCCTGAGGTGTTCACCCTCTGCACTCTGCACTGTAACAGCGGGCATGTTACAAAAGGAAAGCAAAGAAAGCTGATAGAACCCTGGCAGCAACAGAACTGCTTTGTTCAAAATAACCCAAACCTTTGCCTTACTTTCTCTGAACTGCAAACTCACCAAATACCACTTGCTTCTGCTATGAAATTCTTCTGTTCTCACTTTTTGCGTTTTCTGCTTAAAGGATGTGCTGCATTGTGTTCACTTTGTTAATGATTGCTCAAATCTGAAATGGAACAGAAGGAAAGACCTCACACTGCCTTCTGCTCATTGCATTTCTGTGGTGGTGGGTTAAATATCCCGATAACACTGACACAGGGGAAGCACAGCAAGAACAAAGCTTAGTGGTTGCAAGGTAATAACCCTAGGATTTAAGGAGATGAAAATCTGCAGTCCGATTTCCACCAAGGAATATCTTCATGCATGTCTTTCAGTATTATCGCTATGAAAACAGGACAGATTACCACGGAAGTTCAGCTATGAACATCTTTGGATGCCACTAACAGATGGCTAGAGAGTCAAAAAATGTGAAATACTATGAAGTCACGGCTATAAATATCTTTCAAGTAGGACATTTGAGACCCATTTTATGTAAGCTTCATGTAAAGAGTATCTCAGCGCTCTGCTTTGCCTATCCCAGTGACTGCTGTCTTCATCCAAGGACTCCATGGCACGTCCCCTCTGCTCACCCTACCGCCCGGTGTGTGCAGCCAAAGGCATGCAGTGCTGGGCTCACAGTGCCCCTTGGAGACCTCCCAAGGAGTTCTGAATGGTGCTCACAGTGCTGCCTTGGCCAGCCAGTACGGAAAGGTTGTGCCATGCTAAGTGCCCGTGCCACAAAGCAGGCTGAGCCCTCATGTGTCTTTTTGTACATCCACAACTTGTTGCTGCCCCCAAAATGTGGCACTGCTTCCAAAACAGAAGCCCTTCTGCAGCACAGAAGAAAAAACCAGCTATTTCCCACTGCTGAGGAATGTAACGGTACTTGTGTGCCTTGTGATAAAAACGAGGGAAAGAAAAAGCACGCTGACATCTTTCTGCTTTTGAACCCAGGCATGTGGAAACAAACGAGCACGAACACTTGTCACACATCTACGTTACTTACGGTTGAGAGGCAGGCTGGCATTGGTCATCCCAAGCTTGTTGGCAGCAACACAGGTATAGTTGCCAAAGTGCTCTTCTGTCACATTGGTAACAGTAAGAAGTGATCTCGTGCTATAATTTTTAATAGTAATTCCTTGTTGACCACTGATCAGTCTAGAAAGTAAGAAAAAAAAAGTCTATAACTTATATACCATAAGCAATAGCCTTTTTGATTTCGTTTCTTTAATGGATACAGCTGATAGCACAGTAATCAGTCTGCACGTGATCCTGCTGAACGAACTTATCAGTGGGGCTGCTTTGGGAGGCAGCACTGGAGGTGTGAGGGGAGCAGCCTCGGGCAGTTTGGCCCACGGCTGGCCTGGAAGCAGCACCCCCAGTGCCCACCTGCATGTATCCGTACTGCTGTGCCCAGCATCCATAGTGCTGCAGCAGGGGCAGGGCGGGCTGTGGGTGGGCAATAGGACGGAGCATGGAGACAGAGTGCTGCCCTAAAGACACTGCACCACTTCTGACTGTTACAGTAAATCCTTCAGAGGGTGTTTTTCACAATCTGCTGGTTGTTCACAACTCTGTGCACCTCTAACTGATGGTAGATTGGGATTATGTAGCCAAGAAGGAGATTAATTAGGATGGAGACCACAATATATTTTACAGACCTCTATAGCAACAAACTGCAGTTGCAATTAGGAAGGATGCACTACCGCAGCACTGCATCCTGAGACTGCAACTTCAACAGAAATCAGGTAACAGAATGCAGGAGGAACCCAAACACAACCATTTTCACTGGGCTCCCTTTCCCTGCACTGAGCCTTCCATGGCCCTGTCCCATATGGACAGGTGTCAGAAACACCGCTGCTCTGGCACAGAGGAAGACAATCAGTTCAAATTCTGTTGTTGTACGCAGACCACATCTTGTCAGATGGGAACGGTACCCATGTTATTAAAGTGCCAGCTACAGCTGATTGCTCACAGTGGATTCCTCACGTTTCCCGTGGCATGGTGCCACACTGGGGACAGCACAGAGCCACGTGGCTGCCAGGGTCTGTGGTCAGCTTTGGTCACCATGAACATAGCACCTGCAGGACCTCCGTTTGCTGCTGTAGAAACCTGATTTTGCTGCTGTAGGAACCTGATGCTTTCACTTCTGAGCCAACAACCACATCCCTGCCCAGCTCACTGACTGCACACGGCATTTGCTACCTGTGTGCAGCTCCATTTCGGAACACAGCATCTCCACTCATGTGCAGCCACCCTACACATCTCCTTACTCCACTGCTCCATGCCATGAGCTGAACATGGAAATGGAATCTCATTTTTATTTTGGAGACTATGCCAATGCATGAGGAGAACACCGTGTGTCTGTGCCAGTCCCAGGGGATATCTACCTTTAGTTTCGTATTTGAATGACTTCACATTATTGCAGTATATTAAGCCATTATAACAAGTTTTGTTATTTCAAATGTAGGTCTTGTTTGCTTTATCAAGTAGAAGAGAATTAATATTTTTTAGATGAGTGGCTTTTGGGCTTTTTCCCTGTGGCTGTTCAATTTCTGAGATGCAGTTCTTCACAGCCCTGTAACACAGTATACTTGAGCAGTTGTGAGTTTCAGATACCAGACTCAGAACAGCAAAGCCTCCTCCCCTCCACAGGGAATCCCTCTGCAGCTTTAGAAGCCAAATGCTATCACAATTTTAAGAAGCTTCTACTAACTTTTCACCCAGTCCCTTTTTAATGTGATGCATTTCAGAGCTTTGGCTCCTGCTCAGAATTTAAAGCCCTCAAGGGCAGTCCCTATACTGGCTCCTTCCCCAGCTCCTTTCCTGGGTGCCACCACAGCAGCTCTGTGACCGCTCTTTGGAGAAGAGATTTCTCTTCATACCCAGCCTGCCCTGCCCTGGCACAGCACTCTCCCATCGTATTGCTGTTTCCTGGGAGCTGAACCCCATCTCTCCAACCTCCTGCCAGGAGCTGTAGAGACCCATAAGGTCCCCCTGGAGCATCCTTTTCTCCATACTGAACCAGCCCATTCCCTCAGTTGATCCTCAGTCCATGTGGGCTCTCCAGGGCTGTGTGGTCTGCACGCCCATGGGATGGCAGGCAGTGCTCTGGGTTCCTCCCCTGCTTTCCCCAAGCAGTTCTCAGCCCTGAGCTCGGTGTTCCCAAAGCATGGCAGGAATGCATGGAGAATTGATGAGCAGTGACTGCTGCGAGCCCAGCAAGGAGAGAGAGGAGCAGTCCTACAAACACCTCATAGGTGGAGCTGGACATAGGCTTTAGCTGGTCTTATTTTTAGTTTTACTGACTTTTTTTTTTATGATGAGATGATCCTGGGAGTAGGAATGAACAGTGCGTGTGCAGCCCTCCCTGTCCTGTGAGTGGTGCTTCAGAGGCTCCCAGTCCCTCTGTGGCCACGTGTGTTTTGTGAGTCTGCTAGCAGCTCTTGGACAAACAATGATGTACCGTTAGATTTAACAAAATATTTGAGCAGTGAGACACAACAGGACAGTGCTTGTCTTGCTGATTATAGCAAGCCTCAGGTGATACAGCAACTGAAATGGAAAACAGAAGGCACAACTTCCGTGTCCTGAAATGCTCTGCTTATCCTTTCCCGCTGCTCTTGTGACACTGAATGCACTCAAGAAGAAGGGAATTGGTGACTTTTATAAATAGAGAGGTGATTATCACGCTGGAAATGGCTAATTGAATCCAGAGTGCCATGATCTATATTAAAACCTGTGCTCCAACAGTTTTTTTCCGCTACAACTCCTCCCCGACATATGTACAATATGACGTGCACCCTTGGAAATAGGATGCAGATGAATTTCTCCAACAGAGGGAAAGTCTGTGCTGTTACATGTAGTAAAGGTTGATTATGGTGTTTTCCAGAATGCTTTGATCTATGGTCAGAGTGAGATGGCTGTGGCTGCTGTGGGAAGTCAGGAAGGAGGGAGAGCAGCGCTCCTAAGGGGAGCAGCTGGCCAGTGAGAAATGAGCTGACAGATGGTTCCCTATGAAATATGGTCATTACTATTCTCGTGTCAGTTCCCACGTGTAATGGGATCTTAGAGCTGATGAGAAACCCAGTGTTCAGAAGCCAGGACATTCCAGCAGCTAGAAGATGTACCTGCACAGCTTCTACCAGGATTTTATCCTGCACCAATGTTTAAACTTCACATTCCATGAAGATTTAAGATCTTCGATGAGGTGAGAGTGCAAAGCAAAACCTCCTATTAGAAGCCAATCCTGCAGAGATATCTGAGACCTTTACCAAGCACTACCGACGCAGAAGCAAAGCTGGATGCAAACACCGGGGCGCACACTGAGGTCGCTGGACTCAGTCTGGGAGCTCCTGCAGGGAGGTGCTGCTGCTGTGCAAGGGCTGTGGGCACTGAGCTGCACTGCAAGGTGCCTCCATGAGCCACCCCTGAAACCCGCGGTAGGAAACCTACGGAGATGGCTTAAAAAACCCATATTCTTAAAAAAAACTCTTTTTATTAGACTTTTCCAGTGGACGTTTTCTGGCTGCTGTACTTCAAAGGCTGTAATTACTAAAGCATTTTTAAACCCTGGGCTCATTATGGCAATTATCACCATCACAGCCCAGCTGCGGACAGTCCTATTATGCCTCATCTACCAGCACAGAAACAAAAGCTGAAAGAAAACTCCACGACTCCCCCTGGGCAGCTCTGCAGCTCGCAGTGCAGGCAGGTACTTACTTCCTCTCTCCTCTGTACCACTCAAAGACCGGGGCAGGAACGCCCGCGCCTTCGCACCGGATGAGGCCGTTCCCTCCGAGCATCACTCCGCTGGACTTAAGTTCCTGAATTGTGGGAGCAACTGAAAAAAAAATTGTAAAATAGACATTTGCATACAAATCCGAAGACGGCCGAACTCTGCTTCTCCTCAGCGCTCTCTACGTTACTCAGCCTGGCACGTGTTTTCCAGCTTGAGTCACATTCAAACGTGTTTTCTTCCGGCACTGCAAAAATGATCCCACACAGCAGATTCTGACACAGATCTGTGTATCTGGTGCAGAAGCATAACTGAGACATGGAGAATATTAATCCCACAGCGAACAGTCTGTTTTTCAATCCATTCTGCTCAGTTACTCAATACAAAGCACAGTGATGTCGGCTGTTGGGTTCAGGCAAGGCATGGCCTCAACTCTTTGAAAGGGTAGATAACAGCAGGACAAGGGGAAATGGCTTTAAGTTGAAGGAGGGAAGATTTTGGTTGGATGTCAGGGGGAAGTTCTTTGCTATGAGAGTGGTGAGGTGCTGGAACAGCTGCCCAGAGAGGCTGTGATGCCCCGTCCATCCCTGGAGGTGTTCAAGGCCAGGTTGGATGGGGCTCTGGGCAACCTGGGCTGCTGTGAAATGTAGGGGTTGGTGGCCTTGCATGTGGCAGGCGGTTGGAGCTTCATGGTCCTTGAGGTCCCTTCTAACCATGCCATCCTGTGATTCTACGGCCCCAAAGTGGGGACCACCATGAGCACTGCTCTGCTTTGGGTCCTCGCAGCAGCACAGGGCTTGGGGCGCTGGAGCTGCTTTGGGCACCAAAGGCACACGTACCCTGCAGCCAGGACCCAGCCACACAGCACGGCAGGGCTGCCCCACCACTACACCGATACAGGCTTGCTTCTTTAAGTACATTCTGTCTTCTTAAACAGTGAACACAGTAAAGGGGAATAAATATTTCAAGCACAGAACTGCAGATATAAATAAAGCCAAAAAGCCATAGCTGCCTCTCTCAGTTGCCAGCAAAAGGCAACCGCCAGCTGAAGACAGAAGACAGCGAACTCCTCAGGAAGGAGATTATCAAAGTTAGGGCTGAACAACAATTGCCTTCCCCCTGGAATTTTGCTTACATTTTCTGTTTTTAAACAACAATTTATGCGCATCATAAAACGCTATAAAAACCCAAACACGGAACTTATAAATAAAAATCTGTTGGTTTTTTTCCCAAGCAATTTTGCAGATGTTGCTGTGAGGCGTGTATGTAGGTGCAGAACGTTGGCTGCCACACAGCTGTGCCCACCACCCCACGGCAGCATCCTGCAGTACCCAGCACAGCACACCCACACAGAGACAGGTGATGAGGGACTCCGCCAAGCGGGGCAGAGATTGCCCTGCGCAGTCTGCATGTGGCCTTTTTGGGGACGTTCTGCCTTCCTGCCTTGCCACAGTGCTTCTACCCACGTTGCCCTTGAGGATGTACAGGTACAGGGCTGAGCTACAGGAAAGGAGCAATATGGAGGAGACAGTGGTGAATAGGGTGACCGCCACCCAGCACTGTGCCCTTGTGGCCAAAAAGTCCAGTAAGACCCTGAGGTGCATCGCATGGAGCACGGCCAGCAGGGAAAGGAGGTGCTCCCCTTCTGCTTTGCACAACTGGAGCACTGTGCCCAGTGCAGGGCTCCCCAGTGCCAGGCAGATGGGAAACTGCTGGAGAGCCCAGCGGAAGGTGCAGAGCTGTCTGGAGCACCTCCTGATGGGGACAGGCTGAGAGCCTTGGGGCTGTTTGTCTGTGGAGGAGAAGGCTGAGGGGAATCTAATCAGTGCTGATTGATATCTGAAGGGTGGAGGTCAGGGCTCTGTTCCATGGTGCCCAGGAAGTTCCATCTGGACATGAGGAAAAACGTCACTGTGTGGGCAGCAGAGCCCTGGCACAGAGCTCTGGCATAGAGAGGTGGGGGGGGGAGGTGGAGTTTCCTCTGGAGAGATCCAAACCCACCTGGATGCTTTGTGTGCATCTGCTGTATGGATGTGCTGTGGGGGGCTGGGCTGGGGGAGCTCTAGAGGTTCCTTCCAGCCCCCACAGCTCTGCGATTCTGTGCTTTCTGTGGCAGAAGCCTGGTGCCCCCTGAGCCATCCAGGGTCACCCTGCTCCATGCAGACACCTCCAGCCTAGGTACCAGGGAGAAATCCTGGGAGATGAAGCAGGGCAGGGCACTGAGTCAGTACATCTGGAAGGCTCTCCTAAACCAAAAGTGTGGTTTGGGCTGCTGACAGCTCAGCCATTTCAATCACAAACTATCCAAACCTACCACAGTCAGCAGCTGGATGGGATCCCAGCAGAAAATCCCAGCTCACATTTCCGTGTGTGAACTGCAAACCCTCTCATGCCTGTGAGCTCTGCCAGCAGCCATGAGCTGCCAGGTGGGACCCCATGGCCCTGCTGCCCTCCCAGAGGAGCCCGGCCTCTGCTTGCTGGGAGGTCAGGAGAAGGGAAAGTAACTGCTGGTAGTGTTTGCTCTGGGAAATCCCTGGCTAATGCTGATGTGAACAGGCAGAAGGCTTAGAATCACCATTCTACCGTATTTTTCACTGTCAGGTTGTTTTCCTTCTTCTAGAACAAACTATACAACGCAGGCACACTTTGGGAGCGCTGAATGACGATAAGCACACAGGTGAGCACAGAGGAGCACCCTGTCCTGGAGCAGAGTGCCTCTGTGAGGGAAGCTGCCCTGAGCTGGGGAACCATGTAGAAGTCCCCATGGGATTCTGTGGTTGGCATTCATTTTTCCTTCCTGCTCGGGAGCAGCAGCAGGAGGCCCGGGCAGGGCAGGAGCACAGCGTGGTGTGTCTGCATTTCAGGGTGATGTCAGGGTCACCAATGTGGCAGTGAGTGCCCCCACACACCCGGACTGTGCACATCCCCTTTTGTCTCAGTGAAACAACCCAAGCTGTGCAAAGCACTCACGTTAAAGCCTGACACAGCAGTGCTGGGTGCCCCTGGTGCTCCAGCTCCCTCCCAGCGCCTTTGTGAGCAGCCATCACCTCCACTCCCTCTGCTACGACCGCTCTGCTCGGCTGCTGCCACCAACACGTGTGCATGAGTCAGCCTTTGGGCTGCGAAACCCAACTCTGCAACTTATGCTCCAGCCAGAAATGATGCAGTGCTCTGCACAGTCTGGTTTCCTACCCAAATATTTTCTCTTTGCTTTCAAATGTCTGAAGGAACAGCAAAAACAATGCGTGAAACACGCTGGCATTCGGGCAGGCACAGAGGATACGCAGAGCCCTCCGCTACAACAGGTTCCATCTTTTAACATTTTAATGAGCTTCGGGACTTTTATGCATATTAGTTATGTTGCCCTAATTACTCATTATAATTCTAATGTGCATTTTATATTTAATTACAATGCTTATAAAGATTTGGTATGGGCAGTAAATTATTATAACTAGCATGTGCATAATGATTAAGAGCTGAATTTATTAACTTTTACACTAGCATTCAGGGCTGGCAACTTTCAATTTCACCTTTGTGATTAACCATATTGTCTGATTAAACCAACATTTTTGTGGCATTAATTGTAAATGTCAAAAAAAAAGTCTTTTATTTATTTCCATCAGCCTTTAATTTGGCATCCTAATGCGTTCTTTTATTAGCAGAATTGCTCTCTGGTGTGTTAAGAGGGAGCCTTTCAGGTAAGAGAACAGGTTTCCTAAGATCTCCTTCAGTTTGCAGAAAGCCAGACACGAGCACTATTGATGTATTCACTCTGTGTAGACATACTGCACCTTCTCAATAAAGCAACAAATCTTCCAAGCGAAGCAATATTACTCACACCATCGATAATGGAGGTGCTCTTCCAGCAGCCCACAGACCTTCTTTGGCTAGCAGCAGCCCCTCTGTTCTGTTCCCAACTCAATGGTTTCACAAAGCTCTCCTTCCAGCAGAAACATCTCTGGGCTGGGGCAGCATTTCAGGCAAACACTGATGCAGCAATCCTTTTGCCAAACAGCTGAAAACCTTATTTTTTTCCCATCTTTTCTGGAAAGGTTACCAAAACATACTGAATTCAGCAGGGTCTTGATGTGCACATCTGCCTAAGTGCTACATGCAAACACACAACACGCATTAAGAGTTCAATGCAGCCCGTATGTTTCCAGATGCGGCCCGGCGTCTCTTTTTTTGCTTCTCTCCTTTCTATTCAGGATAACAACCCCAGAAGGTGTGCTCTGAACGTGGATTAACTGAAGAGCCACGGGAGCACCTGGAGCTGCAGGGAAGGAGCAGATCCTGAGCAGCCCCATCCCACACAGTGCAGGCACTGCAGGGCTCCCCAGGCTCTCCCGCAGCTCTGCCCAATGGATTATTGCATTATGGCAGATCACAGAATCACAGGCTGTGGTGCCGCTTGTGCCTCCTGAATTTAAAACCTCCTGGTGCTAAGATGAGAGGAGAGCTTAAAATCCAGAAGTAATTGTTTCATGGGGGAAAAGAAGCCACACAAAATTACATAGGGTGAATAATAGGCAGCGGAAAGAAATGCTTAATGATGCGTTTTACAGGTGCTTGAGTGACAGGAACGACGAGGAGCAACCCTACCTCCAAGACCTGACAAAGCCAACAGCCATCCCCAGAGCCCAGCAGGTGGGCACAGTGGCAGGGGCTGCTCTGCTTCCTGTCCATCAGGCTTTGTCTAGCAGCTCGCTCTGTTCCCCAGCACCAGGGCTGAGTCCCAGCTGTGTCCCATCCATGTATGTGGCCCTGCTGATGCTATTGGGTGGGGGTGGGCAAGGAGCAAACCCATGCAGGGCTGCTGGCCATTTGGAGGAAGCAGATGCACCAAACACAACCAGGGCGATGTGCTCACTGCTTGGCTCTACTTGGTACACCACGGCAGGGTTTCATCTTCCACTGGCCATTGAAGTGTCATTCAAATTAAACTAATGTCAAAATCTTTATGTTGATTTCAGAGGGGCTGTGGATGAGGCCTGGTAAGATCGGCAATGAAAGGGAATTTCACAGTCTTCAAAACAAACAAAGGCAAAAAGCACGATGGCAACAAAACTGTTCTTTGTATCGCTGCTCTTACCACTGCAATTTGAGGGAAATATTGTCATTGACGCTTTCCCATCAATAAAGACCATGGGAGGGTCTGCATTCACCTGAGACAATAGAATGAACCTGTTTGCCTCCAAACATGAAGCGTAGTTTTGATGGAACCCTGTTGATGGACCCAAGAGGGAGTGCTGGCCCCAAAGAGACCTACCTGCAGAGGATCCACTCTGCACCCAGTGCACATGGCTGTGAGCACAGTGCTGCTGCTCTGCATGCAGCACTCAGACCTGGTGCCCACAAGCAGTGGGGCGGTGAGCCTCAGCATGCTGCAGTCCTGCAGGGAGTTGGGGTATGATGGGCAACGTCGGTGCCAACCCAGAAGGAGGGATTGGCCGCATGCCCGGGTGAGAACAAACATGAGTGCTCTCACTGTGCCGCTTCTCTCCCTCTAAGGGAGATGAAAGCAATGGACTTCAACAAATTCCAGGAATTGCTAAGTAGGTCTCTTGGCAGCACAGCTGAGGAGAAAGTGAATTAAAGCTGGCTGGGAGGATTTCAAGGAAAGAGCGTCTGGAACAAAACCACAGCACACAGTGTGGGTGGGAAGCTGCCCGAGCCCTGCATGCTCAGGAAGCACAAACGCAGGTGGAAGGCATTGGGAGGTGGGAATCACAGCGTGTGCACAGTGCGGGTTGGATGGGACCAGAGGGAGCTGAGCTGGGTTGAGGGACCAAGGCTGCGAAGCGGAGAGAGCTGGGATCAGCCAAGCTGAGAGGCTGACTTAGCAGGGAGGTGTACACAGAACTGCAATGGGATCAGCTCTTCCCTCTCTCACTGAGAGGCAGGACAAGCGATGGTAACTGAAACAAGGGAGATCTAGGTTTGCAAAGCTAGAAGTTACTGCTGGAAGAGTTTGCTGAAGGAGACTGCCAATGTGCTCTTATTTCATTAAAAAGAAAACAAAAGGAAGCATTAACAAGCCTTTGGATGCCAGCACTGCGCTTGGACAGCAGCATCGGCATCAGTTCTCCCCGTGGGCTGGGAGGTGTGATCCCCCCCCGGAGCATCACAACAACCCTTCTTTACCCAGTTCTGTAGGTATGAGCACTGTGCTCAGGATTAGGTGCCATTTTCCAACACGATGGGAAAAGCAGAAATTATATTTGTCTCAGTTTCTAATAGTAATACAATTTTCAGTCTGAGGCTTAACTACAAAAATGACGTAAATGCTGAAACAACATTTAGAATTGAGGGGAAAAAAAGTGATTCAGATGACAAGAACCACTTTTTTGTCAAAAACTTGTGCAGCTTGGATCCAATTTGATGTATTCTACATACATAACAAAGCAGCTAGGTGTACTCTCCAAAATGATATTTCTAAGGACAGTACTCATTACTACTGTATAATAAATGGAAGCATAAGTCAGAGTTAGCACCGAACAGATTGTTTGGGGTTGCAAAGACAGCAGCTGTCACAGCTTGACAGCTTTCTTGTTAGTGAATCAGCTTTACTGACAGTCTTTTTGATTGAAAACCACTGTTCGCTGACAGCGTGCTAGAGCTGATATACATATGTATCTCATGGAGAATGAGGGTGAGCCATAAAGGGTCCAGGAGCTATTGCTCTGTATTAAAAAGAAATGAAGTTTACAGAAAGGTTTTCCCCCTCAGCAGTTTGCAGCAGCAGTAAGTTTCCCAAACCAGGGCAATCCATGCAGAGAGGCAGCGAGCAAACACACAGGCAGGATCTGGTCAGGCTCAAAGTCGATTCTCTGACTCTAAGCAGCAAAGTCACTGAAGCGCTGGGTGTTGCAAATCCACGCTGGACCAAAGCAAGGGCAGGAGTGAAGCTGGGCCAGGGCAATGCTGGGTAGTGTGGGGCAGGGGTTGCTGGCTTATCTCAGCCAAGGGATGGAACCATTCCTTCTGCAGCAGCCCAGAGCCTTCCCCAGTGTGCCACCTGTGGGCACCAAGCCCAGCTGCTGCTCTGAAGAGGCCTTTTGTGGAAGCAAGAGCACCTCAGGAGCCTCTCTCTGCATTTTCTTCTAAGATTGTCCATATAACATCATTCCTTCATCCTCAGTTTTGTGTCATTTCAATAGATAACAGCCAAAGGACTGAGTGCAATGGATGCCCTAACCCTAAAGCGAAGCACACACAGCTCTGAGCAAGCCCAATGCTGAAACCAGAGAGCCTTGCGTGGACATTCACAGGGCTGTACAGGTTGTTCCCGATGAACATTTGGTGGCTGTGTTAGAATTGCTCGTTGTTAAGGAACATCTGCATGCTTCTTAACAGCAGACAACATCTCTCAAGTCAACACTGGGTGCAGTGAGATGCAGACCTCTTTCCCCAGAGGTCTGGAGCAGTGGGATTTTCCACTTGCACATTCAATTGCTGCACTGAAAGATAATTCCTGAGATGCTCTTTTGCCATTAATGGTACCACGTGCAGAAGCAGTGAGAACCTGAATGCTGAGTTTGATATTAATCCTACTTTTGCTCAAAATACACTGCAGACAGCGCGTTCTGAACTGAACTCCTGGTCTTATTGCATGGTGAATGCGATCCTACTGCATGGCATGCAGCCACTGTCAGGGCTGCTGAAGCACTGAAGCAGTTCAGTCCATAACTGTACCCCATCCTCAGACCCTGAGCACAGCCTTGCTGCTGGCTGGCAGAGCTTCATTGCAAGTATTGGTCTCAGCTCTGCAGCTCCAACATCCAAATCAACCTCAGTATAGTTCCTTTCTATTTGAGGAGGGTTGGAAAGCAAGAGAAGAAGCAGACAAAAGCTTTATGAATTATAACAGCTAAAGAACAACATTGGCAGTTTTCCCTTTCTCTCGTGTCAATATCACCACTTTGTTCTAAGTCATAAAAACAGAAATATTGCTTCTCAAAGCTCCTCCAGCTGAGATCCAGTGCCTCTGCATACCTGTGCCACGCACACTTGCTAACACCAGCCAAATGGCAGAAGTTGTTAAAAGCTAATTTAGCAACCTGGCTGGGGATGAGCAGGTTGCATCAGTGTTGTTACAGCCTTACCAGGACTGGGTGCAGGGTACAGTGGCACCACGGCCATGCCATGCACACTGCTTGTGTGCAGTTTCTAATAGTGTGCACACTGCATGTCTACCAGCTCAGGGCAGCCACGGCTGCAGGAAAAGATAAAACTATTGAGGGACTAGAAGATCTGGCTTGGCTCCTCCTGCATGGTCCAGTTGGCATCACCAGATGCACCTGAACACCTCCCAGCTCCCACTTTGCAGAGCCAGGGAACACAGCCTGCAGCAGCACAGAGCACTGCAGCCACCAGGAGAAATACTGCTGCGCAATGTACAGACTATTACAAGAAATATTTTAAGTAATTGTTTTTGCTGAAGAGCAATCTGGGCAAGTGAACACTCCTGGGAGCTGAAGAGCTCTCCATTAATTTTGGTTCTAGTCTGGAGTATTACAGAGCCTGCTGTATACTTTAAATTGCTTCTTGAAATGCATAAGCTCTTTACAGATGAGTCATCTCCTATTAATACTTTAATTTTCATGAACTGTATTTCAGCTAGTGTTTGGAGTGGGATCACCTGGAGGCTGAGGAGCGCGCGGTGGCACAGAGCTGGGAGAAAGCGTTCACTCCAGCCAGCATGGCTGCCCACAGGGCTGCTCCTCTGCCACTGCCATCCCTCCCTCACTCTGCATCCCACCAGCTGCCAGGAGCCCCTCCTGCCTGTGAATGGGGACCTTCATGTCTCTGGGGATGACGGTGGGCTGCACGCAGAGCCCTTGGGACCAAGCATGCTCAGAGCAGCAGCCCTGAGCAGAGCTGCTGCAGCCACTGCTGTCAGTGCTGTCATTGCTGGTGGCATTGCTCTCACTGCCTTCAGTGCTGTCCTCTGCTGCAGCCTCCAGGAGATGTGAGAAGAGGATGCAGAGAGAGAGAGAGCCCACAGCCTTTCTGCAACCCTATTTTGTCTTTGAAATGGTGGCACAATAGTTACCAAATCTGTTACTGTTAAACAGTTATTGAAAAAACAATCTCTTCATTTGTTTCTGGCCACTCATTCTCCTGCCCAGAGGTTCTCCCAGCAGTGGCCTGAAGCATTTGTGTTGTGCCCTTACAGCATCCTGCTGGCGATGTTTTTCAAGCACTGCTGTGGGTGCTCTATTATTTGCTGCAACACAGTTTCCCAGAGATGCATAAACACACTGTATAGCATTTATAGCATTATGGCACACCATAATGACACAAGATGTGGACCTGTAACTACTGGCAGAGCACAGATACGTGCAAATGAGTGCAGCTGTTTTTATTCCATGGCCCTGGGGATTTCCCTGGGGATGGGGAACAGATTACTCTCAGATGGGTTTTCATGGCAGTCCCCAGCATTAGAACTGCAGCAATGAGAAATTACCAGCGCCCATGTGCCTCTGAAACAGCCAGCTCCAGTTTGGAGCTGCAGAAAGAATCTGTTAATGGCTAAGTTGGAAATGCTGCTTCCCAAGGAAAGAACACTTGCAAAGATGTGCTGGAACACAGCTGAGCAGCACAGTGACTCCCAGCGAGGTTCCCAGCTTTGTGCTGGACACACTGCTTCCCACTGGAGCCACAACAGGTGCTGCAGTGGTGCTGCCATTACACTGGGCACCTCTTCCATCCCATCACGCAGCCAGGCTGGTTTGCCAAACAGGCCAAGGGCTGCCCAGAGGAGCACAGACCAAGAGATGCACTCCCCAGCAGCCTTAAGGCCACGTGAAGCACCAACACTCCAACTCCTCCAAACACAGTGCCTTGATTCACATTGCCAGAGCCCCTAACCGTGTGCTGTGGCAACGGAATGCCATCTACATGAAGGAATCTTATAACCACTTCTGTCACGCTTCGATATGAGCAGCACTTTCTAGGATAAGCAGCGCCCGCACAGCAGTTTGCAGAACCCAACAGTAAACTATTATAGAAAGAAATCAATGTTAATTCCAAAGCCAAATCGCTCTCGAGTCAGTAACCTGAACTATATTGTTCTAATCTGACTTCTGAAATGCTAATAAAAATACCTGAAGGACAAAAAATGACAAACATTACCTTCAGAAGACGCTTCTTTCCCCACCTATGAGGAGAAAACCATTTTCTTTGTATCAGCTCTATTCTCCTCCCGACTCTAATTGAGATGGATTTAAATACATGACCAGTTTTATTGATCTGAATTGGTAAAAGCTGCTTTTCATTAGGTGTTACTGTGGGATGGTATGTCATATATCTCATACATGTGAGCTCAGAGATAAGGGCAATTTGCAGCTTAAATAAGTCAGAGTTTAGCCCTAATGCAGACCAAAAACCCAACAAAGCCACAGAAGTTAGAGAGCCCTGACTCTGATTACATTATACACGACCAAAAATTCTATTTAAAGAATAGCATAAATTTCTTCAAAGATCTTTACCTTAGGTCAAAAGAACTATTTGTATTTACAGGTTTCATGTAAAATATTTTGCAGGCAGCTCCTCTTCTGGGGGCTGGACCTGAAGGGAAGCTCTATCACCAACTTCAATGATAACCTGTGATTTTGCATCAGCTGCTGCCTCACCTTTAGCTGGGGCAGGTGGCAGCCAGTTCTCCAAAGCTGGCCCACAGGTACAGAAGCAGATCACACCATCACCCCTCTGCCTTCAGCTGTGCATGCAGTGCTGCAGGAAGGCACCTCCTCCATCCTTCCACTACGGATCTTCCCACCTCCTTCTTACTACAATAGCAGCTCTGATGTAAGTGATACAGCTACTGAACCAGACCAGCTGGACAGCACAGAGAATCTGATCATTAGGATTAGGTTAACATTTAACACTGACAGGATGCACGGGTCAGGACACAGGAATCCCCACAGCCATGATGCTGCCCATTTGCCCAGCCAGCCCCTGGCCCATGGCAGCACACCATGGGGCAGCCCCATTCCACCACTCAAGGTTCCCCCGGTGCTTTCAGCACAGCTTTCCAGAACAGAAACAGAAAAAAGTGGAGCAGAGAGAGGACACCGCATGCTCCCAGCAATGCTGGTGGGGCAACATGAAAGCAGACCAACACTCTCAGCCTTCATCCCAGAGAAACCAGAAGATTTGTGACAAATGAGGAGACCTGTAGCCATGCAATGGTTGCAGCTCATGCCCGGCCACGTTCTCTGCTGTGCCCATAGACTGACTTACAGCCATGGCTGCGTTGGCACCGCCTGCACACCAGCACCCAGAGGATGTGCACAGAGCAGTGCTTCCAAGAAAAATCTCACTGAGCTCCACGGATCTGTGAGCAGAATCAAATATTCACCAGCAGCCAGAGTTTTTGACGAGTCCCCAGTGTGACTTGGAAGCCAAAAATCCCATTTTTGAAAGGTAACCAGAGAATTCAGAGAAACGTGTTTCACAGGAAGTCAATTAAACTGACACTCCGGAGTGCTTTTAACTTTTAAAGTGTAATTTAGATACTTCAAAACAGTATTCTGGAGCTAAATCCTCTGAGGCACCGTGCACATGTGCCTCTCAGAATGGTCAGTGGGAATTGGGGCTGCAAACTGCTCTGTGCTGTTACAGTGCTGCAGGCCCTCATCATTAAGGAGCAGTGTGATGCAACAGGGACAGCATCAGCCATTGCCACCTCAAGGTAGGGACCTTCTGTGCCACGGCCACATGTGAGCACATCTGTTCATCCAATTTGGGTGTGATTCTGGTTGAAGAGTTGACACAGAATGGCACGGCTTGGAAGGGACCACCGCCTTTTTATTTCATAGCATATTCACCTTGATGGAAGGAAAACCTCTTTGCTGACTGTACATAAAGAACCTTGCCCAGGAAATGTTTTCCTTTGGCTGGCAGCAAGGCACTCTCTGGGAGCACAAAGTCCCAGCCCTGTGTCCGGGCACTGGGAGCCCCAGCATACACCTGAGTCCCATCTTGAGTTTCCTGGTAGGTCTCAGGTTACTGATGTAATTAGGTTAGAGTGGCTTGTACAGTATGTCTGATTTCAAAGTAAAATCAGAGCACTGTGCATAATATTATGCAAATGTCATAGCAACAGTAAGGCAGACTTCTAAGAAATGCTAATGAGTTAAGCTGTTCTGCAAAACCCTAACCTGGCCAAGCAAAAACAAACACAGCACTTAAAATTCATACAAGAAAATCACACATTCCTCTATAAGAAAATAAAAAAACCACCACCAACAAAAAAAACTCCACTAAAAACACAACATAGGATGTCTTATTAAACCACTGCAGCAGGAAAGAAAGGAGCAGGAAGGGAGCAGTGCAGAATTACACACAGCCACCTGTAGCAGCGCTTGGTGCCTGCTGAGCTCCCAGCCCCGCACTGCTCACTCCACTCAGGGCTGGGCAGCAGCCACCAGATGTGGGTGCCACCAAGGCCTGGACGATGCCAGTGCGAAAACTACAGCATTCCTGAACCACAGGCAGATGCCAGGGAATTATAAACCAGACCATTTGTCCTCACTCCCCATAATGATGCCATTCAGGTAATCAAAGATGTGGAAGCACCTGGAAGATGCCACGACACAATGTGATTGACAGCAGGTTTGTCAGCAGGGTGTGCTGGACCATCAGCTCTGGCTGCAGTAGGGCCAGGCTCGGTGCTTTGGGGCAAACCATGGGCTGAGCACAGCAAACAGGTTGGCATTAGCAGCATGTGCTGCCTGTGTGCTGCTTAATGTCCCCGCCCCCCCCAAAGCTGGGGATCCTTTGCAGGGTGACCAGGCAGTGTCCCATGGTGACACCGAGGCAAGGGCAAAGTGTGACTGGGTACAGGTCATCTGCTCATGTCTGTTTTCTTTCCTCCTTATTATCTCTTGATCAAATGGATCTTTGTGCAAGGATATGGTTTTGCAAGCAGGCAGTGCTCCATTCTGTACTGGGAGCAGTTTGGGTTACCTCCCTGTTGCCCTGTCAGCTGCCCACTGAATTTACAGAGCAGTTTCCTCCTCTGTTGCAGCCGCACATCCTCAGCACCGCGACTGCAATTTGCACCTCCCCAGCAAGCCCCAGCACACCTGGCCTTCAATCTGCCACGTGATGGGGTTCATCAAGGCTGAAATTAAATCACTGCCTCTTAATTTGAGATGAATGGCTTCTCTTTCCTCTCCAAAGGCAGCTGAACTTAATTCAGTACAGTCCACAAGATCCAGCTATAACAAAGCTGTTTGAGACTGGTTATGTGGCATCTGAAAAGAAGGAACGCTGCAATACAGCCCATGTTGACTATTTATTTGGGTAATTGAAAATTTTATCTAAATTAAGATAAACGCCGGCTTCGTGATGCACACACCTCGTTCTTCATCATCTCAGCACGGCTGCAGTGCTTCTGGAGATGGTTGTGTTTAATCTTTCTAAGTGTGTCACCATAAACCAGAGCGTGAGTGGGGCTGCAGGGACAGGTGTGGGGCACGGGGCTGCTCACAGCTGCTGCTGAGCTCCTGCTAAGCAGGCAGTGGTTTGTTCACAGGGGCTTTGAATTCAGCATCTATCCATCAGCATTTGCTTTATAAATCACAGTAGAAAATGCTAGCAAGTTTTGCTTTGAAGTGAAATCATATTCTATTTTATTGATTTCAACAATGATTGGGAATCCCCCTCCCACCACCTAATGTTGAGACCCCACCAATGATTCTCCTCCTCAGAATGCAAACACAAACAAACACCACAGCCTCTCGGAACATCTCTTTAAAAAGGGAAACCATGTGGACACACATAAGTTACGTACAAAATATGGATTATGCGACATGAAATGGCACAAAGGACAAACCCAAGGTCCCAAAGCAGAGTCACTAAGAGCTGCAGAGCGTATGCAGCATGGTGGCCAGCAAAGTGCTCATGTCTGCCTGGGGATGAAGGGCTGCAGTGGGGAGACAGGGGTGATGGTGAGTGGCAGAGGAGAGCACAGCTCGCTGCAATGAGGTGCAGCTCGGGGCTCCTGCACCAGATGTGCCCTGCAGGGGCTGCAGAGCTGAGCGTGAGGACAGCACACTCAGCACACTGAAATGCGTGTGCAGTTTGCTGACTGTGACAAATCTTTCACATATACAAACAGTTCCAAGCTGTAGACAGATCCTAGTTTTGCATTGCTTCTGATTCTTCCTTCTTTACTTGCAAGAGACTGAGAAAAACTACTCTGCATGCCCCAGTGCAGACCTAGCATTTTGCCTGAATCTGGCACAGAAACCCAGCACCAGGTGCACCCCTGCTACAGCCAAGGACACTTCCTGATAACTTCCCCCTGCCATGACTGGAAGTGCCCTGCTGTCAGACCCGAGCTGCCCTGCTTGTGGCTGGCACTGACACTCACACACCTCCGTCATCACAGCCCCCCTGGCTTGGTGTTGAGGGAGGTCAAATCCCAACCCTTGCAGCTCAGCTGCCTGACAGCCAATGCTTCTGGCCATGGGGCACGGGGAGGTCCCACTGGCCTCTGTGCTCTCAGCAGTGCCACAAGGCTGATCTTTCCCATACACAGTGACAAACCATAACTGTCCCTAGGAAACAGGGGAACTGATCCCAGAAGCAATTGCAGTTTCACAGGGCACAAGTATGCTACACAAACTGCTCAATTAAAGTAGAACTCTGGCTTTGGCCAGAGCATGAACATGATGATTTATCCAAACACACATGAACATGATGATTTATCTAAATAAGGATTTGTGCAAGTTTTGATCTTGGCTCGGAAGATGAGGGAGAATGGCTGATTTCATGATTCTTTACCACTCCTCTTTTCTTTTTTCAAATGAAATATGCTAAGCAGGGCTATCGTCTTCTCCCTTTTTACAATCACCCTTCTTAAGGCTCCCATGACATAAAGTCTTCAGAGGCAGTTTTTGTGTTGATAAAACAAGCAGACCACGTTGCCCCTTCTGGACTCTACCACCAGGCATCACTTAAACCACACAGCACATTCTGGGGTGTGAAGAGCATCACCCCCCAACACCCCTTCACATTTATAGAATCACAGAACCATTGAGGTTGGAAAAGCCCTCCAAGAACCCGAATCCAAACCCTGCCCAGCTCCCCGTGCTCACTGCCCAGTGCCACATCCCAATGGTTCTGGAACACCCCCAGGGATGCTGACCCCCCCACTCCTGGGCACCTGTGCCAGAGCCTGACCAAAATGCTCCATCTATGCACACATATCTGCACAACACCTCTTCCTGACAGTCTTCCAGTAACAACAACCTGCACACAGCCCAGCGGTCACTTGTTCCACCAGCACTGTGGTTTTCAGCCCACAGGTTTTACAGAGAACTGTGATGGACTCAGCCTGTGGGTTGGGGGGGAGGAGGGGGGGGGGGGGGGCACAAATCCAGGGCCTCCAGCATCTGTAAATCAGTAACGATGCCACAGTGATTTTCAGAGCAGGAACTGCTGCAAATCACAAGCTGCGTAATTGCACTTAACCTAAGAAAATTCACAGCTAGAGTGGATTAGTGTAATTATTCCCATTTTCTTTCCCTTTTTTAAACATTTTTTGGAAGGGAAAAGAACACCATTTTGAACATTTCTTGTTGTACTGAATGTCAAATCAAATCCGATCCCAAACCAGAAAGCATCCGACTTCTGCAGACACCTGAGGAGGGCAGAACTGTGGTCTGCAGCCCCACCAGAGGCCATGCTGGCACCCACAGCAGTGCCCACAGCACTGGAGGAGAGGCAGAGCACAGCTCCTGTGCCAGCAGTGCCCACACTCGCTGCCTGTGCTGGGATCCACTCTCACACCCACACAGAGTGCCATATTTCTCATCTCCCTGTCCCGTTGCACAACCACGACAAGTTAAACCAGAAACGTTTCAGACCAGGAATCACAGAAATTACTCAGTGAATAACCACCAAGCCCAGAGCCCGCAGCAGAGCCCAGCCCAGGCCACATGCTGGCCCCGCACTGCTGCCAGCACAGCAGTCAGGTTTGAACCTGGTCCTCTCCTACTGACCGCTGCTCAGAACCACTCACACCTCAGACACCGCGGGCTTTTCGCTACTGTTCCACCAAAAAACAGATCTACATTTTCATCACGAGCAGCAGTTCTCTGAGTTACATTTTTCTTCCCAGCAGAGCCCCTCTCCTCCATTGGATTTAGTGATTAGAAACCAACATGACTTACAGTTTACTGTGACTTTTACTTTTTTCACGTCTGGGACTGAGACATCGTTTTCTGCGCTGCATTCGTACTCCCCAGCCTGATCTCTTGTAATTCCATAGATGTCCAAGTACTGCCCGCTCTCAAATGGTTTTGCTGAAATAAAATGATCAGAGAAAGCAATTAGGTGAGGCTGAGCACAGAGCACCCAAAGGGTCACTGAGGGCTGAATGGGAGAGCTGCTGGGCACCGCAGAGCCCCCACCCCTGGGACGGGCTGCACAGAACATGGGAGCAGTGCTGAGCAGAGCTGCTGGGACCTTACCTAAAGACAGAACCACAGAATCATTCCAGTTGGAAAAGACCCCAATCCACCCCCAGCCCACTCCCCATGCCCACTGACCACATCACTCAGTGGCACACACATCCCCACGGCTCCAAACACCCCCAGGGATGCTGACCCCCACCCCTGGGCTGCTGTGCAGTGCACCCTGGCACCCTGCGTCAGTTTAAAACCATTCCCCCTTGTCCTATCTCTATCCACCCTTGTAAACAGCCGTTCCCCCTCCTGTCTGTATGTTCCCTTCAAGTGCTGGAAGGCCACAATGAGTTTTCCTCGGAGCCTTCTCTTCTCCAAGCTAAAACTAGACATGCTGAAATGGGTAATGATATGTAATTATCTGCTGGGGATATGTTGGGCTATAGGAGAGGGTTCTCCAGCATGGCAGGGAAGCAGCTGTGAAGCTGAGCTGGAATGCCCAGGTCCAGCCACTGCGTGGTGTCACAGTGCCCAACAAAGCAGCACACGTGTAGCTCCTGGGAGAGAGCACAACAAGAATCGTGTTTCACATATGGTCCCTGGCGTCAGGAGGAGCGTGAGCACACCTCGCCATATGGACAGCTTTTCCAAGGCGTGGATGGATGGGTTTTACAAAGGTTGCATCTTCCTCTCCTGTTGCTAAACATAAGTCAGTAAGAGGAAAGATCTGGTGCAAGTCCAGGTGGGCTCTGAAAAACTCTGAGGACTTAATTTGAGCCAAGGCTGTTTTGATGTCTGTTTGCTTGTTTTCTACGTTTCCTGGGATATTTAACCACAATGCAGCCCCAGCTCAGGCACCCCAGGTCCCACTGGGCAGTGGGATCAGCCCAGCTCCATGGTGCTCCACTGAGCCGGTGTCAGCACAAGGAGCCCAGCATGGTCTGGGACTACCAGCAGGAGGCTGAGCTATGCAGGTGTGCTGTATCGTGGCTGCAGATCACAGCCTGGGGAGGATCCCCATGCAGCCTGAAAGCCCCAGCGTGGGCTCACCCGCATGTATGCTGCCTCATATGGATTCTGTGTGAGCAACCACTTAGCTGAGATGGGAGGTTCAGGTTGGATATTAGGAGGAATCCTAATTTCACTCAGAGGGTGGTGAGGCACTGGAACAGGTTGCCCAAGGAGGCTGTGGATGCCCCATCCCTGCAGGCATTCAAGGCCAGGCTGGATGTGGCTCTGGGCAGCCTGGGCTGCTGGTTGGTGACCTGCACACAGCAGGGGGTTGGAACTGATGAGCGTTGTGCTCCTTTGCAACCCAGGCCATGCTGTGGTTCTACGATTCTACGATTCTATGATACTATGATTGATTCTATGAGCAGGTGAGCTCCCCAGTGGCAATGCCATCAGGATGCCATCTGAATGCTGGCTGTGCTGTAAGCACCCACGGCCCATCAGGTCTTATAGGCTGGGATCAAAGAGGCACCTTTGTTCTTTCCTGCAGAGGAGTTGTCACAGGATGCTGAGAACAGCCTAAACAATTGGATTCAACCAGGACAATAATCTGAAGCTGCTCCTCCTACTTGCCATGCGTTCAGGGTTTCAAACGACATCAGATGCTGTAATTGTACAGGATGTGCTCCTCTCCTAGGGGCTGTGGGTTAGCAGAACAGCTTGCTGTCTGTTAGGAGAATGTGCCTACCACATTAGGCACCACTTAAACATTGTCAGCGTAAGGCCATTTAGCTTTAGCGATGCCACACTCCACATTTGTAAAGAAAAATCAGATAAAATGTAAAGAAAAAATGTCTGAAAGTGGCAGATAAATTGAGGGCTGAAGGAGATCTCCCCGCTGAAGAGATGAAACAAGAAAAGCAGTTTGGTGAGAAAGGCGTGCTGATAAAAGAAAGGCTGCGAACAGCGGCTGACAAAGCAGAAAGTTTCAGAGGTGGAGACAAACAAGGTCAGATCTGTACCTGTGATATATAGGTATGGAGCACTGGGAGCTGCATGGGCAGTGCACATCTCAGCCAGCTACTGGGAGCTGCTGCATGTCACAGGACTGCGTGGGTCCCCACCAAACTGTGTGACAGTGTTCTTTCAACAAGAAGCATAAATCAGCAAATTTAATCAGCAAATTTTAAACATTTTAAGGGAAAAAAATAATCGTTTTTTTTTTTCCTTAGTTTTGTCACTACATAGTAACTGCAGAGGGGAAATAACATGGAATCATAGAATCATAGAATAGCTTGGGTTGCAAAGGCCCACAGTGCTCATCTGGTTCCAACCCCTGCTGTGTGCAGGTCGCCAACCAGCAGCCCAGGCTGCCCAGAGCCACATGCAGCCTGGCCTTGAATGCCTCCAGCAATGGGGCTTCCACAACTTCCTTGAGCAACTTAGAAACCACACGTAGATCTTTCATTTTCCACTGCTTCCTCTGAGCTTCCCAGGCTGAGCAGAGCAGAGGCTGCTCCTGCAGGAGGTGGAGGCACATCTCCTTGTTTGGGTTCCCTGAAGTTACATTTGTTTCTTTCTGCACAGAACGCTGCCACACCGTGCTACCTATCTGAGACACATTATGTTATTAAGTTACAGCATTTGGAGCAATTTTGAATGTTTTCTGTTGCAGACACACCAGGGAGCGCACCCAGAATACATTCTGACTTTCCTGCTTCAGCAACTGAGCACCGGTGTTCAGGAGAGCCAGCTCCACGTCGATGCTCACAGAGAAGAAAGTCAACTGCTATTAGAGCAGAACGCACACCCACTGCAGATAGTAGTGTTCTTAGGTATCTGCACACCGTGTCACCTGGATGTTTACAGATTCATGTGTACTCTTTGATCTCTTTTGATCTCTCCAAGAATGACTACTTCTGCACAGTAAGTGCAGCTTGCCAGCAGTGCCAGCTTTCCCATTGGCCCAAGGTCCCACACACAGCCGGAGGGAAGGCAACATGCTGCAGCACGTGAAGCTCCTCTGGGCAGGGGGGTGTTGGAAGAGATCCTCTTACCCAGGGAGCTGTATGTGAGCATGAGCAGGGCTGGGGAGGGCGGCTCAGCCCACAGCAACACGCAGTGCCCCTGCGGGAGCCCTCCTGCTCTCAGAACAATGCTCTGCAGGCAGCAGGTGCCCTGCGAGCTGTTTGGAGAGAACTCTTCGACTCAAGCACATCTGCAGGTCCCTCCCTTTGCACATTCGTTTTCTGTCTGTAGTTTGTTGAAACTGGAGACGCTGCTGAAGATAAACGAATCATTGATGACTGTATTTTTCATTTCATGTTTCTTCTTATCCCTCAAAAGATTTTATAAAGCATGTGCCTTTTAAAATAATTCTTGATATGTTTGAAATAGGATTTATTCATAAACATGGCCAAAAGAGATGATTCTGGGAAATAAACGGAAGCACTGCAGGCTCCAGAAATGTGAAGGCCTGGTTTAGGGGCAGGCTTTAATGGGTATGGTGGTGAGGGGTCGATAGTTAGATGTGGTGAGGTCTTTTCCAGCCTTAATGATTAGGTTGGATATGAGGAGGAAGTTTTTCAGCCAGAGGGTGGTGAGGCACTGGCACAGGTTGCCCAAGGAGGCTGTGGATGCCCCATCCCTGCAGGCATTCAAGGCCAGGCTGGATGTGGCTGTGGGCAGCCTGGGCTGCTGGTTGGCGACCTGCACACAGCAGGGGGTTGGAACTGATGAGCGTTGTGCTCCTTTGCAACCCAGGCCATGCTGTGATTCTGTGGATCTATGGTGCCTGTGGGTCACCTGCTATCCCCTCCTGAGCATCACTGGTGTGCCCAGCCTCCATTTCTATCTGCAGCCTGCGCCCAGCTGGGGGAAGGGAGAAAGAGTAACAGTAAGCATAAAGGAATGTTAAAAATAAAAGAGAAATTGAAACGTTAAATGGAAAACAGAGGCATCTTTTGGATTTTGGAAATACCTTCTCCAAAAATCTGTGCACGCCCCAGCACTGGCATGCTCTGCTCCAAGATGAGCATCTCCACAGCAGTCATGAAAGATGCTACACCAAAGGAAGGGGAGAGAAGTAAATCTGCACTTGCTTGGCTTGGTTTTCAGTGCTAGAGGCTTGGTCTCACTGAAATATCTTTAATGATTCATAAATCGCTCACTCACAAATGCAGTGTTTCTCAAATAAAAATGAACTAATATCTGAGGGAATAAACTAAGCCTGTTTTAAAACTTTAATTTTCATGGCATTTTATGAGTTATTAATGAGTTCATCTGCTTTTATTGAAAAGTGAGAAATACATTCCTCTCGTTATAAAATTGTCAAAAATTCATTATTATTTCTGCACGATGCTTTTGTCTGGTTTTCGTTTTCCCATCTCTAACTCACTGAGATTGGAATCTTACTCTCAATCCTCAGTTCCTTCACAAAGACCCAATTATTGCACCATCACAGCGCAAGCACTCATCTCCTGACAACCGCAATCTAACAAGAGGGTTTTTATAGTCTGTTTAAAGATTTTAAGAAGGCTCGAGGATTTCTAGGAATATCTTTAATTGTTCCTGAAGGGATGCTCAAAGTTCAGGACTGGTCTCGATAATTATGACATTTTTCTAAGAATTCTTGCTCAGAAGCCCACTAATCGCAGCCAGTGTAATGTCACTTGACCTGGTGCGACAGATCGTGTACTGGATGTCACTTAATTGGATCCTATTGCTCCGCGTCTCCCCCAGCAATGATGTTAGGAGCATCATTAAGGAAAAGAAAGGCCAGAAGGCCCATGGCCTGAAATAGGAAGACATGGTATTTTGCATGGGAGAGGTGTGGCTTTGGAGGATCATTATTTTCCTGGTATCCAAAGGCAAAGGAAAGAATTGCAACAAACCCTTTATATTAAGCGCTAATATTTGCACTGCTGTCTTTAAACTGCTAATTAATCCCCTCATTTACTCCGTGTTGAGCTCCACACCATTTCCTCTCGAGTCCTTGGGATGCTGCCAGGAGCATGTTTAATACGAAGGAAGCGCTGATGGAACGGCACGTGATGCCTTTGCAACGGAACACTCCGCTTCAGAATCACCAGCCGGGCCATTAAATCCGTACGAAACATTAATCACAGAACTCTCAATCCCCACGTGGCTGCAGTGCAGTCAGATCTATCTGTGTAAGAGCAGGGGCTCCCCATGGGCTGCTGTCCCATTCGCACCCTCACCGCGGTGGGCAGAGGAGCGTGGCACGGCCCCACTGCAGGGCACACAGCACATCTGGAGCAGAAGAGGAGCCTGGGGGGTGACGTGGTGCTGGGGCTCCAGTTGGGCTGTTTGATGAAGAATGACCTTCAAGTGATGCGTGTCACAGCAGCTGGGCCTGCTGGGACTCCAACCCCCACAGAAAGGCACACGGCCACCAGGAGGGAGGAGTCCTGGCTCCCAGTGGCTAAGTGGCTGCCTCAAGCTGCTTTCCTGTCCCGCAGTCACCATTGCAAAGTGTTGTGTTGTTCCATAAACATGCAGAGCAAGGGGCTGTGCAAAGCACTGCGGCACTGAGAACCAAGAGCTTCCTGCAGTGGTGTAGGAGAGATCAGGTCAGGGCTGAAGAAGAAAGGGTCTGAACCACAAACCCAGCCAAGGCCAGCAAATGAAGGCCCCGTAGAGCCCAAAGGCATTGAGCCTCATTTGGCATTGCCTGTGTCAGCACAAAGGGAAGCATTATTTCTGGCTCCAGCTGGTGCCGTGCTCCCAAAGCAGAGTTGCATTTGTGCAGTGCATTCACGGCTGAGAGCCGACAGCCTGCCCCTGTCCCCACAGCCAGCCCCGTGCAGGGACCAACGCAGACACAGGGCCTGGGCCCCCTGCCTGGCCTCAGCCCACCACCCCCAGCAGGTCTAGGGGCTGCTGGCTGCTCTCCCAGCCCTCCCACCCAGCTGCGTGGAGCAGATGTTTCGGCTCAGCCCAGTAATGCTTCACCTGAACGAGGAGCTCAGCGTAATGAAGCTGTTGCTGGCGAGATGAGTGATGATGGCATAAGGGAGGCACATCACTGTCGCTGCTTATCAGATTAGAGTACTGAATTATTTTGCATTCTGCTGCTTGGACACCTGGAGGGAAGGAGCTGCGCCTTTGGTGTGCTGCGGCCATCCATCTGCCAGCAGTGAGGGTGGTGAGCCAGGGCCACCCGCGGCCCCACACCTCCAGTGGGGCAGGAGCTCGTGGCACCCTGCAGGAGTACAAGCAGCTCCATGCCCACCAGCAATGCTACCATGCACATATTGAACACGTCAGAGGGAAGCAGCGTTGGTTTGAGATAACCCCCACCAGCAGCACTGCCTCTCAGGGCTTAGCAGGGCAAAAGACGCAAGCCAGAAACCCCCCCTTTTTTTTCTTCTTCTTCTTTTTCTGAAACCTTTAGTTTTAAAACCATTTTGAATCAGGAGAAGGAACACTGAGAAAGACAAGTTTGCACTCTGTACTTTCGCAAAGCCCTGGTAATTCATGTCAGTTAGCTATTATCAGCCTGCAAATCCCGGCTCAGAGCACTCGCACATCAACAAAACACTTCTTATTTCTGTCACGTGCAGATGTGTGGATAACATCTGAAAAATAGTGTTTCTCTAGCAGAAGTGCAAATGGAACAAAATATTTGACATTAGCTGAGCTCATATCAAGCTTCTGTTTGTTTCTTAGGATTTAGCTAGAAGTTTTAAAACAAGCCTTTTTGCTTTTTTCACCCCCTTCAAATCTCAGCCCTGTATTACAGTCTGCATCCCCCAGGAATAGTACTGCCTGCTCAGGGCTGGCGCTGCCTTTGTCCTGTAATTGAATTGAACCAGCTCTTAGACCTCTTCCTCCCAGACAGCCCTATCATGTGAGTGCACCGAAGATGTATTACACTAATACCTCGTCAGAATGACAGAGCTATGATGATACATTAATGCAGTACATCTCTGTGGCTTTGGGGCTGTCCAGGAACGATAGGACTGGCGTTAGGCTCCACTCAGTCCTATCACACTCATGCACACACCCAAGGGCAAGTGAAATGTGTGTGTGAAGCAGAAGGAGGCAGGCATGAATACATTCCAACCTAACATCAGAGTAGTTACTAGGAAAGTGCAGATCTCCTCAATATTCATGAAAAAAACCTGTTATTCTGTGTGTGCTGAACAGTTCTTCCTTTGGTTGGGTGGTTGTTTTTGGGAAACACTTCAGTGCCACCTTTCTCTGGGAATGAGACTGGATGAACAGGGTACCCAAACCTACGCTCCCAAACGTGTGTGTGTGTATGAAATGTTGATCCTCATATTTCAGGAAAAAAATGGAAACTGGACTAGAAGTGATGGTAACAAAACGTTGGGAAAGGGCAGACAGTAGGGAAGGTTTAGAATGGGTGAAACTGGAAGTCACCAGAGACCACAGACTGAGAATCATAAAGGCTGGAAAGATCCCCAAGATCAAGTCCAACCATCAACCCATCACTACCATGCCCAGTAAAAATGTCTCTTAATGGCACCTGAGTGGTGACTGCTCTCCCACTGGGATAGCAATGTGAACTGGTGCCACTGGCCACCACACTAGGACAGAGGAAGAATCAACCAAGGGAGGTAACATCTACATCAATGAGGAGAATGTAATAACTCACTGCATCTCCTTGCCACTAGATTGTCTGAGACCAACTACAGCCACAGAATCACAGAATGGCCCGGGTTGGAAGGATCATGAAGGTCCAACCTCCCCACTACACGCAGGGCCACCAACCTCCACATTTCATAGCAGCCCAGTCTATCCAGGGCCCCAACCTGGCCTTGAACACTTCCACAGTTGGACAGGGCATCCACAGCCTCTCTGGGCAGCTGTTCCAACACCTCACCGCTCTCATAGCAAAGAACTTCCCCTGATATCCAACCAAAATCTTCCCTCCTTCAAATTAAAATCATTTCTCCTTACTAGGATGTATTTGAAGGATGTTAGGACAATTGAGGAACACTGAACATAAACCCAGAAGGAAGGAGGAAAGAGATGAAAGAGATGAAGAGGGATACATAAGTCCCAGTGTCTCAGAATTCATATTTCTTCAGTGTTCTACAAGTTCTGCAGTTGATCCTGCTATAATCTTCCTTGTAAGGGGTGGGAGAAGGTAGGGGATGGGCTGCATGCTGCAATGGGAAGCCAGAAGAGACTGTTGCATATGATCAAGAAGGGGTAGTCAACACTACCATGCTGCCATAGAACTACACAGAAGAAGGAGGTTCCTCTACTCAGTCACTGCTTTTTCCTGCAGCTCTGCAACTCGCTAGCAAAACGTACACTACCACATCCATTTGCACTGAGCTGTTGCTCTGTCCCTGTGCTGCACGCAGGGGTGGCCGTTGGGCAGCGCAGTGCTGGGGTTGCTGGGGTCCTGCAGTGTTGTGCACAGCCAACCATGCTTAGCGGTGCTGGCAGTGCTGTGGCTCACACACAAACCAGCCGGTGTTTGTGTGAGATGTGTGCAGCTTCATCTAAAGCCGCTTGTTGGAAGTAAGACTGTGAAGCTGAGCACTCCAAGCAAAGCCGAAGGTGAAGCTGCTCCTGCAGTTGTGGCTGCTGCTCTCTGTATGTGTACACAGTGCAATGTGCCCAAGGCCTGCGCAATGCAGCTCAGCACCGGCTGAGCTCTGCTTCTCTAAAGCATGTAACCTACTTTGCATCCAGACAAACCCTGGGCTCCCCCTTCTCAGCAGCCACAAAGCGGCGGTGCAGTGCTGGAGTGCAGGGTGCAGCCTGCACGGCCCTGAGCTGCGTCAGGAACCTCCCCATGGAAGGTCTGGCCAAGAGTGAGTTGGGAGGAAGCTTCCATGCGTATGGCACCAGGGTTCTGCACAGCATCAACATCTCGAGTCTTCCGAATGGCTTTTGTTGTTGCTGCTGGTGGCAGTGTTTGCAGAGTTGCTTCTCAGAAATGGAACTGTAGCAGCGTGCTGCACAAACAAGTGTGAAGAACTGGAATTATGTTTCTAGCAGACCTTAATTCTTTAAAATTCTGGTTTCGTTCTTAAACTATTGATGCTGCACTTTGCTCCTAAATGTCAGAACAAAATAAGTAATACCTGCAATTTATTCCGATGACATTTCAACAATACCAGATTTTCAGATTACAAACCGCGGCGACGCGTTTCTTACGGTGCTGTGCTGAATGTGTAGATTTGGTGGATTTACATAATGGCTTTGCATAATGAATATTTATATAATGAATGCATTTCCATAATGACTGCAAGTTAAACACGCACTGTAAAGATTACAGGGCAATAATTTATGTACTAAGTTAAAAATCAGCTCTAAATACATTTTATTTTTATTCCTCCAAAAAGTTCATTTTATCTCTTGTTCGGAAAAATGGAATCTGACCCAACCCGAGTAAAGGCTGCATCGATGCAAATCACGATAATATTTTGGCATTAGTCTACATTGAATCATTTGTATTCTGAGTTTTCCATTTCTTATCTTCCAGCAGCAGCTCTGACAAACAATTTCAGAATATTACAAATGCAATTCTTTAATATAATTTAGCGTTGTGTTCTAGATGCGACACTTGCGTGTAATCCTCATTAGCACCACCGGGAATCACGGGGGGGGAAACTGATAGAAATTACAAAGTGCAGATGAAGCTCACGTGTAGATAAAGGTAATTTGCTGCAGGCATAATACGAGCCCATACGGCAACCTGGCGTTCTCAGCTCCTGCATTTAATTGGATTTCAGGGCTGTGTGGCTGTTGGTACAGCAGGGCGTGCAGCTGAGCGCAGGAACAGCATGATGTGACTGAAACATTTGCAGCATGGACTGCACTCTGCTTGCTGCACGCCTGCTCCCAGCAGCACATTGGAAGCCATGGGCTGATGTGCAGCTGCAGAGCAGAGGGGAGCAAGGCTGTACGAGCAAGCAGCAAACCTAATATGGCCTCGATGCCATCCTGGAGAGAGGTGCCCACACACACCACCATTGTGCTCCTGCCCTTAGGGCAGTGCCATCAGCACAGCCCAGCCCACAGCTCACAGCCCTCCTCTCCTCCCCTGCTCTTGGGCCAACACATGAACACAGTAGGCTCACTGAGAGCTCTGTTCTCCAAGCACCAGCTCTGCCAGGACTCAAGGTGGGGGGGTCCTGCTCATCAGTCTGGGTGGACTCATTCTCCTCTTCTGCTATTTTCCTCTATAGGACAATTTTAGCAGCTCCTTTCTCTAAAAACCCTAATGCTTTATGCTATTACTCTAAAGTATCACTGCAGTTTCCAATAAAATTTTATTTGACATTTAGTTAAAATCCATTTTTTGCTGCAGCTGATTTTCCCCCTGTCCCCCAATGGATACTTCCAGCAGAACTCACTGTCATTGTCTTAAAGGTCAAAAGTTAGGTTTTTTTTCTGACTCTCACTTCAAAAAGGAAACCGCTGTTGGATGATGACAGCCCACAGAAAGCAGCAGCCCATGGAGCCGGCCTTCCCTGCAGCACACGGGCCCCTCACAACAGAGCTGCTCCACAAAAACTGGCACAGCAGTGGGGATCCTCCAGGGTGGGCTGCAGGTTGTAAGGCTGAATGGGAGGGAAATCTCCTCAAATCTGTGCCATGATATGTTTCAGCTTTCACTTCTAGAGAGCCCTTGGATTGGCTTTAGTGTGAGCTGATCACGTCATAAAATCCTAGAATGGCCTGGGTTGCAAAGGAGCACAACGCTCATCAGTTCCAACCCCTGCTGTGTGCAGGTCACCAACCAGCAGCCCAGGCTGCCCACAGCCACATCCAGCCTGGCCTTGGATGCCTGCAGGGATGGGGCATCCACAGCCTCCTTGGGCAACCTGTGCCAGTGCCTCACCACCCTCTGGCTGAAAAACTTCCTCCTCATATCCAACCTAAACCTCCCCTGTCTCAGTTTAAAACCATTCCCCCTTGTCTTATCACTATTCACCTTTATAAACACTCACTGCCCCTGCAGCCTGTTAAAAAGGACTCCTGCTCAAATGAGCTTTGGCTCTTCAGGCTGAGACAGCCACAACCTTATCCTGTACCCCTGGGGAGCCACCCATGCCCCAAGGAAAAGCATTCCCTCTTTCAGGTGCCTTTTTTTGTCCCTTCCCATGTTACAGCTGCACTATGGCTTTCACTCTTGTGAGCTTAAATCTGATGATGCTTTCCTTCTCTACACCTCTGGTCAGACACACATCCTGGCCAGCATGCAAAAGCAGTGCTGTCCCACCTCTGAAAGCTGTTACTGCTGGGACTCAGCAGGAAGCTCCCAGCGACAGCTCCGGGCACTTACCAGATGGAGAGATGTGTCTCCAGGAAATGGAGGGCTCTGGTTTCCCAGTGGCCAGACACACGAGAGTAACATTGCTGCCTTCGTTCACAACGATGTCACTCGAAATACGAAATATCTTCGGAGAAACTGAAAGGAAACGAGGAGAGGTTGTAAGGGAATGCCATCAAGTCAGTGCTACTGAGACAGTGCTGCCATCAGAGCAGAGGCTGAGCAGGCTGTGTCTGTGCATTGCCATGGCCACAGAACCACACAAACCGGCTGGGAGGTCACAGTGCAGAAAGAAACAACAGCAGCATTGTGAAGGTGTGACCACAGCCATTTCAATCATGTCTGCAGCACAGCCTGGGGACTTGAAATATTGCAAATAGGAAAGCAGCAGTTTCCTCTGTTTTGTACGGAGCAGGGATTGCTATGAGACCCCAGTAAAGTGCTGCTGATGGATGGATGCTTCCATTTGTGAGAAGGCTGAGCTTACTCGTGACAGCTTGGAAAGAAAATGTAATTAAATTTTTCTTGTACTTTAAGAAAGAATGGTGTTTACATCCATGTATACAGAGGGAGTTGTATCTGTTCAACAAGGAGACCAAAACAAACACATTTGTTTCTATTGTGTTCTTTTCAGGTCTGCAGTATTTGATAAAGAAAGATTTCTTCCTTAAACCCCACTGTTTGTCCATCTGCTCATAAGGCAGAGCCCCACATGGAGCAAAAATAGCACGGAGTTGTAGGGAGCCTGTAGTTTCAGAGAAATAAGAAAAGAAATAAGTGTTCCAGAGCTGTGAGGATGTGGCACCGAGGGATGTAGGCAGTGGGCATGGGGGGGGCTGTTGGGGATCTTGCAGGGCTTTCTCAACCTCAGTAATTCCATGGCTCTATGTTTTTATGTGTCTATGTTGTGTGCTTTGGGATCCCCACTTGCAGACGTTCTCCAACCCTTCCATGGGTCCATTGAAGTTAGTGCATCAGAATGAGTCGGGGTCAGAAAACTTCAAGGAAGGTGGAAATTCCCTGTGCTTGCCCATGGCTACGCATTTGTGAGCAAAGAAAATTAAAAGTCTTTGCAGCGTATTGTTAATTAGCAAAGAAATGTCGTCCACGGGGAGTCCAAAGGTCTGGGAAAGGCCTTTCCAACTTCCTATGAGAGTGAAGGTCGGTGCTGCTATCCTTTGAAGTTCAAACAGGTCAACACACAGCCACTGAAACAGCAGAAGCCGCCTGAGCTCAGCAGCTCACTCACAGAGGCAGCAGTCCCTTCCTCCCGTCCACTTGGTGCCCAGGGAAAGCACGCAGTCCTTACACAGCATTTGCAGGAGCTGAACCACACAGCCAGAGCTGCCTCCAGGCACTGACAACTCATTGATCAGAGTTCAACCCACAGGGAACGGCTGCCCAACCCCGCTCTGCACAGCCTGGTGCTGCAGGGCCGGGGCACACAGCTCTGTGCTCTGAGCAGCCCCTGCCCTGAGCAGCAGCTCTGAGTGCTGAGCACACAGCAGGAGGGATGGAGCTGCTGCCCAGCTGCCCTGAGCCTCATCCCGGCTGAGATGCAGAAATCCTTTGGAGAGAAGAATATCACAAGCAGTGCAGCAAACACTGCGGCTTTATCCAGCCTACAGTATTTGGAAAATATCCTCCTAAGCCTGAGCCACGTATTTCTTATTCCTCCAGAAAGAAAACATACTTGTGGGAAGTTATGTGAAGGAATTCAGTAACTCAGCGCAGCCCTTCTCACAAGTAAATACTTACAATTGGTGTCTATCTAGAATTGTGGGAATGTCTTCCAGATACAACAGATATCACAGCCTAAGACTTCCAACAGTTTCTTATTCCAGGTTCTGCACCCTCGATGGTAGAAAAATAGGGATTGGCACCTGCTTTGGCACTATTATGCAGTGCTGTGAGTGGGTTTGCACCCAGCTGCTACACGGTGCTATTTACCCCAGAAAGTTATTTGCTGTAAATGGTCACCACACAGAGGGGCCCTGGCTGGAACTGCTGCCCCCATGGCACCTGTGTGCCCCACAGACACCGCGGTCCCCTGGAGCTCAGCCTACATCAGGCTCAGGGTCAGAGCAGACCCCATGTCTGTTGCCAGAGATGGATGCATGAGCCTCCCACTCACTGCTAAGTGCATGGGCTGAGGCTGACGGGTAAAAAACCTCTTAGAAGTACAGCAATGTGAATTTCAGGTGTGCTCGATTGCAGTCCTTCGGCATAAGGATGAGGCAGAAGAGCTGGCTCATATCAGCACTCAGTCAAATCTCCAAAAGGACAGGTTTCCTAAGAGAACACACTGACAGCACTGCCACAGTCAGGAACCTCGCATTGAAACAACAGGGCTTCGTTCAGCTCGCACTGATGAGCATCTCCTTTCCAAGACAAAGATCAGCACGGTCTGCTCTTTCCACCGCTGCCTCATCGAAGCACTGCCCTCCTCTGCCCCTGCCCTCGCATGAAGCTCTGAGCGCTCTTTCTCATCCACCGCCTCCTGTCTGTGCTCACATGAAGCACAGAACACAGCCCTGTTATCTGGGGGCAGCCACGGCTGAGCGCCGCTGTTGCCTTCTTTCTTGTAGGCTTTGGTGCTTTGTTTAAATCCCAAATCTACACCGTTTAGTGAAGTGCTTTAATTTTGATAAAACCATGTGTTCCAATGGCCCAATAATCAGAAAAACTTTACCCGCCAGTGTGACGTGCAAGCTGTGGTTATGGAGCACGTGTGTGTGCTGGAACTGAAATGCTGCAGGTTTGGGGAGCACCTGGCCGAAGGGGCAGCTCGGGGCCATTGGCCTCAGCTCAGCCATTCCCAGCACCAGCAGCTTCCCAGGAGTTGGCCGGAAGGCTGTGCTGCAGAACTCTGGCTGTGCTTATCCTGGCAGTTCCAGGTGATGCTCACGCTGCCACTCCGGGGAAGCGCTTCCAGCAATTAAATACCCCTCACTGCTGGGAAATAGCATCTTTCTTCAAAATTGCATTTCACTAAATTCAGCTTTCAGAAATCAGATCTTATTATGTTTTTGTCTGCAAGACTGAACATTCCCCTTACTATCAAGTATCTTTTCTATGACTAAGGACCCATAAAACATGATAAATCACCTCTTCATTTTTCTCTGCAGATGATTTAAGCAGTACAAGCTTAATTTTCGTTAGGCTTGATAGATAGTATTTGTTTCTCTCTTTTGAGGACTGTCTGAATCATCCAGACACGTGAACAGTGGAACACAGCGTAACAGTCTATTGAGAGCCTTACCAGTGCTGCTTGCAGAAGCACACTGTGTCATCTCAGCTCTACTCCTCTTTCTCAGTGCAGTCCTCGTCCAAGCTACCATTCCTTCCATCCCCATCGTATGGGCTATCGTCCCTGCCATCCCTGCTATCTCCATCATCCTTACCACCCCTATCACCCCTACCATCCCCACCATCTGGGCTATTGTCCTTGCCATCCCTAACATCTCCATCATCCTACCATCCCTATTACCCCTACCATCCCCATCATCCCTACTACCCTCACCATCCAGGTTACTGTCCCTACTACCTCCATCATCCCTGCCTTCCCTACCATCCCCACCATCCAGGCTATTATCCCTGCCATCCCTACCATCCCTTATCACCACTGCCACCCCCGTCACCCTCCAGCTGTGGCCCTTGGCAGCGCTGGCGAGGAACGGCAGGTCTGTGGGGATGCAGGTGGCTTTGCTGGATGTGGGGTCTTATTGCACTCTCTTGCGTTGTTAAAAACATCACTTACGTGTGGTTAGAAATGACACAAGCATTGAATTATTATTCCTACATTATTTACAAATTTCCAAATTCCTTGGGAACGATGAAGTATCCCAAGGCTCCTGCAGGTCGCATTGCACATCAGTGTGTTCCTCCCTCCTGATCACTCCCATAGGAATCTCTCTGCTCCCCGCACACCATGCAGACATGTGGGGTGCCTGGAGCAGCAGCAGGCAGAGGGGGCTCTCCGGCCACGAACTACAAGCATGTTTGAGCTCACAGTTCTCCCCAGAGCCCAGAGTTATACGAGCCATTATTGTGCAGGGGACTGACAGCGAGTCTGTACTTCACTGTGCCTCATTTCTCATTTTCAAGGACTGGAATGATATTCTCAGTTACATTCAAGTGCACATAAACGATGCCGCGTAATAAAGCTTACTGCTGTCACGGGAATGACTGCAGGACTGAACTGCTCCTGTAGATGAACGTGGGAGAGGATGACTTATTTCCATCACAATTTAGAGTCATGAGGCAAATAACCTGGAGTCAAAGCAGTGCGTCCAGCCTCTCAGCGTGTGCTGCCATGCTGCTCTCTGCTGGAACGTCCTGCCAGCTCCCAGTGCCTGCATGTCTGCATGGGATTGCAGCTGCACCCAGCTGGGAGCCCTGCTGCTTTGGGAAGCAACCCTGGAAAGGGTGATGGCAAGCCCTAGCATACATTGGTTTAGTGATGTTTGTTAAAATTAAGGCCGCCAACTCCATTTTGAGATTATAATGTAGTAATTCCTCTCATATACAGAATATTGACAGTTCCAGTAGAAAGTATAAAAACTATGAGAAGAATTTGGCTATAAGCACAGAAGTGTCACATGTGGGAATTGGGAAGAGGGATTTTGCCACCGGAATTTGAGGAGTGCCCGCAATCCCCAGTACCCCAAAGTCCTTCAGCCAAACGCTGGGCTGCACACCTGGCCTCTCTATCTGTAGTGACCATTTTTGCTGGTTATAATTTCATTATTTAACAGTAAGTCAGCAGGGGGAGGGAAGATGCTGCCCTCAGCAGCTCAATGGCCGGAATGAATTCATTGGCTGCTCCACCTGGGCAAACACCGATGGCTGTGGGCAGGCAACCAGCAGTGGCACAGGGCTGTGCAAAACATCCACTCACTGCATTCCGGGTTGTCCCGTGCCACACTCTGCAGCACTGTGCTGGAGGGCAGCAATGCTGCCTGTGAGCAGAGCTGCAGGAGGGAAGCAGCACAAATGCAAGGGCATAGCAGCACCAAGAAGTGCAGGGGTAAGGCACAAATGCAGGGGCACAGCACCAGTGCAGGGGGGTTCAGCACCAATGCAGGGAGCTCAGCACCAATGCAGGAGCACAGCATCCATGCAGGGGCACAGCACCAATGCAGGGGCTCAGCACCAATGCAGGGGCTCAGCACCAATGCAGGGGCTCAGCACTAACGCAGGGGCACAGCAACGGAGCAGCACAGAGTGAGAATTCTGAGGGAAGATTTCAGCTGTGACACAGCACAGGATGAAGAGTTCTCTAGGCTCAGGGAGTGCAGATTAAGTGGATTTTTCTCACTTACATGCTTTGTTTGTTTTCTAATTGCTTGGGTTCTGCTTTAATCTGGGCTCTATAATGGGGAAATTAAATAAAATCTCACAGAAGATATCTGAAAGTCTCATTGCAATGAAACAGGTTGCACAATTTACTCATTTCCAAAATAGAACTGGAAAATAAATGAACACCAGCAATGCACAAACCAAAACAACAGACAAGTAAACATTCCAGTGCAGCCCTGCTTTACAATGAACCTCTGTAAAATTACAGAAATTATTCACTATGATCTGATGCCTGTGAAAAACTACAGATTCTACTTTTATCAATCGTTTCCTGGAAAGAATGTCTTTCCCATGGCAAGAATTGGCTTCTCTTTGAAGTATTTCTGGACCCTCAGTGACAAATAATGCTCTGTGGTATGTTGGTGTGCTGCTCGGTTTTCTGCTATTTACTGGCTCTTAGGGACCATTACATCCAGATCACTAAAATCTGTGGAATTTTTTATGACCAGAGCATAAATATACATAATCACAACGCAGACCTAACGAACACACTCATTTTGCACGCGTGCGTCCCATCAGGCCTTTTAGCACTGATCTATGAGCATCTTTATCTTTCACCCCTTCAACCAGCTCCAGTCTTCAGCACCCAGTAGGGGCACAGGGCTGGAGCAAAGTGTGACAGAGCAGGGGATGAACACCTCACTGCAGCACCTGAAGACCCAACTGGGAGCTCAAGAGGTTCCCTATGAGCGAGATGTGCTGCCTGTGCACGGCATGGCGCTATAGAATCAGAGAATCGTAGAATTGCTCAGGTTGGAAAAGACCTTAAAGATCATCAATCCCAACCGTAACCTAACCATACTACTCTAAGAGCCCACCACTAAATCCTGTTCATGAGCACCACATCCAGACAGTTCTTACACACATCCAGGGATGGTGACTCAACCGCCTCCCCAGGGGAGCCTGTTCCACAACCCTTTCTGTAATGAAGTTCTTCCTGATACCCAACCTAAACCTCCCCTGGTGCAGCTTAAGGCCATTTCCCCTCTTCCTATTGCCTGCATGGCACAGCATGGCACAGCACATCATAGTATAGCACAGCATGGCTCAGTATGACACAGTAAGGCTCAGTGTGACACAGCATGGTACAGCATGGCACAGTATTACAGAACATGGCCCTGCATGGCACAGCACGGGGCAGCAGGAGCTCCCCTCCCACTCAGCACCCACACCCTTTCACTTTGGCAGCTCCATGTTTTCCCAGAGCCCGCCCTTCGATATCTGACTTTTCCCCCCATGTGTGCTGGTTTACTGAGATTTTCTAATATTTTCTGCACTTCTGCCATTTGAAAAAACTCTAAAATTTCCAAAATACTCATGATAAAAACCTGTTGATCTGTGGTGGAGGCTATGGGCAGTGCTGGGGCATGGGATGGCTGTGCTGCACAGAGCCTCCACGCGCTGCTTCAGGCCTGGGCTCACCCTGCAGGAGCACACATTGGGCTGACCCGCACAGAGCTCACTGATGGAGATGCTGCAAAACACGAGAATTGATTTCTCTCTGCAGCCGGAGTGATTTATTGCTTTGCTTTCCTAATCTGCATATTGATTTCATTATCTTGCGTAGTATCTAGAAATCACCAGCATGACACAAGAAATAGATTATTGTTTTATGGCTTGGACAAAATAATTCGTTTGCATGACAAATATAAAGAAAAATTAAAATGTGCTTATGAGGGTTATTAAAACCAGCGATGAACTCCATTTGCCACTAATTGAGAATCTATACGACTCTTCACTTCGCAGGCAGCAGATCAGCAGCATCTGGAACACCCCTCATTGACAAACGGCTCTGCCTTCCAAAAATCGTAGCCCAGGCATCTGCGTGAAGACTTCTGGTAAAACAGCCACCATTTCCCATTCTTTCCCACTCTTGTTCTTTCCATGATAGAAAGGACAAAGCAATGTGGGATGGAATGACAAAGCACAGCTGTAGCACACAGCCATGTGGGGAAAAAGAAGTGAAAGTGAAAGCAAAAGTGGAAGTGAAGGAGGTCACAGCGTTCCCACACCACATGTACGTTCTCATGGGTCAGGTTGTTTCGAGTATTTCAATATTTCAATTCATTTCGCTGCCCAAACATGCCCTTAATTGTGTCAGCATCTGTAGATACTTGTGTCCACACGTACCCTCCATCTCTCCAGTGAACACGTGAGCAGTTTGCATCCTCAGACCTGCCAACAAAATTTGTACCATCCTCTAAACACCTCCAAATGCCATCTCTAAAATACCATATTTAAACAACAACAACAACAACAAAGCCCTCCTCTACAATGCCTTTGTTGTGGTTGAACATATTGTGCCATAGTCTCTATCATAAGTAAAGGTAGTTGTGCTTTTTGCAGTTTGAAATCATTTACATGCCAACATGTAAAACAAAGCTCCACTTTCCCATACGCTTTGTTCAGAACACACACTGGAATTGCCACTCCAGAAATATTATTGTGCTCTGCTCAACTTTGCCACAGACAAAAAACTGGAATGCAGACACTCCCCTGCTCCATGGTATGAGATTGTTTTTCCTGCCACAGAGGGGGACAGAACAGGGCCATGCATTGAGCCCCATGTCTGGAAGTTTACAGAGCCCCCCAACGGATGACTTTAAGAGTATGATTAACACGGATATTTAACCTGCAGACCAAATAGTATAAGAAGCAGACAGGAGCCTGTTCTGGCATGGCGCAGACCTTTGCTTATGGAGCAATCAGTCACCAACTGGGAAGAGGAAGAATATCCTTTCTGTGGGCACTGATGTGATTAGATCCCAGCAGTGGCTGATTGAGGAGCTGCACACAGCTCCCCACCTCCCCTTACTGAGCTCGCTTTGCCGTGGGTGCGGATGCAGCATGGGCACCGGCTCTGATGGAACTGATTTTGGTGGGCAGGGGAGAAAAATGGCAATTTCTCAATTCATCAAGAATTTTCATCTGAGGTCAATGCAGAAGTGTGAGGAAAACATCACAAACGTAGCACTTCTCAAAGCTTTTAAAGCTCAACATTCACCTATGTTCTTCAAAGCTGGAGAGTAAAAGGCTTCCAAGAAACTCTCACCAATGCTCCCGTACACACAGACTGGGCCCAAATGGGACTGTGAGGTGATCAAGGACACGAGTGCCTCTTCCACCCCCAGCACCCAGCACCCAGCTCCATGGGCAGTGGGGTGGGGGGCAGCCCCAGCCTCACCTTGGCACCCGCTGACGGCCTTTGGCAGTTCCAATGCTGAGAGCGCTCTGAGCGCCGAGCGTGACAGCTCTCTTTTTTCCAGGTAAATCGAAGGATCTTCATCTCTTACCCGCAGTTATTTTGTCATGCAACCATTTTTCCATCAATGAAGAAGCAGGCTCTCTGCAGATAATCATTCTTCAATTTCTGATGCCATAGATTTTCCCTATTTTTGGTGACTCATATTGTTCTCTCGGTAAATGTGGAGAGAAGGGAAAGGACAGCGCTTGTTCTCTCTGCAGCCCTTTCATCACTCTCCTACATTTTTTCATTACTGTACTCAATTTATCACTGAGAAAATACAGAAATAGAAAAGCTATATTCTTTGCCTTGAGATGGATTTGTTATCAGCGGTTCGATGCTTTGTAAAGCAAAAGAAATGTAGAAAATAAAGTAGCTATTTCTGTTAATTGATTTGCAAAAACGTAGCTTCAAATCAGAAAAACCTGACCGCACCAAAAATCCCACGACCTTTTCTTTTTCTTTTGCAGCTCTGCACCTCTCTCCCCTGGCAGAAGAATGCTGCAGGCCGTGGGGCACTGGGGCACTGAGTCCCCTGCTGGTGGCAGGTCTGCATGCTGAGCATGGGGCTGAGGCCAGCAGGTGGGTTTCCACGCAGCCCAGTGCCGGGTTCCGATGGCTCCATATGCTGTTGCATGCATGTGGCAGAGCGACTGGAAGCTGCATGGGGAACCCAAATGATGTGAAAAGAGAAAACCACATGTCTGTAAGTGGTTCCTGTAAGGATCACTGTCCCACCGTGTGCCTGGGGTGGCACAGGTGGGGGCTCTGTGCTGCCCTGCACATGTGAAATAGGTTCTATCAGAGTATGGAGAGAAAAGGGATAATGTGGGGAATTCCTCCCCTGCTGCTCTGACCCTGTACTGCTGCTGGGGGCTCCAAGAGGATGTGTGAAAAGCAGCAAAAAGAGAAAAAAAGCAAGAACCCATGGCTAAAACTGAAAGTTTCCCAGCTGGTGACTGATTGCGAGCCAAGCAAAAGGTCTGGGCTACAAACAACGTTCCATTTTAGCTGCTTTGTTTAAGCTAAATTAGCACACACTGATACAAAAGTACTCTGAGAAATCAGGGATCCTTTCCATGCATTTCCATGCAGTAAATGATGCATTTAATGATTTCACAGGCAAATGACACCCAATTTCCTTTCCATTCTGACTCTGGGAGGGTCTCCTTGCTCCCCACGCTCTGCCTGGTGCTGTGACCCACGGATGTGAGGCCATCAGCCAGGACCTGCAGTGTGCTGCGGGCAGTGCTGGAGTTTGGTGCCGCTGTACCCGACTCAAATGTAGATTAGACACGAGGTTATTCCTGAAGATCCTTTCCAGTGTAGTGAACTCAGACATGTAGTACATCCGTACCTGGATGATAATGTGGTTTTAATGGTGTATTGCTATGGAAAATAGGAACACCAAAAGGAGAAACACAATTAAGTCTGAAAAGAGTCAAAGGTGAAAATTTTGCAGCGGTTAGCCTAGTTCAAAAACAGACTGCCCCAGCATCAGTGCTGCAATGCCAGCTCTTGGGGAATGGTCACTGTTTGGAGAAGAAAGGAGCAATGGGTGGAACAGCACAAACATTCCAATACAAATACATCGGCATCGAACAGTGCAAACACCCCAGGAACGGCCGTGTGCATGTTCTGCATTCCCTGCATGGAGCTGAGGCAGGGTGGGCCAGCCCTGAGCATGTCTGGGAGCAAAGGGGGGCTGCAGCCATCACACACAGTGCTGCACCACCAGAAAGTGCCCCTCAACGTCCTACAGAGCCTGGAAGGCACCCAGCTTTGTGCTATTTCCAAGGGAAACGCTGGGCATGTGCAGAGCAGGGGCATGCAGCTCCACCTGCCCACATCTGTGCCACCCACCTTCCTTCAAGAGGAGCAGAGAAGGGGCACGAAGCAGGCACAGCCCTGCTGCTCCCAGCCACACGCTGCCCATCCATGGGCACAGTGATGCTCGCATGTGATGGAGCGCTGTGCATTTGGGGGTTGCAAGGCTGGGGGTCGCCACCATCACTTTCAGTTTTAATTAACAATGATCTTCAACGAGATTCTTGCAGCTGCCAGAAGGCACTTTGTGATACGGGAGCCCCATGGCAGCGCGTTGCCATCAGTGGGCGTTTCTGCCAGGATGAGCTGGGTGTTTGCATTGCAAGGCTGGAGGATTTGCTCTGTGCTGTTTTTGTTCATTCCACTGCTCAGCAGTGGAGGTTATTAAGAACATCCTGTAAAATATTAGTTTTGGGACTCCATTTAATGAATTTCTCCATGCTGGAAACAGATTAAAGACACACAGAGCAGAACCACATCACCAGTTGAGGCCTTCGTGGCTGTACGACTGCAGAGCAGCCATGATGATAACTTTACAGAATTGTGAATTAGGGATTTTTTTACTTGGGATTTAAGCTTTTTAATCATTTAGAAAAGACTATGGGATCATGGCTAAAGCAAAAGATATAGGTGTCAGAAACAGTGATGGTCCCCACAACATCCCAAGGATGCCAGCAATGCACGCAGATGTTTCCTAACATCCTGGGCCATGGAAGAAGAGGGGAGGGCAGGAACTGCAAACCACCCTATTGTAGGGACAAAGCATCGCCATTTTGCCTGCATTTCCATTGTATTCTGTGTCAGCTCATCACCATCCCCATACATTGCTGTGAGGAAGGTATCTCTCTAATTATTCCAGAACCACACAATCATTCAGGCTGGAAAAGCCCTCTGAGATTCCCAGCCCCCTCGGCTCTCCCCCCCCCTCCCCCCCCTTAATCCCCAGTGCCGCATCTCCACGGCTTTGAACACCTCCAGAGATGTGACCCCCCATCCCCATCAGTAACTCAATGAAAGTTGTTTTGGAAAGGACAGCTGAAAGCTGAAGGCACGAGACACTCATTTCTACGGAGCTATTCCTATTGTCAGTTGTCACATGTATAAACAAGAGGGGGTGCAACTGTTTGTGAGGGTGGATGGTGATGGGACAAGGGGGAATGGTTTCAAACTGAGATAGGGTAGTTTTAGGTTGGATATGAGGAGGAAGTTTTTCACCCAGAGGGTGGTGAGACACTGGAACAGGCTGCCCAAGGAGGCTGTGGATGCCCCATCCCTGCAGGCATTCAAGGCCAGGCTGGATGTGGCTGTGGGCAGCCTGGGCTGCTGCTTGGTGACCTGCACACAGCAGGGGTTGGAACTGGTGAACATTGTGCTCCTTTGCAACCCAGGCCATTCTATGATTCTCTGATTCTATGTAATTCAGGGGACACCATCCCTGAAAGGCCCACAGGGTCATACCTTATGCTAAGTAAGTGACAAACATGATCCTGCTGAGATGATGGTATTTAAATTTTAACACTGATTTGAATTGGGTCTGGATTTTATCAGCTGCTTTAGAGCTGCATTACCCCTGGCAAAAAGGTCTGCACAAAAAGGTCCGTGGGTGAACCGTTCTGGCTTCACCATCTTTGAGTGACTCCCCACTTGGTTCTTACTTTCCTTCTCTCTAATTCAGGCCATCAGATACCCGTATTTGTTTCACCAACATTTCCTGCAATCTATTAGGTACAGAAATGTAATATTTCAAAATCATTTCTGCTTTTTCAGTCCCAGTGACAAAAAAGCACTTCTGTCTAAGCAAGTCGTACAGCCATCAGTGACCTGCAACCAGCAGCCCTACGAAGAGCAGTGTGCATGAGTGGAGAGGCAGCAGCCCAAGCTATGGCTGCTATCACACATAGATTTTGGATTACCTATGGCCAAAATGCTTTCACACGCTGAACTCATGGCTATGAAGAAACAACTCCTTTATTGTGTCATGGAACTATTGCATTAATTATCTTTTTCTTTCCCCCTTTTTAAAATCTTTTTAATCCTCTCTTCCTCCTCCTCCCCCCCCAACTTGGGTCTATTTTAAATACAAAGGAAATCTGCCAACTTTTAAGGAATTTTTCCCACTTTCCCTAACAGATGACAGAAAGGGAATTAATATTATATTTAAAATGCAAAGTGGAGGTCATTAAAATTTCAGCCTAAGTAAAATAAGAACATTTCTGAATCCCAAGTACCACAAACCAGTGATCTGCCAGGGACAATGCAGTAACTCATTACCCTTCTGTGTCCAGCCCTTAGTGCAGCAAAGCATCAGAGGTAAGCCAACATTTAACTATTTTGTCTCTCTGCAATGTCCTCAGCAGTGCCAGCCTGAGGTAGGCCTGAAAATCACAGGATTATCAATGCACCAATTCCTAAAGTGCTCTATAATTCATTCCAAACTCAAATTCAAGCCCACATCTCTCCTCTGAGGTTTTGTTTTTCCCTTTTTTCTTTTCAGTGGACACCTTAAACCAAAGGCATAACTGTTCAAAACATCACATGTATGCCAGAAATTGGCAGGAAGTGAACAGATTTCATACGTGCGTCTCCTGAAGCACAGGGGTCAGCATTTCCTCATGGGGTGAGGCTGTTCTGTTTGCAAACCCCCAAAGCCTTGGTCTGAACAGCAGTTGGAGTAAAGGTCCTGGAAGGGCTGATTCTGTGATTCTATAAGGAGCAGGACAGGAGCCAGAGTCACACTATGGGACTGCGTTAAGAATCAAAGTTACGCAGTTTTCATTTCACCTTCTTATATGGTGCTGTAATACATCTTGTACCGTTCATTATCACTGTTACTTGATCATAAATTATAATGTACAAGAAGTACAGCCCCAGTAATTTCAGTCATACAGTTTCCATTACACGGTTTCTTTAAGGAAACTCCTCAGAACATTTCCATGAAGGATTTGTTCCTGAAAATGAGCAGTTAGTGCCATATGACTTGTTCTTTGAAGGGAACACACCACTTAGTCACGCAGGATAAAGGAGATACAATCCTCAGGCATTATCTGATGGAAGCCTCAATGCGAACATAACACCCTTTAAAAATTAAAGAGTTTTACTCAAGTGCTGAAGGATGGAGATGTGAACCACAACTGCAGGGCACAGTACGAATGTTGGCTTTGTAACCATTGTTGGATGTATTGAATGAAATTAAACATCGCAGAAAGAGAGCAACACACTTCATTCTTCCAGATGGGGCCGTGGTTACCTCCCCCCTCTTTCCCTCTTTGCTCTATTGGCACCTTCCCCATCCCCACGGTGTCACTGCCCAGCAGATGTGAGATGGAAGTCCACCTGGTACCTCATCCCAAAGTGGGGCTTATTTCAGTGGCTCCTCCATCGCTCCTTTTACTGAGAACACCCTTATCTATCCGGGTGAATAAAAAGCCACTCACCAAACTCATGGTGGAGAGGGGTGATGGGACACGGTGTAGTGGGGAAGTACTGCTGGCAAGTGGACTGAATGACCTTGGAGGTCTTTCCCATCCGTGGTGATGCTGTGAAACTCACTGCTGCCTTCCTGCCCTCCAGATGCACTGTGCAATGCTCCGGGAAGTTGAAAAATCAAGCATTTGAGAAATTACTGCAAGAACGGCATTTTCATGCCTGTTTGCTTCGGAGGAGGCTCTGATTTTGCTAATTGCCTCAAGGAGGGATTCAATTTACTATTTGCTGCAAACTGTGTTCTAATTTAGCTTATCCTTGTGGACAGGCAGCTGCATTGGATTATGGCAATATTTGGGGCTCATTGAGCCATTCTCCTGCAATTCTCCCTGCCCTTTTTCGGGACATGATTGCTGCCTTGCACCTGGGCATGCTGGTTGTTGGCATAACCACATCAGCAAACCAGCCAGTGGGGCGGGGAGGGCACCACCCCCCTCTGCTCTGCCCCCAGGCCCTCCCGCAGCGCTGCACCATGCAGCCCCCAGCACAGAGAAACGGGGTGCTCAGCAGGACAGACAGCGTGGGCTGCTGGCCCCAGCTGGGTGATGCTGCTGAATCTGCCTGGAGAGGAGCAGCAGCTGCCCAGCCATCATGGGGTGGGTTCAGCTCACGAGTGAGTGCTGGATGGGACAACCAACTGAGGTGCTAACAAACACACTCAAAACTTTTTGCTAAGAGATTCCAGATTAGACCGTGCTTTCAGTAGCTGCTGAACTGTTTTTTGCATCTCGTTAATGATGGTATAGTTATGGCTTCATACATCACATGCAGGCACTTTCCAGATGAGCCATGCAGTGACTTGATTACAGTGGGTCGTTAGGAACGGGATCTTCTGGCCGTGAGTCTGCACCTGAGGGCTCCTTTGTTGCCCAAAGTCTGAGATGTGCTGCATCTCAGGTCACATCACCTCTGTTCCTGCTGGCCCACAGCTCTCTGACACATGAAAGCTGCCAAGTTTTCTTTACATCCTTATGAAAGCCATACAATGAAAGACAAACTTTTTCAAACAAAGATTTTCTAAGCAGGAAACGTTCAAGCTCTGTCCCTGAGAGCTTTCTTTCACATTTACTATTCCGTATTACAGCAGGATCCTGTGATTCTGCTTTCAGCTCTTTCCAGCCCTACCCAGAACGTTTCCTAAACCCACACCACGAGCTCTTTTTAAAGACACGCATTTGATTTTGCTCCTTCCAAGTGGTGGATTTTGCTGCTTGAGAACATCAGCTATCGTCATCATCCTCTTTCCCTTGCTAAGCTACAAAACCCAAACTAAGCTGCAGAGGATACAAAAAGGAAAGCACCGTATCAGAAGGATGTGCTTTTACAAATCCCTCCCCATGTTTGTTCATTCCCAGTAATTCTCTCATGGCCACGAATCCAACAAACTCCCAGCACAAAATATTCCTTCCCCTTGAGTTCTGAGCTCACAAAAGCACGCAGAGATGCTCACCAAGGAAACTCAAAGGGAAGAATCACACCTGCGCCAACTGGAGGTGGGAACTGAAGAGCTCATTCCCAACTCCTGTTTTCAGTTTAACTGGACCATCACACAATGCAGGGAGCTCCTGCCATGGCTCAGTGGGAGATGCACCAACACACGCAGCCAGGGGCAGTCCTCTGTGCTGCCCAGGAGGGATGGCAACTTTCTTAATCCTAATGAGCTTTGTTATGACTTGGAATAGACCAAGCAGCCTGATATGAATGCACCAAGACCAGGACGGTGAATACATGCACTTTTTCAGGACGGAGCTTTTGCAACTACAATCCAAATATCTGGAGATACGGCCTATGTAATTAATGGGAGAAGTTTCCCATCCTTACTTTGCACTCTGGGGCTGTGTATGCATTGAGGGTCCTATGAATTCCAGGCAGCAGCTGCAGGTTTTCCAGTGCAGCCCATGGCTGCTTCTGAGGCAGAGACTTCTCCTCCCAGACCAAGGACTCGGTGGCTCTGGCAGAATCCACAGTGGCTGAAGTTCTTAAACTCCATATATTCCACTCTTTATCTGCTTTTCCTCATGAGATCTTTCTACCCTTTCATGGCGATGGGAGGAAGGACATTTCTACTACGGATCACTTAGGCAGCTTTAAGAAATACTCTGGCAACACCTCGAGGATGTCAGCTTTGCTAAAGCAGAGTGGGCTCCAATGGGCAGAAGACCTCATCTCAACCTCAGCAGAGCAGAAGATAAGGATTTCCTAAACTGTCTGGACTCATCTAAGGAAAACAAGTGCCAGGCTGCGCTTCACTAAGTATTCAGGTGAAATGCTTTTTGCAAGACAAAACCAAATAATTCTAGCTGTAACCTACATCAGGTGGATAATTTCCACATCTGTTCAACTTTCTGTCTTTGTTAACAATGCTCCAAGGAAAAATTTAAGTTTAAAGCTTGGGACACGTTATTTTCTTCTGATAAGTGACAGTCTGAAATTACAGAAGCAGAAATAACGGGAAATGCAATGAAGAAAGGATCAGGTAAATCACAGTAATCACAGTGATCACAGTGACAGGCAGCAGAGAGCTCAATAAAATATTACACTGTTTACTCAGGGTACAGACTACCAAAACTGCTTGCGATGCTGCAGTGATGGTAATGAGTAACAAAATAATTAGCAGCTCAGTTGTGCCAGGGCAGCCACTTCCTTTAGTTGTAATAACGGGGCTGCATTTGGACAAGGGGTGGCAGAGCTGTAGGAATGGCCATCAGACACACATGCTTAGAGGGAACCAAGCCCTTGGAAGTGTTCTCAGCCAGGTTTGGGCTGTGGATGCTGCTGCATGGGGTCAGAGGTTGAACTGCACGGCCCTTGTGGGTCCCTTCCAGGTTGGGATAACTCTGCAATCCAGTCACAAAACGGCTTTCCAGGCAGCTTTTATTCTCATCATCCACTTCAGATGTCCTTATGCAAAGCCATGGATCTGCCCACTATTTGCTGTAATGCTGCTAAACCCCAGAGGACACCCACCGAGGAGAGCTGCCACAGCCACCTTTGATACATTCTCGTTCTGAATTTGCCTTCTTTCCAAAACCCCCTTTTTAAAGCTTTCTTTCAGAAGGGTTCATCACTCTTTTGGCAACTGGAGTGCCGCACAGCTCTGCCAGCTGGCTGCATCTGTTATCTCGTGTTTGTAGGGTGGGAGCTCACCGGGCCGAAGCTTTGGGCAGCACTAAGAGAGGCTTCATTCTTTCCTCATCCTTGCCCCATTCCCCCCTTACTTTCCCTCCTTCCTGTGGCACTGCGTCACGCTGCAAGGACCTGCTGAAAGTCACCTCGGGCTCTTCCACAGGACTCTCACAGGTCACAAAAAAGCTCATTCAGCTTAATTCAAATGTATCAGAACTAATATACTTTGGACCAGAGAGCAAATGATTACTTTGTGTTGATTACTCTTTGCTTGCAGATTTCAGAAGATGGAAATTTCAGGCTCATAATGGAAATTCAGCTGCAGCCGTGACCATAAAGCAGCTCCAGCATGTGGAATTACGAGTTGCAGACCGGCAGAGCCCCGTTCTATTTCAGATGAAATATTCCAGACTTACATCCCAGTAAATGAGATCACCTGCTAGTGCAAACACTTGCCATGATTTAAGGCTTTTAAAGAGGGCAGAAAGCCATACACAGACATCTTATAGAGAACGAGGCCCTGCAGCTATCGGTGTGGAAGCAATCCAATGAATGGATGAGGAGGACAAGCCCTAAAGGGAGCATCCTGCACTTCTTGGTGCCATCAGCCCTGCAAGGGGACATGGGACCTCGGCTCCATGTGGGGCCAGCTCTCCCATCCCACTCTCCCAGCCCCTCTGCTCTGTGTGCTGGGCAGGGACGAGCCATGAACAGAGGTTGGCAGTCGTGAGTTAATCTTATAGCAAGAGCTGACATCCTGCTCGAGTGCTGGCAATTTCAAAGAGTAACGTGTTGTCAGTTTTAGCTGGAGAGTGGTTGCTATGTGAGTTTAGAAGTCTTTTGCATATTTATTTTGTCCCACTTTAAATAAATTTGGGTAAGATTTATCTCGTTAACTCCAAACGCAGGTCCCTCTTGGCCCGACTGAAGAAACAAATTAGACTTTGCAAACATTGCAAAGACTAAATCAATACATTAATATTTAGGGGACATTAAAGAGGTTTATTAAGCAGAAAAAAGGCCTTGAGTATTACTTTGGAAATATTACACACTCATAAATTTAAAATATAGGTTGTGGTTTCCAACCAAATCTGTAAATGGCACTCAGGGAGACAGCTGAGACATCTGCACGCCCGGTGTGCGCAGGGGGCATGGTGGGCAATACCCACAGATGGCATAAGGTGCCAGGAGCAGCGCCTGGCTGAGGCTCACCTTGCATCTCCCACCCACCTGAGCCCTCCTGGTGGCTGCACTGTGACCCACGCATTGCCTCCCCCAAAGGTCAGCTCTGTGCACGGGCAGAGTAGCTAAACAATTAATACGTAAGGGTGAGAAGTATTTCATTTTTTGACTTCAATTCAGCAAACAGCTGAGAGTGACATCATCCCTGCATGCGGCGGGGGGCTGGAGATTCGTGATCCTTGAGGTGGCTTCCAACCCTGGCCATTCTGTGACTCTGTGATCCGCAGCTCACGGCTCTGCAGATCAAGCACCTGACTCTGATGTAGATTATGCTGATTGCAAACTCCTACCTTCTGAACTTTTAATTTAATTACTTTGTAATTCTCACTTCTATTTAACAAGATCACTGGAGTAAAGGAAACTGGATTATCTTCCTCCCTTTCATCTGGGTTTCCTTTCTCTGATGTAAATGGGGGCTAAAGACACGTTAGGATTTTTCTTTTATTATCAGTTACCTCAGTTTGTTTTCTTGATACAAAATTCTTTGCCCAAGCACTCAGTAACAGTGACCACAGCTTGACTTAGTGTTTCCTTAGGGCCCTGAGCAGGGGCTGGAGAGGTGGAATTCCCCATCAGGCTCTGCTCTCACCCGTCCCACTGGGCAGGCATGGGACAGCAGCTGCTTCCCTGCAGCCCACAGCCATTGAGCACATCCCAGGACACAGTACTGTGTGCACGAGATCTGCGGTTTAATCTGTGAGTGCACAGCATTTGGGGGAACACAGCCAAAGCTGTGCCTGGGGATGCTCCTGTCATGAACCAGAAAACAGATCAGATCAGAAGGCAAGTAATGGAGGCATGATGAATCTGTTGAACTCTGGGGCCAACAACAAAACAGGAGCCGTGCCCACACTTAGACAGGTTCTGGCCATTTTGCAGCTTGGACCTCTTTGCCTTTCTATGTTTTACTAAAGGAAATCAGGGCGCTTTGGATTGCCCACTAAAATGCATGGGTTCTCTGAAATACTTGGATGCACAGGATTGGAAATTGTCAGCCCAAGGAGCAGAGCAAAAGATATTCAAAATGAAACCTACTGCATCTGTGCATGTAAAGATCTAACGGAACAAAAAGAGAGAGAGACTGAGTTGGATGGACACAGCTTTTGAAGTGGGGGTTTCACAGCAAACAATTTTATAGTCTGCAGTTTAACCTATTTGAGAGCTTATGATCAGACCTAAGTATCGTCCATTCAATTTACGACCCCTGGCTCCTCCACTTCTGTTGTTTTCAGCAGGAAAAGGTCTTCTTTCAGTGTTATTCGATGGAATGCAGTCTGTAGGGCAGGGGAGTGATAAAGGGCTGTGCTGCTGCCTTTACATTTTCCTTCGCTCGTTCTATTTCATCTGCTGCTCCCGAGCTGCTGCCGATCACTCATTCACAGCACAGATGGGAACCCAGCCCTTTGATGGAATGATTCCACTTTGGCTAAAGATCTGCTTTGCCCTTCATTTATTTTTCCCCAATAGCAGAAGTCACTTCTAATCTTTCAATACAAACTCATGATTGGTATTAAAAGGAAACACAAAACCACCTCCACGAAATGTTATGATGTCATCCCTGTGAACCCTATGCTGCAAGAAAGCACATGCAAGCTGCAGTGCCAATTAGCTGATGTTCCCTTTACAGCCTGTTACTTTCAGGCAGCTCTGTCTCCCTTCTCTCAGGATGCATAAATCCTCCACCTGTGCCCTCCTAGCCCGGCACATGGCAGTGAGGCATGGGCATAGAGCAGCACGAGGGGAAGAGCTCGGAGCTGGGCAGCCCCGTGCTCAGCCTGTGATGACCCACAGAGGGATCCTTCCCATGTGGGGCAGGCGATGGCAGCCCACCTGCCAGGTGTGCACAGCAAGACCCTCCCTGCACAGCTGATAACTGTTCATACTGTTTGGTACCTCAAAATAGGAGCTAAGATAGAAAAAAGTAGCCCAAATGACCACAGAAAACAGAAATAATCTTGGAGAAATGCAGTATATATACAACCAAAACAATAACTGATGCTGTTGCTGCTTCTTCCCTTCAGCCTCCCAGCCCAGCTGTGTGCCAATGCCCCCCAGCCCCCAGGAGCAGCGCACACATAGCTCTGCACACTCAGAAGTCTCTGGGGAGCTCTGTGGGGACCACACAGCGATGGCTTTCTGGTGGCACTGAGATTTTTCATGCACCAAATGCCCTCAGAGCCAACAAAGTCCAGCCGACACACACAGCACCCCGCTCCGGAGGTCCGGCAGTTAAGAACAATTAGTTAGAGAAGCATTAGGTACCCATCATTTGTGTGTGTGCCATATGGATTAATAGAGATTGCCATTTCAATTCCTCTGTTTTATATTCATTGCTTTATCACTCATAAAAATGCAAAAGAAAATGTTAATGATGATTACACCAAAGACTAATAAATTAAAGCCTTAGGTTATACTTTGCATTTCTGAAGATATAAATGCAATCGCTTAATAATTATGCATATTTTAACTATTGAGTTATTATTTCTCTATATTCCTGCAGTTAGCCTAATTAATTTTAAGCTCCTGTTTATATGTTTTATAAATGCAATTAATTTCCAACTATTTTCTTAGCCCCTCGTGCGAGGGCATTAACTATCATGCAGACAATCACAACGAAGGATTGCTCTCCCCAGAACAACACAATCAATATTACCTCCACGCGTAAAGCTGGCAGCCCAGCTCGAAACAGAAAACCATCTCGTGAAAATAAATGGACTTTTCTAATTAACGACAGGCAGTACTTCCATGAGGAAGCTGTGGTGTGGATGAGATAAAAGCTACGGATTGGTACAGCAAGATCAGCCTCCCTTTGTCTTCAGTTTGGTGTTCGTTACTGAACTGTGCTGCTTTTACAGCACGCCCCCAACGCCAACTTGCAATTAGCTTAAACACGTACCTTGCACAGTTAGGTGCACCTGCATCGTTCTGGGAGTGTGCTGGGTTTGCACAGAACAGGTGTAGGGGCCGTCATCTGTCACGTCCACGTCCTGGATCTGCAGGCTGTACTCTCTCCTGTTTGCTGTCGCAATGGAAACTCGAGGGTCCACTGACCATTTGTCACTGCCAGCAAAAATAATGCTCGAGCGGTTCAGCCACGCGCCTTTGGAAGCTCCATCTTCCAAGTAACACCTGGGGGGAAAAGGGAAACCGTAGGTGTGAAAACTCAGACTTCCTGAATACCATTAACCTGCTATCGATTTTTAGATTGCAAACAGCTGCGCCGTCTTGGAGTTGAACCTCAAAACATACGGGGCATTCGTTGATTCACAAACCGATGTAAAACCACGAGCACGTGAAAACAGAGCACAGTTCCATGAAATCTATTTAGAACATTAGTGGCGTGGTACTGGCACAAGTAGGTGTGATTTGTTTACAGTGCCTTACCTGGGGTTTTGTGCAATAGTCACTCATAAGAATAGTTACCACCAAGGCTGCTTTTCAGGGCAAAGTCCCTCTGATCAGGGGCAGCGATACCAGTGCCCTACAATCACATGCACCCCAGACAGATTCTTCTCTTTCTAAATTATAGTTGATGAATATTCCTCCATAAGGACTTTTTTTCCCAGCGAGTAAAAAGTGCAGCCAGAGACAAAAAATACACCTGCCTGAGGAGTGAGGCAGCACTCCTGCCCAATACACCGGGGTCTGAACACAGCACTGGCGCAGGCACTGCCAGCTGCCCAAAAGCAATCAGCTGGAAAACATAGAGAACGAGGTGTGCTGGGAAACCTCATCTGCAGTCTGCTCTACCATCTCCAGAATCAAAAACCAGTTGGAGTATTAAAGGTCAGTATTAATTGAAAATCTTTTCTATAGATACGCGACCAGGAAAATCCACCAACCCAACAAGCTGGGTGTAACGGCAGCATAACCTTCCACCAAGGCAATTAGGCACTGCTGTTATCAGTATTTTGTGCTCCGCATCAGAAAATGTTTGTAATTTTCTCCAAAATAGATCATACCTCCTATCATCTCACATCGCTCACCTGCACACCTGGGTGAGCAGAAATGCTCTTTCAGAGATGCCCCTGAATGTCACTGACCAGTCCCAAGGGCAGCGCCGCAATCCGGCAGCTTCTTTGGCTCTGTGCAGGAAGGAGCCACTGAAGAACTGTGGCAGCAGGTGCCAGCACTTGACTTGAGCACAACCACTGAGCCCAAGGATGCAGGAAGGAAAGCTCACACCTGGGCGTAGGGCTGAGGTGCGCTGCTGCGAGCTGTGGCAGTGCAGTGATATGGAGCCCAACAGTTTTGGGCTCTTCTGTTTGAAATTAGGGATCTCAGGGACAGGTGGGAGAGCAGGGGACAAAAAGGGCACTGATGGCTATTCCTCAGCCCCATGCACGTTGTGGCTGTTGCTTATCCACTGCTTGGACAGAGTCACTATCATAGAATCACAGAATTACTGAGGTTGGAGAAGCCCTCTCAAAACCCTGACCTCACCCCAGCCCTCCCCCCATGCCCACTGCCCACATCCCTCCATGCCACATCCCCGTGGTTCTGGAACACCCCAGGGACGGTGATCCCCACCCCTCTGGAAAGCCTGTGTTGGTGCTGAGTGCTGTTAGGGACAAGAAATTTCCCCTAATATCCAGCCTGAGATCCTGGCATACAACCCGTGTTCCGTGTGGCAGCAACAAGGGATCAGTGAGAATCTTCTGAACTAGAGATGCATTCCTGACCTTCAGCCAGAAGGATGACTTCTGTGAGCAGCGACTGAAATCCTGAAGGAGCAGCAGGTGAGAAACCAAACACAACAATGCGAAGAAAACTGGGGAACACCAGCACAGCATGGCTGTATGATGTTCAAAGATGCTTCACATAGGAAGGAAAACACACACAAGAACAGTTCCTGGCCACGGAAATGTTGGTCTTAAGAAGAGGACAGGAGGGAGGAGATGAGACCTGAGCAGAAGAGAACAGCGACAGCTCAGGTAGGGAACACAAGGCTGGGAGGAGCGGCTCAAATCCTAGATGTGATCTGCTCCCCATTTTCCATACAGGTGACATCAAACATACAGAAAAGGCAGAGCAGAAAAGGGAGATGGCAGCAGAGAGAGCTGGAATGGTCTGAGAGTGAAAAGCCACAAATCCAGCAGCGTGGGGGGTTTGGTGGAGGAGAAAAAGAGAAAGCGGTACTTTGTGGCTGGAAAATAATAACTGTATTATCTGTACTTAAGGAAATGAGGAAAGCGAATCAGGCAAATTTTAGGCTAACCACTGGGAGCACAATAGAACTTAAGGCTTTAAAATGACTTTAAAAGTTTAAGGAACATAATTCAAAGTGCAGTAGACTAATGGGACATTTTTATTTGATAAAGAGATTTTTCACATGAAGGAAATCCAACAGAAGGAGATAATGCGGTAAATCTCTTTGATAAAGCATTTAAATAGTGCAACTATGGAAACTGTTAGGTAGGGGAAAATGGTGATTTAGTAGCTTACGCATATGGCAGCATTGTTTAATGGGAAAAGTGACATTCGCATTAGAAATAAGAAACCAGAAGCGTTGGACTGAAATTCTTCACAAATGATCGCAAAAATAACTATTCAGTCATTTAATTAAGGGTCTCATCGTGGAATCTGAATAGACAGGCAGCTCAGATGGAAGCCGTGTGTGATGTGTAAGACATGAATGGGGGTGGCAGAGGGAAGCGTCCCTCTGAGGGCGGAGGGCTCCATGGAAGGCTGTGAATCCCAGCAGGGATCTGAGGGATCTGGATTTGCTCAGAGTGCCAGGAGCTGCTCTGTGCCAAATGGATCACAGTGAGCAGCAGGCCAGGGGAAGCTGGGGAGCTCGGGTGCTCCCTGGAACCTCTGCAGTGTGTTTCTGCAGCAGCTGGGAGCATCACTTCTACATCAGTGCTCCTGGAGGGACGGCTCCACGTTGCTGCCTCACTGGTGCACAAACACACAGCCACAAATGCGCTGAATGTGTGATCCCCCCCCACAGAGGGCAGCCCCCCAGCTGTGGGAGCAACGTGCCCTGCCTTGAAGGGCTGCAGGCATTGATGGTTGCGGTGCTGATGAAGATGGCAGTGGGATTCCAACCTGGTCCAACAGCCTTCTAAAACAACTGAGGAGCATCGTCCGTTAACGCCTGTGCTCCTGCAGGGAACAGGTGTCACAGATAGACACAAACACCTGCTAAAGCTCTGTGTAGTACTAATTAACAAAAAGAACACCGCACACAATTGCTGCGTGAAACATGAAAGCCAAGGAACAGACAGAGCTGATTTTCAGCTGTTGAGGAACATTTTCACATTTGAAGAAAAATTCCCTTCTCTACATCTACAAATCTGTACAAATACAAATCTACATCTATCAAATTCTCTACAAATGCATTGAGCAGGTCAGGTGTGTAAGCATACTGGGTCCAGAGATGGGATTCAAATGGGGTAATTTGGGAACAGGTTCTTCCTCCTACAATCCTTCAGTGCCCAAAGCAACCCCTTCTCTCTGTCAGAACCCACTCGAATTCCCTCGCTGTGCAAGAAGTGATTTGAACACGTTGCAGAATGTGGCTGAAACCATTTGCACAGGATAGCCTTTACATGACATAGCCTGGTACACGCACCGTGTGTGAAGAATGAAGCGTGTACTGACTCCATGGAAGAAGCAATCCAGTGATACACCTCAGAAATGGTTTCTAATGCAACCAACTGCGCCTCTTTCTGTGCACCGCTCACTTCTTTCTCAAATGCACGCACAACTCTGGAGCAGCTGGTAGGCAGCAGGGCTGCACATCCCCACACACAGAGCAGGCACTGCTGCAGAGCTGCTGCCCTGCATGCACAGCCTACAGCCAGAGCCGCCAAGATGAGCGTTACGAAATGACAACTTGGGTTTGCACTGTGGAATATTTGCCCTTGGGAGCCTTTCAGAGAAGTGCAAGTGCTCACAATCACAGAGTGGCCCAGGTTGGAAGGGACCCCAAGGATCATGAAGCTCCAACCCCCCCGCCACATGCAGGGCCACCAACCTCCACATTTCACAGCAGCCCAGGCTGCCCAGGGCCCCATCCAACCTGGCCTTGAACACCTCCAGGGATGGACGGGGCATCACAGCCTCTCTGGGCAGCTGTTCCAGCACCTCACCACTCTCATAGCAAAGAACTTCCCCCTGACATCCAACCAAAATCTTCCCTCCTTCAAATTAAAACCTTGTCCAGCTGTTATCTTCCCTTTCAAAGAGTTCAAAGAGTGCTCAGCGAACCTGAGAATGCCGTGATGAGTGTGAGCAGAGCTTGCTCTCACATGCAGCTGCCCCACAGCTGTGCCCCACTGCCCAGCACCCTCCTGCCCCTTCCTCTGTGCTCAGCACTCCACAGTGCCACTCATCAATCTATGCACAGCACCGACTATTCCTGCAAGTTAATATGAGCGGCATAGCACAACTAAGGAAAATGCCACAATCCTTAAGCAAAGGAGCTCTTTGCTCTTTTTGCCTTTGCGTTGCTTGGAGAAGGATTGATTAATTTATAGCTGCACTCAGAAGATATTTCTCCTATTTTTATACATAGAAGATTGGATAAAACCTACTCATTTTCTAACTGATGATTGTAATCAGGAGTTCTCTACTCAGGAAGCACAAGAACTAGATTTTAATGCTAGCTGTCACATGGATGAAAGTATTTTACTACTTTAGTATTTTTCTAATCATTATTAATGGGGCCGATCTTCTGTAATTTGTAAGTATGGAGAAGCACACTCTCGCCCCGATTGCACAGGGTTTTTCATCCTATGTTGTGACGCCTCCCCCTTCCCCAGCTCTCAAGCCACATTTCCCAGTAATTAACACCCAGAGCCATTCATCTCCATGCACACAGCTCTTCCTGATGCTCCACTGGGACTGCACACAAACCCCCATCTCGGTGTGCTGGACACCAGCTTGTCTCCAGCAGTCTCAAATACAAGCTTTGAGGGCTGCATCTGGATAGCACTTGTCAGTACTTAAAAATTACAAAACAATCTTCATTAAATTAAGACCGAAAGCTACCATTATCCTCAGCTCTTGTGCAATTACTGACTTGACCTGAATTGCAAAGCTGCGGGGATAAGTGCATTAAATACCGGCTCATACATCTGGAGCTGAATTCAACCCGTGCAGCCCTTTCAGATGTCAGCACATCACCACGTCAGTGTGTCACCATGTCACCCACCGCCCCCAGTGTCCCCACGCAGGGCTCCCCCCAACCCTTCAGCCCCAGGGCCTGGGCAGCAGAAGGATCAGTGCAGAGACAGTGCCGGGAGGCACCGCAGAGATGCTCCTTCACAGAGTCCAGCCCCCATCAGTGAGGAACACTCAGGATCACAACAGGCCCCACCTTGGTGTAGGCTGCCTCTCTGTAACCCGCAGCCCTGCTGTGAACACTTCTATGCCAATCACCAGAAGCCCTGGAATCCAGCCTGCTCCCTTAAGAGCAAGAAGAACTTGGCTTGAAGAGCCCTCATGGCGAGGTGTAGGCAGAGCTGTGGGTGCTGAAAGAGCAGAGCTAAACCTCCCCCTGGAGCATCCTGCAGTGTGTGAGCTGCCCCGTGGCAGGGCAGGGGCACACAGGCTGGGAGTGCATTGACTGATGCATCTCCCATGAAACTGGTTTAGGACTGGGCTATAGATGCTTTGGATTCAAGGAAAACCTTTGCAAAAAACAGCATTGTCAAAATTCCTCTGCTTTAAAAAGGGATTGGCTTTGAACTGAGCAACACAGAGGAAGGGAGTGGGTCAGGGTTCAGCTCAGGAGCACAGCAGAAGGTGAGATTGGTGCAGCTAAGCTGCAGACCTAGGAATGGCACAGAGACGTGCTGAGAGCTTCTGCAGAGCCTCCATCCATGAGCTGCTGAGCGGCTGCTCTGAGTTCTCCATGGGCTGCTCTGAGGAACATCTCAGCATCTGCCTGATGGAATAACTCCTGAACAGACAGCTCAGGTGGACTGAGTTGGGCTCAATGAACCTTATGGATTCCTTCCAACTCGGGATATTCTATAATTCTGTTATTACAGGCTCTCTTTTCCCAGTTCAGCTGTGATTAGACATCCCCATATCTCCTACAGCTTTGCAGTTCTTACAGAGCAGTCTCAGACCCACGCAGGTCCCTCTGCTGTCCCCAGGTCTTTGTCGTGTTCATACAAGAGTTTAACAACAAGAAATACCAATAGCATTTTAGTCACAGAATCATAGAATCCTGAGAGTTGGAAGGGACTTTTAAATCTAAATCCTAGCAAGATTAATATTTTTTCCCCCCAAAACAACATTCAATCCTTAGGAAATATGCAGAGGTGAACACAGCCTGCAGAGGGAGCCTGCTGTGCCACAGATGGGCAAAGATGCAAAGAGATGAGCAGGAAATGTGGGGGGACTGGCAGTCAGGAGCTGTGCAGGGCAGGAGCTCAGAAGTGCTGGGGTTGAGATCCCACCTCAGAGCCCCATCCTGCAGCAGCAGAGCAGACCCAGTGGCAGCAAACAGCATCCCGTTGTATGAGCAATGCCTCAGAGTTACCTCTAAAAGTACTTTCTGCTTAACAACACCAGCAGCACTCAGTTGGGGTGCACTCGACTGCTTTGTATGAGTGCTCCTTCCTGCACAGCTCACTCTGCGTGCTGAGCTGCCTGCCCCCTGTTGACTCGCAGCAAGCAGAAAATCCATTGCAAATGTACGTGCTACGTGTCTGCAGCAGCACTGGGTGAGCCAGGAATAAAGCAAAGCTGATCTAATGGATGGAGACTTCAGCTTCTCTCTACAACCAGCAGCTCCCAACAAACATTTATGAACTTTGCAGCATTTTACTTCAAGACCCTGCAGACATGCAAGCACTGCTTTGGTTACCCATGCTGCTCAGGCCTGACCCCCTCTGCCAGGCCACCATATCGCCACCACATCACCATGTCCCACATCCCCACATCACCGCAGAACCACAGAACGGTGTTGGAAAGGACCTCAGGGAGCACCAAGCTCCTGCCAACCACCAGATGAAGTCCTGGCTCAGGCTGCCCAGAGCCCCATCCCACTCGGCCCTGAGCTCCTGCTCAGGGATGAGGCACCCACACCTCTCTGGGCAGCCTGCTCAGCACCCCACCACTCTCAGGGCAGGGGCGGATCAGCCTCTACATGTGAACACTTTGATGGAAAACCAGTAGAGGATCAGTTCTGCACAGCGCGGTGTGACTTGTTTAACTAGAAGTGGTTTGCGTTGTTTTTTTTCCTGTGAGAATATTTTAATTCTACTTTCAAAATATTTTCCCAAACACGGTTCAGAACGTTTGCATTAATTTAAGCAGACGCTGTCCTAATTCTGCGCTCGTCTCTATCTGCATCACGGAAGCGATCTTAGGACAAAAAAGGGCGGTTAATTAATTATTAATTAAGCGGCTAATGAAGGATTAATTAAAGGATTAAATGAAATCCCTTCGGACTGTAGGACTCGAAGGGTGAGCTCGGGATGGCAGCAATGTGCTCCGCAGTGCCACCAAGGCTGCACTCAGCCCACACCGCCGTTGGGCGCCGCGGTTCCCCGGCCCATCCCTGCACACAGCCGGCAGGCGGAGCGCAGGGAGTTGAGCAAAGCCTCTCCTTCTGCCCCAGCCCTCATTGCCCGATGGTTTCAGCACAAAGCTGCAGAGAGCAGCACGCCTTGCACACACCCTGCCCTGCCCGCAGCACGACACGCTGCCGCTAACAGCCCCGGCTCAGCGGTGTGATTTGGTACTCCCAGCACTGCCCACTGCTGCCACCTCGGCTATGGATTGATTAACTCCTTTTGTGACAAAGGAAAAACAACTTCTGTAAACGACACAGAAGAGTTCTACCATGCGGAACAGTCAGCAAACCATTCGCTGCACGGCCTTGTCTTCAGTATTTTGTGCTGTTCCCTATGGGAGAGGAGTGTCAGAAGCGGGGAGCCCCGCTGTTGGTGTGGGAGCAGTGGATGCCTCTGTGGTGACCCCTGCATCTGGGGCACACTGCTCTTTGCAGGAGAAATTTCTCCTACAGAGAACATGATGCTGTGAAATGGATAACACGACAGGACTGCTACCCTGCCAGCTGATCTCTGAATGTCCAGCTTTTACATTCCACACCTTTCTCTCAGATAAGCGATTTTTCACTTTAGACTTCATAAAAACCAACATTCACACTGAGTGAAAGCAAGCTGGATTTTAGGGTTTTCTTATAATAACATCTACTGTACAGATAAATAGGACACATGAGACAGGGGGTAATCGGGTACCGTGTTGTGTCCCTCATCAGATCAGTGCTGGCCCAGGGCTCCTTCCAGCAGCCCTGCAGGTTGGGTCTCTCCAGGGCGGTTTAAGTAAAATAATAGAGTTAATGACAGAAGCAAAGCTACCTGGAGAGGTTCAATTCATCTCGGAGTGCTTCGTGCCATTATCTTAAAAACATACAGTGTAGTAATCACTTGAAGTAGTGATAACACATAATTGTATGCTTCTCATAAATTACAGGTGAATGGGAGTTTCAGCTAATGAGTGCCAAATAGCGGCTCAGGAACTGCAGTGATTACAGAAGATGTGGTGATGAATGCATTTATTATTGGGGTATTGCAAATCTTTTTATAGCAGAGACGGAAGTTGGGAAACAAGTAGCCAGCACAGCGTGCATGCATGGCCTCACTGCTGTCACACTGACACTGCAGAGCTGCTCATAGCACACGGGAGCAAAGCAAACGTTCACATCCCTGGGCACGCACGTGGTTTGTGTGCTGTGTGCAGAAAATGTGTCCTCAGCACAGCACTGACTCTGGACACTGGCGCCTGTGGGGATGCAGCACTCACAGACACCTCCTGCTATGCTGGGGAAGGGCAACGAGCAGAAGAGGCCATTCCACCACTTCCACTTCGGTGGAAGTACCTGAGAAGTTATTTTCATCCCACTGCAAAAGGAAACTAAAATTTAAAATCTCAGAGGCTTCCATAAAATAGAATTTTCCACCCAAAATAGTAACCAAGTAATTCACGTGACTGCTATCAGGGCCGGTACACGGTTCCATCTGTGCTTCCCTCTAGGAACATGTAGTGAGCTGATATACTGCTGTTTGGAGTCTTAGTACTAAATAAAAGTCAGGGAAATCCAATTGTGCTGCAACCCCGCGTTGTGGTGGAGCTCTCGGGAGGGGAGGATGAGCTCTGTGCTCAGAGGAGGGAGGTGAGGCTGGTGAGGCTCATGCATTGCAGTGCCGCGGAGAACCCCAAGCTCAGGTGGGCTCAGGTGTGTTTGAATTCTCATCTCTTACAAGATATATCCCATATCCAAGTCTTCCCTTGGAATCATTCACATTTAAAATTTAAACAAATCATTTGTCTTCTACGATAATGGATAAGATTCAGAAAAGTGTTTGCTTTTAGCATGGCAAATTATAGCAAAAAAAAAGGCTTTGAAATTGCTGGAAGAAAATAAATCTGAACAAATTCTGGTTTCACCTAGTGCTTGGCCTTGTAGCTTTTATGGAAGTAAAAAGCTACACGGGTAATCTGAAACTCTGTTTTCCTGTCTTTAACTTAGTGGCCATACTGCAGCCATGATGCAGCCACGATGTGGCGATGGATTGCAAACACGGCAGCCTTCTTTCTATGCTCCTGGTTGAGCTCAGCATGGACAAGACCTCACCCCAACCTATGACAGCATGGACAACTGTCTGTGACCAGTTGCTCAGCATGGATTCTGCAGAGCTCGGAAGCAAGCCCTGCACTGCGCACAGCGATGCATGCAATGTCTGATGCCTGCCTGATGTCCCTGCGCAGAATCAGGCCCTTAGGCTGACACCTATTGTGCAACACAGCCATGGCTCGGGTTAGGCAGTGATCTTACAAGTCATGAAAAGTCATGGAAATTAAATGCACTCATTTGGGATGCTAAAAAAGGCATTTCTCGCTACAGGTCTTCTTTTCTGGAGAAATAAGTAACTGACTGGAGCACACAGCAGAGGGATGAACAAACTCTCCCCAAAGCCATCCAGTGATCCAGTGAGTACCTACATGCAAATATTTGTGTAAGTCCTGAGAAATCCTTTGTGTCATTTGAATCTGTTCTGAGATGACTGCAGCTTGCACGAGGGCTCCCAGGCAAAGTTTGATGCAACCTGACAACATTTGCATAACCTTTGTGTAGGAATGAAACGCTCCCGCGTAGTTTCCTTTAGCACATTACCCATAAACAGGCTTTTAAGTAATAACTAGTGGGAATTCCTTTTTTCTTTTCACTTTATATTTTCCCTTTGAAAAAATATCCAGCCGTCTTATTCATGTTCAAAATATGTTAGCTGATATTTTACTTGTAAAAGAGGCGGAATGACAGAACCACGTTGTTTGAAAGCTAACCATTTCACATCTCCAGTGTCACGGAACAAATAGACTTTTCAAAACTGAATCAATTATTGATAAACTCTGTATGTGGTATATTAAAATGTAGAGTGCATTAACAGGTGAGGTAACACGCTGCAAAGCATACACGGCGCATTAAAAATCACATTTCTATAGAACAGCTGCAAACAAATCTCTGTATGTTTTGACATTAAATGACGCCTTATTGCATGGTTTTGACTCATAATGGTCAGAGAGCAGCTGTGTTGAAGAACTAGAATTAGAAGTATCAGCAACCGCACTTGGCACATCCCCGTCCCGCCGGCACAGGTGGCACCAAAAATCACCCAGTGAACAACCAGACCAGTGAATGGAATTTTGCTCCTCTCCACCTCAAGCAATTGGGTTCTGCACCACACAGCACAAAACTGAATAGAGCACTGCATGACCATCTGGTGTACGTAACCAGATCGTTACGCACATCCATGTACACATCACATGATAACTGAACTGCTAACTACGTTGCTCTATACATGCATTGCTACCTGGTCATCATATAACAACAATGATTCCTACACCTTTTCAGGAGGCTGCCTAAGTCGAAGTTGAAATCAGTCACGGCCAAGCACAAACACAGCAGGGCAACATGCTGCACATGGTGGGAAGCACTACTGAGCAGCACGAGGAGTCCCACAGAAAGCAGTGCTCCACCTAGCCGTGCCAGCTGTGCCAGCTATGCAGCCATGCCAGAAAAGCAGCCGTGCCAGCTGTGCAGCCAGCTGCTGTGTCCCTGCAGTGGCTGCCCAGCCACCAACCCAATTCTGGTCTCTCTCCCTCGGTCTTCGACTGTCCCAGAGTAGAAATGGGAACACTTCACTGGAAAGAGCTATGCAGCAGCCTTATCTCGTTTGAAATTCATCCCACACGTGCATCTACACATGTATTTATATATGTTTATTTAAATTAATGGATGAAATATGTTTCGTTCTGTAACTCCCTGAGCCCCACGAGAACCACTGAGCAGGCACAGCCCCTCTCACCCCGAGCAGAGTGGGAATGAGGAATGGCAGTGGGTGATGGCCCCACGGAGCCTGGCAGCCTTTCAGCATGAAGAACAGCCACATGGGTTTTGATTAAGTATCTCTGGAAGGAACTGAACTGAATTCAGACTGCAGGGAAAAGAGAAAAAATAAAACAACAACACCCAAACAAGCAGAAAACCTGGCTGTGTCCTGGGCAGAAATAATTGAAAGTCCACGTGGGACCTCACCATGACATTTGTGAAGTCTGACTTCATTAGAAACAGCTACATTGCCTCTGATTGCTGATCCACCTTTCCTGCTCCTGCCCAGACAAACACAGCGAATGCTGCTCGCCAGAACGGCTCCATCTGCCCGCCCACTCCGTGCCATTTTTAGATTCCTGGGCTTCCTTTATCTGCTGGGTTATTAATGCAGCAGCCACGCTCACAGACCATGAGAATGCTCAGAGAGCCGCGGAGCAGTGAGCAGCGCTGCCCTCAGGTGTGCACCAAGTCGCAGCTCTGGCATCACCCACTGAGCAACTCCTCCTCCAGGGGAGCCCTCGGCTGCTGGGCCTCAGCAAGTGCTGGATGGGACCAGAGAGTTCACCCCAACAAAAGCGACCTCCCAAACACATCTTCATATGAGAATGAGGGTCAAAGACCATTCTCTAGCAACTCATCAAGGAAGCAGGGAAAAAAGGCTGATCCCCACAGGCGGAATCACAGCTGTATGTGGTGCTGCAAGTCCTGCTGCAGGCTGCAAGAGGAACCAGCTGCATGGGCTTAAGAATGTGCTGCAGCAACGGGAGGAACGCAGTCAGCCTGGGGTGGTGAGCTGGGATGGCTGCAGGATGTTGGCTCTACTTCTTCTCAGTATTTTTTAAAACACACATTTGCACCACAAATAGCACGGCTCAGAATGAGGTTATTAATCTTGGAGAGCAACAGATATCTGAGATTAATCGACTTGTCTCTCATAAACACTATCTGCAACTCCGGAATAACGCAGGAAAACATTTTCTAAAGAACATGCATAGGCATTACCTCCTTTTTGCCCAGTCATATCCTCAGCATAAGGTGTTAAAGTATTGCTGATTTGGTTTTTTTTTTTCCTTTTTTCTTTTTTTTTTTATTTTATTTATTTATTTTTTTTTTTTACAACAACTAGGCAAACATCAATAATTTACTCTGATCTATAACACAGGAAAGGTAATTAACAGGAATTTGCTGATCCATTAAGAATGTATGAACAGAGGCTGTCTAGGGGCTGGGCACAGGACGAATCCAAAGCCAGGCCATCCCTGCACCCAGCTCACAGCTCCTGCTGTGCAAAACCCCGAGGTACCTCCATGCAACCCCCATGTTTCCTTGTTTGTTTGCCTACAAGAAACAGAAAACACCAAGAAATGGATCAAACCCATCTCTTACTGCAATAAATGCTATTTATTTTCATTAACTGTATAAATTTTAGTGACAGTTGGTATTTTTCAGATACCAACACCATTATTCCTCTCTCTGCTGTGAGGTGGATGCATCTGCAATATGTTCTACTTTTTGTTGAAGTAATACATCTTACATGAAATCCTACTATCAAAGAGATTGCCATCTGCCAATGGCAGAGCTTGCTTGACTTCTCCAACCACCACATCAGCAATGCCACTGCCCCAGAGCCTGGCCCCATCACAGCGAGGGCTTTCTAAGCAAACTCATGAAGGAGTGGAAGACACTCTAGATACGAAACTCAGAATATTGACAGAATCATCACATTTCAGAAGCTGCTGTGTTCTGCCCTTGAGTTGGATGAGGCGTGGGGTGACGGAGAGCTGGCCGTGCTGCTGCAGGAGCTGGCAGGCATGGAGCAGCACTGAAGCCCCCAGGTGACACCCAGGGCCACATCCTGTCGTGTTGATGGGCACCAGCACAGCGATGATGAGCTCAGATACATCGTGGGAATAACAGTGCTGGGTCTGATCATAGAGACCGCTGCCCATGGCTCCGAGGGATGGAACCACCGCCAAGGGAGCAGGGAAGGGGAACCTCACAGTTTTTAAAAGTAAGCATGCTTGGCCTTTGTTTCTTGTTTCTGTTAGTAGAAGACAGAGAATTTACCTACATAATTGCACATAAATTACAAATTTGCAGACGATTGTAAAAAATAATGACCTAGCTTTCAACTGTTACACATACTCAGCTCCAATTAACTGCAGTGAAACTCCGTGTTTATACCCAGGGATGAGTGAGACTTAATTATTTCCAGTATTTTTAATACAAATTCTGTTTGTGTGTACAGAAGCGTGTTTATGGCTATCCGTGTATGGGGGGATAATGGAGGGCTGACTTCGTGCACGGCCACAGATGCCTGATTGCATGTTTATCTATAATGGGCATTTCAGTGGAATGACCCAATAATTTTGCTGGCCAGACTTATTCCAATACTGCATGTTAATTGCTAGAGCGAGCTGAAAATAGATCTTAAAATAGGATGTAGGTGGTTAGCCCCACGGGAAAGAGGAATGAAGTACGTGGTGTGTGATGCTGCCTATGGTCAGAAAAAGTGAAGCAGCAGTGAAGTTGGAGACAGGTGGGAGCAGGGGGGGAGAGCAGCTTTGCTTACAAAGGGAGCAGCAGCCAAATCATGCCCACTCCCATGCAGTGAGCCCCACACGTGGTGCAGGTGTAGCCATACCACAAGTGCACTGTTCTGTGGGCACTGAGGCAGCTGCCAACCAAGCTACACACAGCAGTAATGCTCAACACATGGGTATTTTTAACCTAAAATTGTTCTTCACAGGTGAGAACCACAACTAAAGCCCCCGCAGCCCTGGGCAGAAACCAGCCCTGCAGCCCACCAGAACTCCTTCACTGGTATCCCAAGGTTCCAGCAGTAACCTTGTCGTAGTTGTGTTTGCACTTGTCCAGAAATTTCATTTTTACAGTACTTCAGTCATGTGTCAACATATCAAAAATTTCTGTAATATTTATCCTCCTGCTCTGGATAACCTTGTCAATCTTAATTATAGCTTAGGGTAGGCAAACAAAATTGGCTGCGTGGGTCCAGATGAGCTGTGCCATTGTTCAACGTGCTGCTGTAATACATTCCATACTTTTAATACACCAAAGCATTTTAACTGCTGTTGCACACTGTGCACACAGTCATTTGAGCTCTCAACAACATTTATTTGTTTAGATTCCAACCTATAAAACATGAAATAATACATTTCCAAGACTCTAGGTGCCCTTGACAAATAATTAAAAAGGCAATTCAACTATTTCTCAAATACCACTGGCACATCAAAAACTTTGCTCTGCATAAAATTGTACAAATGTCAAACTTCCTTACCTAAAATGTCACAAAACTTTATTTCCTCCTGTCGCTGTTCCCACTAAGACAGCAGTCTTGCCTGCCTGCCTCTCAGATTAAAAACCCTTTCAAGCCAAAGGAAGCCATGGATTCTCCCCTCCCAGGGCAGCTGCACTGCACCCTGCCAGACCCATCTCAGCTCACCATGCAGCAGTTCCCACACGGATCCTGCCCTGCTGGCTGCTCACGCTGGGCAGCTCTCTGGCCCCAGAGGTGCTGCTGGGGGAAGGCCAGGGGCAGAGCACAGAGTTCTGCAGGGCCAAGCAAGCTCTCCTTGGTATGGGCATCTGCCTGGGGCAGCCCCACCAACAGCACACAGAAGGCAGGGTAAGCAAATGTCTTCTGAGAAAGAAGACCTGGTTGTTGAAATGTCCTTCCACTCTCACGTGATGCTTCTGGATTCTTCCACAACATCCAAGGATCACAGAATCACAGAATTGTAGGGGTTGGAAGGGACCTCCAGAGATCATCGAGTCCAACCCCCCTGCCAAAGCAGGTTCCCTACAGCAGGTCGCACAGGTCGGCATCCAGGCAGGTCTTGAACATCTCCAGAGCAGGAGACTCCACCACCTCCCTGGGCAGCCTGTTCCAGCGCTCCATCACCTCACTGTAAAGAAGTTCTTGCGCACATTGGTGCAGAACTTCCTATGCTGCAGTTTCCAGCCATTTCCCCTTGTCCTGTCTCCACTCACCACTGAAAAGAGTCCGGCCTCGCCATTCTGCCCCCCACACCTCAGATACTGATAGACCTGGATCAGGTCCCCTCTCAGTCTTCTTTTCTCAAGGCTGAACAGACCCAGTTCACTCAGCCTTTCTCCATAGCAGAGACGCTCCAGGCCCCTCACCATCTTTGTGGCCCTCCACTGGACTCTTTCCAAGAGATCCCTGTCTGTTTTGTACTGGGGAGCCCAGAACTGGACGCAGTGCTCCAGATGAGGTCTTACCAGGGCAGAGTAGAGGGGGAGGATCACCTCCCTCGACCTGCTGGCCACGCTCTTTGCAGTGCACCCCAGTAAGCCATTGGCCCTCTTGGCCACAAGGGCACACTGCTGGCTCATGGCCAACCTGTCATCCACCAGGACACCCAGGTCCCTTTCCGCAGAGCTCCCCTCCAGCAGCTCATCCCCCAACCTGTACTGGTGCATGGAATTATTCCTCCCCAGATGCAAGACTCTACACTTGCTTTTGTTAAACCTCATCCATTTTTTTTTTGCCCAGCTCTCCAGCCTATCCAGGTCTTGCTGAATGGCAGCACAGCCTTCAGGCGTGTCAGCCAATCCTCCCAACTTTGTATCATCAGCAAACTTGCTGAGGGTGGCCACTATCCCCTCATCAAAGTCATTGATGAAGATGTTGAACAAGACCGGACCCATCCGGATGGGATGACATCAGGACGCATCAAGGCATAGCATGACCCGTGGGTGAAGCCATGTTAGCCATGTCTCACACTGAGACACACTTCCATCGCTTTCTCTTCTCTGTCAGGACTCAAAGATCAGCAGAGGAAAAGGGAAAATAAAGAAAACAAACCACAACCTCTCTCATTGCTTTTTCTGTACCATATTATGCTCTCTCGTATCCAACCTGTACCCCCTACTGCTATGGGACTGCAACTCTATGAACTCAAAGCAAATATTCCCAGCAAGTGCAACAATCCCAGTCATCCTTCATCAGCAGCAGTGAATGACCAGTGACAGGGAAAGATGCAAATAACACAAGAGTTAGAAGCTATCTCCATCGCATCCACTGCAGCCATTTATCAGAACAAACAAACACACAAGAATGGAGTGGAGCAGCATAGAGTGGAGCAGAACAGAAAAGCGCAGAACAGATCCAGAACGAGAAAATTTAAACAAACCAGAGAAGCCATTTCCAAAAGTACAGCAGCGTTTTATAGTGCTTAACCGCTGCCTGCGTTTCAGCTGCTTTCCTTCGTGACATTTAATCTGTAATTATTCCTCAAATTGCGCTCCACAGTGCTGCTCAGGAGCACGTCGAGGATCCTCCCGTAACCTGCATTGACCAGAGCAGCGCTGGGGCTGAGGGCAGTGCCCACATCCCTGCACTCCTGCGTTAACAGCATCCAGCCCACGAAGAAAGGCAGGATGCATACATTGCCCTTACTTCAAGACTCGATTCCTAAGGGAAGGGTTTTATATAAATCATATTTTCATAGCGTAGACTGAAAAGCGTGGCTGGAGCACTTTCATCCAATTTCTGTAAAGTGTCTTGAATGAGCAAGAAGTACCTAGCCCTGAATATAGACTTCTGAGAGAAATTAGGAAAAAAAATGATGTCTTAGTTATAGCTTCCCTAAGGCTGCTTCAAGTGGAGAAATATGGACTTACTTAGCAAATTATCACAGTTGAATTTTACATATACTGTGATACTAGCAGTTATTAATGGCTTGCTCAGAGGCCAGGCTATTCCTCCCCTTCTAAATTCAAAGATGTGATAGAACAAAAAAAAAAAGCACATTTCATCAACAGTTAACCTTTTCCCATATGGATAAAAAAATGAATGAATCATTGTGCATGTGGATTCTTAGCTTCTGTCATGAAGTCCTTGCTTAAAATAAATGAGCAAAAAAAGGCATCACCGAAGTCAGAAATGGAGTTCCAACCTCAGCGGGACCCTGCTGTGTCCCTGCGGCTGGTACTGGCTGCACTGCCACTCTCAGTGGAAGAAATGCATATATACATTTATTGCTTTGACCAAAATTTGGCTTAAGGACCAAACCTCACTTTCTACTGAAAGCGTCAAAACATTTTCATGGAGCAGAAGTGATAAAATATTCCAGTTCCAAAGGAAAGTATGTTGGTGCCACCGTGCTTATGGATGGCAAGCCAGAGCTCAGGGGAACAGAAATTCACAAGATATTGACTACAATTTGCCAAGAAACCAGGATCAAGAGGTTCCAAAGGCGTTTAAGAGCTTAGAGGTTCACAAAGCTGTGAAATTCATGGGGAATTTGCATTGGTATCAACTCAGTTTTTTTATTGCTGGCTTTTTCCCTCTGGCATGTACAAAGACTGTTTTTGAAAGCAGAGTCTTTAAATTAGAAATGGCTTTAAAAATGCTGCTAAGATTCAAGAAAGATCCCCGAAAGATTCATTCTGAAACTATTTCATACATGATAATTATGAAACGTGGTAATTATGAAACAAGCTCGGTTTCACTGCTGTATTTCATTCTGGTGGCTAATTGCAGCAGCTTGGCCAGCACACTGCTGGTGAAGGTAACGCCTGCAGTGCCCTGGCCATGGGCAGACCCCATGGGTTGCTGTGCCTTCCATCCAGGAGCATTGGAAGACCTCATGCTCCCAAGCAAAGAGGCAGCAGCCATCAGTGTCACCTGTGAGCTCATTCCCTTCCCTGTTTCCTCCTGTGTGTGTTACCAGACAGCCAATATCCCAAGAGAGTACGTACAGAGGAAGATTGAACTGAGGGCAATAGATCTCAAAGCATTGGCCAAAGGTGGAGAAGGGCTTTCTCCATAACAGCTCATCTCTGCAAGCAAGAGAAGAGGCAGCACTGTGGTGTGGCAGTGCTCTCACACTGGGCTCTCATCACCTCCATCCTGGAGGGACACGGATGAGCCGCCAGGGATGGAGCACAGTGGGGATGGGACTGCCTGGAGCTTGTTTGCTCCCCCATTGAGCAATACTCCATCAGCCCTCAGGCTGGCAGCGCTGGCTTCACAACACAGAGCTGCTCCACTCTGCCTCGTGCAGTATTGATTCTCAGAACAAGCTCTGTAAACATCAATATTTTTGTGCTTCAAGTTGACAAAACACAGCACAGTGAAATGCGCCCCGCTGGCTGCACATGCCCGGTCAGAATGGAGAGCAATGGGGCATGTTTAATGGGAAAGGATGGGGACAGTTGGGAAGGGTGTGGAAAGGAGAACAGGGCAAGGAGGGGGGATCAAGTGCCAGAGGGGAAGGCAAGCAAAGAGCTGCAGCACGGGGAGGGGGCACAGGGGGCAGCAGGGCTGAAGAGATCAAGATATTTCTGGTTTGGTGGTTGTTTTCACTAGCTCCTGCCTGAGCGCGTGCACTGATCGCTATAAAGAGCATCTCTGTTCTTGCATAATTGAGGCACGCTACAAAACGCGGGGCCACTCATCCTGGGCCCCATCCCCACTGCCAACCCCACTTCTTGCCCAGTGCTCACTTCATTGTTTATGAGCTACACATGGAGTGCCTTAACAGCTCCTACACAAAAACACGACAGCCCTCAGGCTGAGCTGCACAAAGCTCAGTTTTAGAAGAAAACATATTTCCAGTCGGCAACCAGGTGTGCTGCTATTATTTCTGCCATTAATTATGCCATTTATTAATTTCAACCGTTTTCTCCTTACCACACACAGATTTGAAATAAAATATGCAAACACATTCAGTGTCTACGAAAGGGTACGTTCAGCTGTGAGCAGAGCAGATTTCCATTTTCCTAATGCTATCTGGCACTTGCCTCTGTCCAGTCACATTAGCCGCTAAACGATTCCAGCTCTATCAGCCCATAAAAATGTGCCAAATCAAATAGGAATTTATAATTCTGAGTAAATAAATCCTACACGTAATGTCCCCCAAGAGCTCTGGATATGTGATAGAAGCAGGTTATGCACTTGGATGCTTGTAATCACAGCACCATAACCAAAAACGTGATCCATGCTCCACTGGGAAGAAAACAGCTTTTCAGGTAAATTCTTGACAAGACATAACCTTAATCGCCGCCTCTTCTTCCTGAGCTACAGATGATTTTGACAGAGAAAAACCGAGGACATTTCAGACACATTATGCATTTTGACATTAAGTAACTAGCAATTAGGCAAAGTACATAATTGCATCTTAATGCACCGGAGGAGAAAATAACAAAAAAGTCTGGGGAAAAGCTTTATAAAAGTGGGGGGTTTGATGAGAGATAAGAGAAAAAAAAAAAAAAAATCCGGAAGGAAAAATAACAGCAACAAAAAGCAGAGCCAGGATGGCTCCTCCCGTGGGCACAGCCACACCAACAGCTGAGCAATATGTTCCCCAACACCAAGACTTTAAGCACCTGAACACGATATTAAATGGCAGTGATCAGTTTCATTCTAAATAAAACTGTCAATTGAAGTGAATTCTCGCCAGTGGTGTGCTCGTATTTCTTTGCTCAGTCTTAGGAGTGAATCCCTCTGACCTGAGCGCTGTGACATAAACTAACACCTCTCAGCAAGCGGTGCCGCAAAGCTATTAAAGACTTTAAGCTATAAAATATGCACCCGAGGTTAAAGCACGTATTTACTGGAACGTTTTATTAGCAAGGCGAGCCAGATGTCTCCATACCGAGTTTCTAATGAGCAGCTTTCCAGGCAGCATTTCCTGGGTTACCGGGAACGGCGCACAGCAATGCACAACTGGACCAACTGGACACAGCAATGCTAAGGCACGTGGAATGCTCCATTCCCAGCAGGAACACACGGACACTGCTTGCTCGTTAAATATGACAATTACTGAGCTGTCACCCATCAGTGCTAACGCAAGGTCTGACCACATTGACCTTGCTGCTCTAACAGAGCGATGCACTCCGATACCCGAGCAGTGAGCCCACATCTCCGTGCACATCAGCACACTGGCATCATTAATTGCTCTGCCTGTGGGGCAGCCAGACTGAGAGTGGGGCTGCTCACAGAGATGCTGGAGCAATTTGCCATTTGAGAGATGTATTAAAACAACTCAGTCCCGCTCTGCTATTTACTACCAGAAAGACAGCGAGGCCCTGGAATGTCCAGAGAGGGGCAGCGATGCTGCAAGGGCTCTGGAGCACAGAGCTGTGGGGAGAGGCTAAGAGACCTGCAGTGTTCATCTGGGGCGGGGGAGGCTCAGGGGAGACCTCATGGCTCCCCACAGCTTCTGGCAGGAGGTTGGGGTGAGGGCTGAGCCTTGTCTGGCAGTGCTGCCCTTGGCACTGCAGCCGCTGCCTTTCTGCTGTAGTCACGTTAAGGAAATATCCTTCGCTCCACTCTAATATTCAGATCAGGTGAACATTAGGCACAATAATAAAATTATATCAGTATTCACAGAAAAGCCCCAGTTCTTTAAGAAGGAATACCAAGCTATAGAGAGGCAAACAGCACTCCAAGCCATCGAGCTGCAAAGATAGCCACTGACTGCTCCCATGCACCTCCTGAACTCCTCAGCCAGACTTGCTCAACGACACTGACCCAAAACACAGCAAAATAACCAAAAGTTGTCTCCACAAATTTTTACTTTCAGTGAGAACTACACAACCTCAGCTTCTTCAAATCTGAAAATCCAAGGCCTTTCACAGACACTGCCATAGCCTCACAGCTACAAATACAGAAATGACAGCCATGAAGGTATGTGGAATTCAGACAGTCAGGATTCTGATCTCTCTTTTTTGGTTTAATGAATTCTTTTCTGCAAAAATGGAATGCCTAGTTTCCAAGTATTGAACTACAGAAAAGAAGGAATAGGCTAGCTAACAAAATTAGCCTAAAATGATACATCCATCACTAAGCAGGAAGGCCAAAGTCAAAAAGAACTCAGTGTTTAGCAGTTTTGAGGAGAACAGGACACACTCAGAGGCAGGACACAGCTCGAATTGCAGAATACAATTTACATCATTGCTGCTGCCACCACTCATTTGCTTCTAAACACCTTATTACAGGACCAGAGAACATTAAGGATGTAATAGCATTCTCACTCCTTCAGAACGGAAGAACTTTCTGACATTGATACAAATGGAAAGCCTTCGTGACTCAGCACTGACTGGGGTCTGGCAATGATAAGGGGGTGATCCTGGGAGGAGGTGGGGGTTGGTAAAGCCAGGGGGATGGCAGCACCCCCACGCTGTGCCCCAGGCGGCCAGTTTGGTGCAAACACACGCTGGCATCTCTTCTCTAATGGCTAACATAATTATTCTATGTCAGAAAAGACACTAAATTGAATGTCCATTTAGAGCACTGATCAAATTGATGCCACTGTTGGAATTAAATTATTTCCTGCACTGCAACCTAAGGCAATACATGTGTCTAACGCAGCGCTGGTACTCGTTTATATGCTCGTGTAATCAGAAGTGACAACGGAGTGAGGCTGCTTTAAAACAGGACTGCCCTGGGATGGCTCCTCCTGCATGTGGTGCACCCAGGCAGTGCAGGGTAAACCCTCACAGCACAGCAACCTGCTGTGACAAGTGGGAAAGAAAGGAATCATAGAATCAAAGAATTGCTCAGGTTGGAAAAGTCCTTAAAGACCATCGAGTCCAACTGCAAGCTAATCAAACTACCCTACCTCTAACAAACCTCTGCTAAATCACGGCCCTGAGGAATTCAGTCACAGCCATAGCAGTTGGAAGGGACACATGGAGCTCATCGAGTCCAACCCCCACTAAAGCAGGATCCTGCTTTGTTGCAGGAAATGCAGGAGCTGCCACTACAGCTGTTACCTGAACTCCCCACCAGCACAGGACCCAGTGCAAAGCTGTGCAGCAGAGCCAGCAATGCACCATGCAGTGGGGTGGAGGGAAAGGAGATGCTGAGGAGGGGCTGGGGGGTTCAGGGCCTCTGCAGCACTGCCCGGGGTGTGTGGCTGCTTACTGAGATACCGAGCTTTTCTTCTTTGTATGGAAGTGCAGCAATACCCGCAACAAACTTTTTAATTGGCTCTGATCACCAGGAAAAAATAGTTGCTGGCTTTGTCTACTTGAAGATCAGTTTTAATTTATGCATGTGTAAGTGCTTCATCAGATGCTAACAGAATAATAGAAATCAGGTAGTAACACAGACACTGCAACAAGGTGAGGGAACCGAACCACCTCCAGCAGCACAAGCACAGCTCCCACACACCCAGACCAATGGAAACCTCCCTGCAGGCGGAACCCACCGCTGCCCACTGGCTCCTACAGAGCTCAGCGTGTGCCATGCACTCCTCTCTGCAGTTTGCTTTGCTTTGCTCAAGTTGAGCACCTTAAGTCCTCCAGCTTATTATTCATAATGTTTTTGTCCTATCTCCACCTCTTTTCCAAATGATCTGTGCTTCTTCTTTCTTTTCATGAGCAGAGATAAGAATGTTGTGGTAACAAAGTTGTTATGTATATTTGGATGGGCTACCAAGAAAAGGTGAGATCACACCGATAAAAGCACTCCTCCCATTTGCTATCTGAAATGGATGTGTCGGGATTTACTGAATCTGTCATGAGAATGGGCCGACAGAACGTGATGACCTGAAAAAGTACCCATGAGCACGTGAGGAAAGGTGGCTTTGCAAGGAGACAATTCCTGAAACCACCACCACAACAGAGATGGAGATTTCCAAGCACATTTTGGCATGACAGGGAAAGGGGATGGGGCAGCCCCAGGAAGGGTGGAAGAAATGCAATGGGGAGCCCCAGGCTGCACATGGGATGTGAGTTTAGGAACATGGCCCAGTACTGGGCTGACGGGTCTGGGATGGGAAAGCCATTAGCAAACAGTACAGTACCTGGCAGACCCAGTCAGACCTGCCATGTTCTCTTCTTCAAACGTGTGCTTTAGGAATAGAAAGCTATCAGACATGTGGACCATCAGTCTCTGTCAGACATTTTCATCTTCAGAAAATATCTGCTGTAACTATCCCAGAATCTGTTGCTTTTCCTAAACAGTGCTGAGCTACAAAGAAATTACATGGAGCTCTCACATGGAGAGCTGCAGGCCAACAGCAGCCCCAAAATCTCAAGGGGCCTTGGGAGGTTTTTGGTGCAATTGCTGGAGACCCACAATAATTTAAAAAGCCTTCTGAAGTGAAGCAATAACCAAAACGAAGCGATACCCAGCGACAGCAGGACAATTACCTACGGCCAGTGTAGCTTAGCCAAGAGAAACTGTGCTTTTTGCTTTCTAGAGAAGGAATGACATGAAAGAAGTAAAGTTTGAGGATGGTCTCACAAAGCTTTTAGAACTTTCCAAGGCACCAATGCTATCTGTGGAAACCCAAAGGGCAGCACATGACCCTCCTGCCCGTGTTGGTTTCCCAGCTCCTGCTTACAGACAGAGCAGTTGTGGATGCGTCCTTTGGAATCATTCAAGGCCAGGCTGGACGGGTCTGTGAGCAACCTGGTTTAGAGGAAGGTGTCCCTGCCTACAGCAGAGGACTGAGAATGGATGATCTTAAAGGTCCCTTCCAACCCAAACCACTCTATGATTCCATTCTATGATTCAGTTGGTGGGTGGGCACTTGCTTTTGGTGTCACCATTTTCACCAGTGTTTCTTTCCCTAGCTGAAGATGCACTGCAGATCTCTCTGAAATCAGGCACTGTGTTATGCCATACAAACTGTATGCAAACATCTAAACCCCATGTAAAGTACTCTTCAGTATGTCTTGATCTCAAATTTGGAATGGAAGATGTTGAAGTGCTTTTCTTCTCTGCCACAGCAAAGCAAAACAAGGTGATTCTGTATTGCCCTGAAGTGGCTGCAAAACTATGGTTCATGATTGCAAAAACCTGCACTAACTGTGAAGCTGGCAGGTGCATTAAGCAGCAGGGGGAAGACGCAGAGCACAGTCCCCAGAGAAGGAGCAGCCTGGGGCAGAAGCACAAAGTGTGGGGTTGCAGTGCCCGTGCCCTCATTGTGGACCCAACTGCTGCAAATGGCACTGGGGTGCAGACATCCTGTGGGCTTTTTTAATAGAAATTGGCTGCTTTTGCACCAATATAAGCAAGATCGGATTCAGACTTTATCAGAATGTCCTGACAAATGTATTTATCCCTGTTGAAACAGCTCCAGCTCCGGTGAAAAAGGCACCCAGAGGAAACCATGGTTACAGAAGTTGCCTTGTATGTTAAATAATGTAGCATAAAACCATCTCAAGTCTCTGATCTCATTAGGATCATGCTGTAACCAAGGATTAAAATAGAGATTAAGAGCAGTGCAGAAGGACACTCTGTCTCTCTGCAGGAGCAGGGCAAGGAAACATCTCCTATATTTTAAGTAGGAAAATCCTAAGCCTGTAAGTAGGAAAACATGGAGATGTGGCACATGGCTCAGTGGGCATGGTGGGGATGGGCTGGGACAGGGAGGGGAACGGAGAACATCTGCAGATGCATGACATGAGTGAAAGGAAAAAAGTAAAAGAAGAAATGAGCTAAAAGGCACTCGAGTTGGAATAACGAATTGCAGGTAAACATGCAGCTCTCAGTGAGTCATTAACCTGATGAGAGTTTTCAGCCAAACTCAGAATTACTGTTAAGCGGAAAGTTCATCAAGTGAAAGGAGCATACAGAAACGTTGGCACCTCTCAGAAAACAGTCAGGGCTGGATGTCACTGTGCTGAAAGCCTTTCCTGGACACTGAGGCCCAGCTGGGAAACGTGAGGGTTCTGCTCCTGCACCACCCCAGCCAGCTGCCCAGGGTGCAGAGCCGTGCAGGGAAGCAGGAGCCACTGGGGCTCCCTGTGATCTTCCTGTGGTATCTGTCAGCTCTAATTGTGCCCCTCCTCTCTGCACCTAACGGTCTGCAAGGTGCACAGCACCTCCATGCTGGGATGCTTAATAGACTACAGCTGCTGCATGTAAAGGATAACATCCAATCCTTACAGGAACCCTGATCTGAATTTCTTTGCCATCTGAAGTGATCAATTTCTGCTAAACTAATGGCATTCCTTGTACTCCTCATGACAAAGAGAGCAGTCCTTCTGCCTGTGTGCAGCTGCAGCTCCACGCATCAGGGCAGAGCTCAGTGGGCACAGAGCAGCACAGAGCTGGGCAGGAGCTGCTCCAAACCACCCCACACCACTGCACAGCACCGTTGGGGATGACAGCATGGGATTTAGGAGACCCAGGAAGGTATGAGAGCTGCACCAAGGATGGTGAACTGCCTGGAAGCATTCTGCTCAGAGGAAGGGGAAACGCAGCACGCTTCAGCCTGGAAAAGGTGTGCAGGAAACCATGTGTGCCAACAGAAGTGAGGAGTGGTGAACAGCTATTTGTTGCTCCTCGGAGCCCAGGAACAAAGGGCTGTCAGAAAAGAATTAGATAGTAGGTGCAAAGCACACAAAAGAAAGTATTTTTCACATCGTATATAATTAAACTGTGGAACTCATTACCACAGGATGCTGGGGAAGCCAAACACACAAATGGATTCGAAAGGCAATTAGACAAATTAATGGAAGAGAAGTCCATCAAAGCCTGTTAAACACAAAGCCAAGGATGCACAACACAACGCTCAACACCAGCCCTGCAGCATGCCTGGTAGCAGCAAGGTACAATAAGCACAAGGTGATATGAAGAGGCACAGAACAAGCCTCCACTGAGGCCCCATGGACCTAATGATTAATCACTTGTGTGCAGGTAATGGCTGGAGCTACCAGCAGTGGTGCATTTCAGAAGCACAGGGCTGTTCCTGCCTGGGGATGAACAGAACCGCCAGCACTCCCTGCACCCTGCTAAAGCAGGCTGAGCACCACTAACTCATACGATGCTCATGTGTTCTCACTGCCCAGAAAACTGCAGCCAGGGTTACTCTGCAAGATGTAAAACATCATACTGAATTGAAAAGTGTTTTTCTTGTAGTTTAGAATCTAAACAGGAGGAAAAGGACAGTGAGTATCAGCCCAGGTTACTGACACTGTTAGAGCAAGGGGAGGAGACTGAATGCAAACCATTCTGAATGGGAGCATCTCAAAACAAAAGGTGAAAAGGAGCAGCACAGGAGAAGAAAGGTTACAGTTCCAGCAGCTGTTAGCTGTGTATTTTCTATTTAAACACAGGTTCCATTGAACCTTCTTAAGTTATAAATCCCAGCAGCAGGATATGACTTGAGAAATGTGCTAAGCTAAAGAGTTAAGATGCGACCCAAGCAATGTGCTGCCTGCTCACCCACACCCATGCAAACGTGTCACAGCAGATGGGCTTTGCTCCATTGGTGATCTGTGGGCACCTCTCAGGTTTGTCACAGAGCTGTGGAACACAAATGCCTCACACTGTTCTGGGCTTGTAGGGAAATGCAAAAGGCAAGAGGAAGCCCATCACTCCAAAATGTGCCAACGATTTCCATTAAGCACAACTTCATACTTCTGATTTGTTTGTTTTTTCTTCTCACAGTGTTACACCTTTGATTTTCTAATCAGTGATACTGGTTCTATTCGCAAATTACTTCCAGGGCATAGAACTTTCAGACAGTCCTTTGCTAACACTCATGTAATGCTGGTAAGAAACAAATATGAGATGCCAACACTGTGCGCAGTGCAGGCAGCACCACTTCCAGCCCAGGGCCACTGGGCTGCATTCATCACCAGTCAGTTACCACAGAGTAACACTGCAAGGCCTGCAAGGCTCAGAGTTAAGTAATTTCATTATAATAAAATAAATTGATTTGCTAAAGAGATTAACACATTGCCAGAACAACCACAGCTGGCTCTTTGGAAACATTTAGCAAATACTGTACCAGCAAAAACGTGCCAACATACAAGCAAATGTCCTGTGCAAAGAGTATTCATTTGGTCCTGTTCCTGGAAAAGAATAAAATGAAGAATTTTTACAGATAAAAAATAGCAGTGACTATTTTATATCTTGTAGTGACTGGAAAGGGTTTTCTGACAGCACGGACCCAACATTTTAATCACAAGCTGCAGTTATGCTATTGAGCAAGAACCACAAGTAAGGCTCCAAAGAGCAGCCAGCACTGCTCAGCTGCTCAGGGAGTGATGGGGTCAGCAGCCCTCAGTGGCAGTGAGGGATGTGGGCATTGGGCACAGTGGGAGGAACTGGGGGAGCTCAGAGGGCTTTTTCAACCTGAATAATTCTATGATTTTATGGTTCCGTGTTTTAAGAATCCACATCTGTGCCCACACAAAACACAAATCCTCACTGCCCAAAGCATCAGCCCTTCTGGATTCCATCCTGTAAACACAAGGAGAGCAGTGGAGGCAGCACAGGGCCACACTGCTGCCTGCAGCCCTCACAGCCTTCCTGTTTGCTGTCCCAACGATCCAACACATCCCTGGAAGTCTGCAGAACAAGGAGATCTGACAGAAAGCAACACGCTTCGCTTGCTAACGAAGATCATCAACAGTTGTTTTTAATTCTTCCCTTCGACAGCCTGTCTTCCCCTTGTATTAACATGCAGACAAGCAGAAGCCCTGAGCTCCTGTCTTTAGCAGCAGTGCTGTGCACCAGGCTCCAAAACTTCCTCCCTTGGTGTCATGAGTCTGGAACAACAGCAAGCAGTGCAAAGCCCTACCACAGGGCCCAGCTTTGCAGGGCATCAGCTTCTGCAAAACAGGACAGATGTGAGAAAGCTGTGAACTCGCATTTCAAGAAGTACCTGAGAAAGAAACTGCTTGGAATTCCTTCTGGCCACCATGACAGGAATGGGGGATGCTTGGCTGTACTCCAGACGTAGGCAGTGCTTGGCTGTACTCCAAACACGGGCAGTGCTGCCCAGTGGAAGCGATGAGTGAATGCCTGCACAGCCCTACACAGTGCAAGTAAATAGCTACGATAAATACTAACAATTATTCACCACAAAAAGAAATGCAATAAACAATACAGTGCAGCAGGGACAGACCTTCAGAGCTCACTCACTTGGAACTACAGACACAGTGGCTCTGGGAGGATTACGCTGACAATCCTGTCCACTAATTGGCTGATCCTCACTCTTGAGATCAAGTATGAAGGCTAATTTATTATTCTCTAATTTAACTTAAATATTATCCCAATGAAGGAGATGTGCAGTATGAGGAGTGCTGGCATGCAGGCACTGAGACATGAGCCAGCTCTGCACACAGCCACACATGAGCGGATCGTCTCCTGCAGTCCCCAGAACAGAGAAAGCCAACGTTTGTGTGGCCCAGAGCAAACAGTCTCATCAGTCCCTCAGCAAGATAAGGAAGAGATCAAATCCAGGCTTAAGTGCCATGGGACAGTCAATAATATATTATTTGTTTTTTAAATTAGTTTCTAATGTATGTTATTAGCATAATGGCCCCGTGCTTGGGCCAGCTCTACGCATGTTCTGGCACCGAAACTAACCAAAAGCAATCAAGTTACATTTACATGGCTGCTAATGAACTGCAGGCGGATGCTGGCAGGGTTTGGGGCTCAGCCTTCTGAATGGAACAGCCATGCCACTGAGTGCAGCCCCGAGCATCATGTCCTGCTGTGTGCCTGTTATCTGTCACCCATAGGGCAACCCCCTCATGCCCACAGAGCAGGGGGGCACGCAGGTCCCACCGCAGCCTGCTGCCATCACCTCTATCCCTCAGAAAGCACACCAGGTTCTGCCCCCCAGCAATCCCTTCGTGTGTTTCCAGTTTGCAGACTGATGGTTGGGCACAGAATTAAATCAGACTTTTCCTTTTGTAAAGCCTTAAGCAAGTTCATGGCGAGCTCATGTTTCCAATCAGGCCTTCACTTTGGAAGGTGCCATTCACTGCACCACTCGAAGGTGAGAAGGACATTGCTAAAGGAGCCACAGAAGAACAAAACAAACCTAAAATTCTTGTGCCTTTGTAAGAATGAGAATAATTTCAGGTATTTTTGAACTATCAGATCTATCTAAAGGCAGTACAGAGATGAAAGGATTTCGATTCATTTTAAAGGTGTAAGAAATGAGCTTCTGTTATAGCCCTGGGAGCCTGCAGGGCGGCATGGTGAGCACAGGGCTGTGGAGCTGAGCTCCAGAAGGAAGAGCTGTGCTGGGCCCAAACCCTGCTCTCTGCTGTGCAGCTTTCTGTTGTTCCCAGGTAACACAAAGCTGACGTGCTTTCAATCAGCAGTAATTCTTTTACAAGGCAGTAGTAGTAAACACTTTGGGCAGCATCTAATAGCTGTAATACTGAAGGTTATTACCTAACGACGCACAACACAATCTAGCCAAGTGTATGTGATTTTGTATATTTGGATTAACTCTTCACTTCCCCATTATGCTTTGATCATAATGTCACCATGTGGATAACTCAGCAAATATTTCAAACCACACAATGCACTCCTCGATCACTTTCAGGTTACGAGTGAACCAAAGCTAACTGCAAGGTTCAAAGAGGTGCAAGCTATTCTGCTCTGTGATGCTGATGGCTGAATCCCATGGTCTGCAGGAGAACTGTTCCATGTAGCACTTAAGATGGACTTACCACCCCATCCACAGCAGCAAAATTCTACCAGGTTCTCTTTGATCAGCACTAAACAGCTTCATTCCAAACACACCTTGGAAATTACCTATGGAAGTCAATCTACAACGCAGCACTGCTGCTTGGGAGTGCTGTGCCCGGGCTCTCACTGCCTGCAGGGCCAATGCTCACAGTGCCCATGCCTATGGCTGCCTGTGGTCCCAGCATTAATTTCAGGGAGAACGACAGCAGCCCCAGGAGCAGCTCTCTGTGTGCATCTCTGCAGGCTGAGCCCTGTCCCATCCATCCTCACCCAGGGCACCACTTCCAGCACTCTGCTCACTGCAAGATTGCCAGCACGGCAAGGCATGCAGGCTCTGCACCCAGCCCTCAGGGCATGGCTGCACTCATCCACAACAGCTGGAACCTCCGTTCTTTTTCAGGATGCCGCTCGGTTTCCCTCCAGACCTTATAAAAATTTTACCAGAGATTTTCAATGTAAGATGAGCTGATTTTTTATTATAAAAACTGTCAAAAGTTGAATTGCTGCTCTGCATCCTATCATTTTTCATTTCCTCTAATCTATACCTATCGCCGTGCTTGCAGCGGGACTGTCGTGTTCATTTCTTTCCAACCTAACTACAACTTCATCCTATAACAACTTCTCTTTGTAATGAAGTAATTAAAAAAAATAATAATAATCCAGTAATACACATTTCTTGTTACTCACAAATAAGCAACTTGCCAGAATGCTCCCAAACACACACACTAGCAATTTCAATTCGCTGGCTAAATATAATTAGTAACCTCACATCTTTTTCAAAAGGCATTGGCATCGCTTTACAATTCATTATAGGAACCATAGACAAACTGTCTTATAAATCCAATATCAGTAAATGAATCAGAAGAGCAGTAATTACCAACAATTGGGGCAGGTTAGCGGAGCGTCTCAGGCTGCTGCAGTGCCATACTAATGGGCCAGGCTTTGCCACACCTCTGCAGCAACACGACTGCTCTGCCTGAAGATGTCTCCTTCTGGGGCTCTGCGTGCGGATTACAAACCCGAAATTTCTCTGCTGTAAGGGATGGAAGCAAAGGGCACATGGCTGTGGATAAAAGTCAGAGCCAGGGCAGTCAGACCGGTGTTGTGCGTTCTGTGTGCCGGCACCAGCGGCGCTGCATGGATGCAACCAGGACACGCTCCTGCAAGCAGATGGAGGTGCCACCAAATGAGGAGAATGGCTGCAGCCTTCCTGATTCCCACAGAGGCCACAAAAACCCAAAGTAGGTAAGAAGTGTGCAAGCATCCAATCACGCAAGTCAGAACATCACTCATTTACTTTTAGCCCAGCCCCAGCACTGTGTGAAATTTCTCTACCATATTTCTCTTTGTTTTGCTTGCCCTTGCCCCACTCAGCCATTAGAATACTGATGCATTTGAAGAAGTATTGCTCAGACTCCAACTCTAGGAAAAAGGAGGCTGTTTTTTTCTTGGAGTTTGGAAATAAACAGTCTAAAACGAAACTCAAAATACCTGAGTTATCTTAGCTGTACCATCACTACTGCTAACAAAGCTCTTGATATCCTTCATGATTAATTACTCCACATATTACTGTCACTAGATTAGCTCAAATGAAAGGGTCTCTACAATTTAACATTATTTCTAAAACAAGTGGCTTTAATAATTTAGTTCAGTAAGGTTTATACTATCTATTTTTCCCTCAGCACAAAACATGAACCTATCTGAAAGGTACATAGGTTTGCTATAAGGCTCATGGCTGAGGAAATCCAGCCTGAAGTTCTGAAAACTTTCAAAACCATTGTTTAAAAAACAAGTTTATAGGAACAGAATAGACAGTCTCACTTATATAGAATTGCTTTGTGTGACAACAGAAAGGCCACTCAACAGCAGGCAGTGGTCTCTGCAGGCTGTGCTGCAACCAAGAACTGCACAGAGGATGCACACAGCTCCTGCAGCCCCTCTGTCTGCTACAACAGCTCCTGCAAGGCTTTGCACCCAGTGTGGGTGAAACCGATAGCAACACAGAGCTGTTGTACTTCAGTTGCTCCCTAGTAGGAGTGAAGCGAGAATTAGAACAAAATAACACATTGTGTTTGCAGATGAGAGAACAAAGTATGCACATTTCTAAGATGATTTTTGAATGCTCTTACATTTCCAGGGGGAGTTTAATATCTATTCTTAAAAGCAGCAATCGAATAATGATGCTTTGGATGAATAGAAAAAAAATAAAAGGGTCAGAGGTAGAAAAGGAAAATACCCTCAAATTGGAGCCTTCAGTGCTGAGGCAGCCCTCAGAGTAATCCACCATGAAAATAAAGGTTGAGAGGTACCATGTCCATCCTTTCTGTGATCAAACAAACTATGCAAACCTGGCGGAGGTGGATGAAAACGGTTGCAGAATTTCACAGAATCACAGAATGGCCTGGATTGAAAAGGACCAGAATGCTCATTTTGTTCCCTCTGCTGTGTGCAGGGTCCCAGCCAGGCTGCCCAGAGCCACATCCAGCCTGGCCTTGAACGCCTGCAGGGATGGGGCATCCACAGCCTCCTTGGGCAGCCTGTCCCAATTTGCAGAACCCTGTGACAGCTCCAGGAGGACAGTGTGCCATTGCAGCTTCCAGCCCTCAGTCCAAGTGGCATTTCAGTGAGATACAACTCACAGCCCAACACTCAGAGTGAACAGCAGGACCTTGGCAGCAGAGCTGTACCACCTCAATGGTGCTCACCTCAGACAGATGCGCTGAGCTGAGGGAGCGGTCCCTCCATCTTGCACTGATGCTGATCTCCTATTTCCATCCTATGTGTTTTTCTGAGCTAACACACTGCTCTCATTGGTACCAGTTGCACCATTCCCACTGTTTTCTTTGTTTAGAAAGCCTAAACTTGTTGATAAAAAGCTCCAGAGTCAAAGACCATATGATGATCTGAGCTCTCATTATATAAAAGGCCTCTATGAGCAGCTGTAAAATAATACTTGTATTGATATCTATATAGGTATAGCCACACATATACGCACACACACAGGAACCATAAACTACTGCTAAACACTGAGAATGAAATCCTCTTAGAAACCTTACAAACACATCACTGAGCACACTGTGCTACAAACTTGCTTTCCAAATCTCATCATTGGCTACAAAGCCTGCACTCACTGCTCTCCAATGATTGATTTGTCTCAAGACCTTTAAGAAATTGACATTTTACCAAATACTTCCTCCGTTTTGTTTTCTCTTCTGAAAGAATAATTGTTTTAACATTTTAAGAATAGGCTTTCATTGAGGATGAGGCTTATGTTAGATATTTTCCCAAGATGGGATCCGATTTGGCATTTGAGCTAATTGCGCTCAGCAGGACACCATCCTTGAGCACCAGGCAAATATTTCCCCAAATTATGTATTTTAATTACATTTTTCAAGTCGTTGCTATTCAACAGTTGCCAGTGCAGTTCGGTTTACTTGTGAGGGTTCTGATCCTTTCCACAACGTTCTATTTCTCCCCCCCCACAGCCATGCACCCAGAGCCACTGAGACTAACGGCTTCTTTGGAGTCGGTGGGAGCTGCTGAAGACTACTGGGTTCTTTTGCAGGACGACGATTCACGTTTCCCTGCACACAGATGACAAGCAGAGGAAGCAAGTGACTTGATGTGGCATGCCAGGAGAAGTTGTGTGAAGGACTGCACAACTCGACCTCATACATAGAAGCTGTGACTATCTCCAGCACTGCTTTGAGAGGTGAAGGAGCTGAGAGGGGAACGGACCCCGTGACATTGCAATTATGCAAAGGTGACATAAAAATAAAACCTCCAGGCAAACCGAGCTGCCTTTTCATATCAGAATTGGAATAATTCTCAGATTACGACTAAATTTTTGTGAAAACTGTCATATCAATTAGAGGTTTTAAGGAGACTGAAGTCATAGATAATGTATTGTGCATAATAAACTGACATTTTGATATGCAGCCAGCAGACATGAAAAAGTGACAGCTGACTCCAGAAAGTCCAGAAAGATGCTTAAATCAGTAATGCTGAAATGAATAAATTAAATGAGCAATTACCAGTATGTTTGACAAAGCATGATATAACAATGCATTAAGCATATATTAGCTCAGTCTTTACTCACTGATCTTTATCTTTCTTTAATTAATGAATTTAATTGACTGGAAGCGTGATTTAGGAACAGCATTTTACAGGAGAAGTGGGAAAACTGTGTTGTATTTGGGAGAAGAGAGGCAAGGAGGACATGCAATGGTTTATGAAAGCTATGGGGAGCAGCTGTTATCAGCTTCTACCTGGTGCCAAAAACTTTCAGGAGAATCATTAACAACTGCCATTCTCACAAAGAAGAACTTACCAAAATTAAGGCCAGGAACAGACACCAAGAGGAATTCTAACAACAATGGAAGGACTCACAAGGAATATATGCTTGAGCTACAGAATGAGTTGAGGCTAAAAATGTTGGCTGCAGTTGAGTCCTGGGCTTTCTCATAGCAAATTACAGTCAAATGGATCAGGGCTTTCCTATACTAGATGAGGGGCAGCATATGAAGCAACACAACCACATGCAATGAATTCGATTAGCACAAGACAAACTATTACTTAATAGCTGAAATAGTGAAAAGTAATAACACCAGGACAGCCACAAAAAAAAACCCAAAGACGGTCCAGCATGGGAGAAAAAAGCATCTTTTATATGCTGCAAAGTGGTGACTGGACAAGGGGAAATGGGCTCATGTTGCACCAAGGGAGGGTTAGATTGGATATCAGGAAAAACTTCTGTACAGAAAGGGTTGTTAAGCACTGCAATGGGCTGCCCATGGAGGAGGTTGAGTCACCATCCCTGGATGTGCTTAAAAACCATTTGGATGTGGTGCTGGGGGACATGATTTAGCAGAGGGTTGTTAAAGTTAGGGCAGGATGGTTGGGTTGTGGTTGGACAGGATGATCTTTAAGGTCTTTTCCAACCCAAGCAAATCTGTGATTCTATGACGAGTTTGATATCACATGCTTTCAAATGCTGTGTTCTATCACAGAAATAAGCAGAAACGTGCTCGAGTCTGCAAGCATCATGCACATCCATTATGGAAATGCCACTCCATGGGCGAGGCGCGTTACGATGGGAAGCTGTGATGAGCCCACATTGGCTCTTGGCTGGTTTCACCAAACATGAAATAATAAAGTCAACAAACGTATTCCACGTCCTGAATGGCAGATTTTCAGAAAGCATCCCTCAGGAGGAGCAATCGCTCACTTCTTCCTGACACTTCTGGAAATGAAATAGGAAAAAGGGAATGAGGAAGTTGGTGGAGAAGCTACAACAGCAGCTCATGGAGCTCCTGTGTGGGAAAAGAGCCAGGGACAGCCCGGAGCGCTGGGTGAGCAGAACACCTTGTGCCATCTGCTGCTGCTGATGTGGCTGAAGGAGAGTCAGAATTTTTCTTGCCTTACGTTATTGGTGATAGGAGAAGAGAGAATATGGATGCTGAAACCTACAGCCTGGCCACGTGTTGTCTTTCAAACAAATGGTCTGTGTATATTCAGCATCTCAGTGACCCAAATACAAGCAGTGAAACGAGAACGTGTGACTATCTGTGGAACGTGTAGAACCTTGACATTGTCTGGGTTGAGTTCTGTTTTTGGCTTTTATGTGATAAATTCCCTTTCTCCGCATTCTGCACAAGTTTACAAAATGCAGTGTCATCATCAGCAAGGAGAAAATGGGCAGCAGGGGTGTTCATTTCTGCCTTACAAAAATCTCCACTAAATCCACAAACCCCAAACCGTGCCCATTGCTCCAAAGATAACCTGATACAAACCATTGCTCAGGTAAAGCCAAGACAACTTTGAATTCCATTTCTTGAATGCGCAGTTGCTTTCATCTATAATTTTACCACCACAGAATAACTGCAGCGTCTCCTCAGCTGAGCAAAGTTTAGTTCCAAAGAACCATTTCTCATAGCTTCAGTGAATACTCAGAGTAACACAGCAATAGCTGCTAATGATTCATTTAGTCTTGTCACTCAAATTTGGTTGCTGGGGGGGGGGGGGGTGTTTGATAACGAATTTGTTTCTTTAAGCCAACGAACAACTGGTAAAACCACGTGAAGGTCTGAGTTTTGCTCGGGAAGATCAGAAAACCTTTGGGAGAACAAGTTCCCATAACCTTGCAGGCACACAATAGCCACACACACCTACAGCTCTTAGAGGGAAGCGTGTTTTGTTGCTGGCTTTTGAAGAGCAGGAGCAGAGCAGCGCCGATGTGTGCATGCAATACCCGGCCAATCGGTCACTGTCTGCAAAGCAACAGCAGATATCCGATTGTCTGACTTGCTTTGTTCACAGCCAGGCATGCTATTGACTAGCCAGAGAACCATTTATCAAGTGTTTTAATAATCCTATAGCTAGGCAGTTCCCTGGCCAAGGGTCCAGAATAACAAGCTTGTGTAAAAACTCTACTAGTATTAAATATTAAAATAGTGTTAAATATTAAAACAAAACCTCTTAAAGATGAAAGAGAAGCAAAAGCCACAAACCATTCCATTATTTTACTTAATTCTGTCTCCAAACATTTTGTAACAGGAATGGCCTTGGCGCCTGTGAAAAAGCAAAGTACTGACTGTGTTGACCATCACCTCCCTGTCGGCTGCAGAGAAGTCGGTGACGAAGAGCTTGAGTTTTTGTGACAAATTCCTCCTCCTTTTCTCCCTTCTGCTCACTGCCACAGGCTCAATGCAGGCAAGAAGGGGCACCCAAGAGAGCACTCCTTTGAAGTGTTACCTAACCCACTACTACGGCATGAAATGAATTGTTTCAGGAAAAAAAAAGCATCCTTTGGTTTCTGTTTATTTACTGGGAGCGATCAAACCTAAAATATCCCTTTGTTTCTGTAGATCACTGAGACTGGTCAGAGCTGTGTGGTACCTCATGGGCGCAAGGCCTTCCCCAGCAGCCTGGCCATGCACTCAGGGATGGTAGAAGGAGAAGGGGAGGGCAGGGAGGCAGGGGAGAGCAGAAATGCTGCTTTGTCCTGAGCTGGAGCTGTGAGGAACAGCAGGAGGCACGAAGCCTCCTTATAGAAGAGCTGGACACCAGAAGGGACCCCGAACGCATACCAGGACCCAAGCTGGCGGTCCATAACCCTCAGAATAACTTGTGAAAGCACCCAAGAAAAAAAAAACAACCACCTTGTCATCATTTACAACAGCAATTAGGAGCTAATTTGCTGTGTTTGTATCGGTGTGCTCAGATGCACTGAGATGCTTTCCCTCCTGATGCTCGTCTCAGCCAAACACCCCAGATGCCCCCCCCCTCCCCCCCACCGAGGCTCTGAGCTCTCCCAGCACTCCATCCAGCCGCCCCCCCCCCCCAGCACAGCACAGCCCAGCCGCCAGCCCAGGCCTTTCATTCCACACACAGTCACCAAAATTGGATAAATAGCCTTAATTGTTCTTTGTTTGTATGAAGATGGAAAAAGCACATTTGAAAGACGATAAGAATGAAAAGTAAACAGGGTCTGCAGCACCTCTCAGAATAATTACACCTTTCTGCATCTCCCCGTGTAACCATGGAAAATAACTGCTCTGTGCTCAGCACGGCAATTCACTCCCATTAGTCATTCCCGATGCTGAATTACCTTTTCACAAACAGCCAGTTTGTGAACAATTAAACCATCATAAAAATGGGATTTTTCTCCTCAAAAAGCTTTGGGATATGGCACGCTGAAGACATTTTTCTCATTTTCATGGGAATCTTCCCTTCCGAAGCAAATACCGATGGTCACCGTGACCCACACAGGGGAGTTCTAACAACATTCCCTCCAAAAACAGCCACGAGACAACACCAGGACAGTGAGGCTGAGCAGGCAGCAGGAGGGCAATGGGTGCTGGAAGGTTCCAGCCCAAAGGAGCCTGCCCCACACTCAGCCTCTCTCACTGCCTTCTCCCCCTGTCTTTGCGCAGTCCCTCCTCCCTTCCTCTGGAGCAGAGCTGCCTTTCTGCAGGATTTGAAACCAGTTCTGTATCACCTCTGCACGTGTGCAGGAATGCTGTAAGATGCACACTAACAAATTTTGCTGTAATTGAATGCACTCCACATTTGTATAGCCACCATATCCCCATCAGAGCATGCTATTCATGTCCCAAATATACTGCTTTTACATGAGCAAAGCTTTGCTATGGGAGCAACAGATACAATAAACTTGTCTGACTTTGCTGTTGCTGAATTCTGTTGTTCCATCCCACTTTCTTCACAGTTTATACACACGTGAGAAAACCACAGCTCATGATGTTCCACTTAAGTTGCTTCTGAGGAGCTCCTGCACTTGTGGTCTCAGCACAACTCCACAGCATCCCACAGGTGGCTGCATCCCCCGCAGCTCAGCCTGCAAGCTTGGAAAACGGTGCCTAAGAGACAAAAATGAGGGGTTGAGGAAGATTTCCTGACGAGATGTGAGCACTGCCTGCCCAGAGCTGCCAGCCCAGCCCCACAGGCTGTGCACTGCCACCAAGCACTGTCACACAGCACAGTCAGGAAGTGATCTCTATTTTTTTTTTATGTGTAATATCACATTTTTACATTCTTCTGCTAATAGAATGAAAACGGGAAACGTTCCATGTTGGCGTTGCAGAAATATCTTTGCTGGCTGATTCATTCTGTTTCTGCTTTTTTTTTGTCGTCGTTGTTGTTTTTTTAACTGCAATTTCCACAGTAAAACCTAAGGAGGCACTGCAGGGATATTTCAGCAACTGTATATTATTATTATCCCTCTGCAGGGATATTTCATAGTTCACAACAGGAAACAAGTTCTCCGAGTCCTCCTATGAATACTGAAATGCAAACACTGCAGTGTGGCACTGTGTTCTACCTGAGTCACGTCCTTTGAGAGCCTGGCAGAAGTTGAGTAGATGGCGTTGCCTGCCCTGAGGGAGGCACACGGCAGGAGGGAGCTGGCGGCAGCCTCTGGGAGGGACGGAGCCGGGCAGTAACACAGAGCTGGTTAGCAATGCTCCAAAGGGAGCTGTCAGAACCCATAGCCAATTTGAAAGCACACACCGTGGTAATTCTCTTAACTCCTCTACAGTTTTGTCATTGTATCCCACACATGGCTCTCCCTATCCGGTTATTTCACCTCATTCCACATGAGGACAGCTGAGGACACCCCGGCAGCACACGCCACACTCTGTCAGAGCCAACTACAGCAGCAGTGCTCCTCACACATCCCAGCAGCCATCAGAGAGGTGTCCATCAGCCTGCTGATGCTGCTCAGTGCCCTGGAGGTGCTCGCTGGGGGCTGGCACCGTGCATAACAGACCTGCCAAACACAAGGCTTGGAGCCTTCCTTGAAATACACAGCAAGGAGAAAGGCCATCTGGGGTCACAAACCACAATAAGTACAAGAAACCCTACAGGCACTGAGGTTTATTGCCTTAGGCCTCAGCGGCTAAATGCAACGAGGCTCTTGAACGTACTGTGCTTTGCCCCAAGGGCTGCCCTGGTACTCTGGGTGGGCAGCCTATGGAAAGCCCTGTTCTGGTGTAGCACAGCAAAGAATAACCATCTGTGCATTGTGCAGGAGTCGGAACAGAGTGGTTGGAATTAAATAGCACTTCCAAGAGACACATTTCCTACTATTAGATGTGTCACTTTTAAAATTATGGCAAAAAGCCAATGATAAACCTAATAGCTTGTTTCTACCAGCACACAAAAGTATCTCAGGCTGAGGAAACCAGCAGCCTGATGTAAGAAGGCAGCACAGCTCTCGGGTACAGAGTGCAGAAACGAGTGCAGTTCAATGAAACTGAATCACACGCATTTGAAAAGCGCTTTCGTAAGAGCAAATCGTACCCTAATTTTTGAATACTCAGAGGCACTGCTTTACCCCAGATACTTGAATTTGATTATTTTATTGTACAGATATGACTGCCCCCTTTCTCACAGGGAAGGAGAATCCTGCAGGAAGCCTGCCCGTTTCTGGAGGCCTTGTATCAAGATCCCATCGTGCCTCTGAGCATCCTCCTGAGCCCCAGCACTGCACACCACCATGGCCACAAACGCTGCAGCACCAGAGACCTGTCCTGCTGCTCAGTTTAGTTACTTCCCCCCTATTAAATCTTTCTCAGCACAGAGCAGTTATAACCTGATTAATTAAGCTGGTCACTCCGGTGAGATTTGAAAATTGGGTTATAAGTCAGGCAATTAATAGCCATTATAGATATGAATACAGGTTGGTGCTGCATTTTTCAGTGTGAGGTGCAGGCAGCCCCTCCCCTGTCCCCAGGCAGCTCAGTGGCCAGGCCATCCCCTTCCCAGGGGGTTGCAGAATGAAGAACTGAATTAATTCTGAAAGGAAACAGTTACCTGTTATAGAGAACTTCCTTTATGGGCTGCAGTTTGTTTTCTTGTGTGCCTTATGTGACGTTCTCAGCTTAGCAAACCAACACAAGACTCGTAGATTTATCCCATAGGCAGCATGTTACCTAAATTTTATACAGTTCTTCTTGCAAATTCCCCCTGATATCCTTTAAAAGAAGTTTGGAAGGCTTTTCAGGACACGCTAATGCTGTGAAACCAGAGCAGAGCATTGCCCAAGGGACGTGCCATCCCCCAGGAGCAACTCATGATCTGCAGCCCTGGATCTCTGCAGACACCTCCACCATAACCCAGCCCGCCCCAGTGCAGGGATGTACAGAATGTTGTAATTATATGGATTTTATGTGACCTTCCTCAAACCATACGAACTGGCTGGCTGTTACGAACGCAGGCACACTTTGTTAATAACGTCCTGAAGCTGCCACTCATTCCTGGACAAACGTTCTAATATGCTTTCTAAGATGTCCCCAGGCTGGATGTGGCTCTGGGCAGCCTGGTCTGCTGGTTGGTGACCCTGCACACAGCAGGGGGTTGGAACTGGATGAGCATTGTGCTCCTTTGCAACCCCAGCAGTTCTGTGATTCATTCTAAGTCCGTAAGTTGCTGCACAGAATCTCACCAAAACACATTTACAGCTCGCTTCAGTGCAGTGTGGAACTCATCACTAAACATCAGATTCCTTTGCAGATGCATTCCATGGGAAAGCAGCCTCTCGTACATTTCAGTGCACATTTATCATAACGTGTTGGCTTCATTTGTTTTCAGCCAACGCGAAACCACGGCGCTTAGCAAGCTGTTCCCATTTAGAATACAATGCTCTCAGAGTGCTGGCAAACAGGAAACCCCAGAGCTGGAGAATCTACAGAAACCTTCATCTATAGAGAACGATCCCTCAGGACCCGGTTTGCACAGACAAGGCCTTTGCAGGCACACGCAGAGCTATGTGCTTTAAGCACTTGGCAGAGAAGCTGTGGATTTTAGTCCCAGTCCTTTTACAAAACTTTATGCTCATTCACCAAAAGGTTTTGTGGAGATGGCTTAGCAAAGGAACGGCTATGTTTGCAGTGCCGTGGATAATCCCTGCTCAATTACTTCCCATTTAGTAAAACAGGATGCAGATGAGCCATTGCGGAGAACGCGATGTGACAGCGCTGCAGACATCCTGCCTTTGTATAATTAAAACACGAGAAAGATTCCCCTTCTAAGTTTAATACACAAGTCAATTCCAATCTGGTAAAACAGAATTGTTTCCACAGAACATATTTCCTTATACTTAGAGGTAAAGAAAAAAACCTAGCATGAAATATTGGGCAATATCCAGAGCTGCTGTTATGTGTCACAGCACCAAATCATTAATTAGCATCAGACTACAGGCTGGCCCGCCCACTAATTTAAGACGTTCAATGTAATGAATTTCTTCTTTGCAAACACGAGATTGTCTCTGGTTGGCAAGGCAGATGGGAAGATGAACCTTATGGTAGTGTTTCAGTGAACGGGCACCAAAATCCTCTGCTGAGCTGCAGCTCTCAGGTCGCCCTGAGGCTGAGCTGCCCAGCGCTGGTGGGAGCGATGGGATCCGAGTGTGAGGATGCCTTCGTTCACTGCTGATGACCCATGGGAACCTGGCTGGGTGCCGGTGCAGAACAAACCCTTCAGTGGGAGCTGCTCCAAAGGGAATAATGCAACCAGCAGCAGGAACCTCATGCAACAGTCCATAGAGAACACCTTTGTCGAATACAAAGTATCACACGAAGTATTGATAGGCACAAAGGGACACAGTAACCGTTTACTGCCTGGCAGAAACTGGAGGGAATCCACTTCTGCCCTGGTTTCTGCAGGACAGCACTGCAGGCACAGCACCATGAGCACAGCTCTGCCTGCACCCAGCTGGCCCTGCGCTCCTGGAACTCAGGGGTCCAAAACCGACCTGCCAAACGTCACTCCTGCTCCTTAAGGACTGCTCAGTTAAAAACAATTTGCATTCCTGCTATGAACAATAAAAGCTACGGAAATGAATAGATGGCTTTACAGAAATCCCTTCTTACTGCACCCAGCCATGTAACCCAAATGCTGAAATCACAAGCAGACAAAACGAAGTTTGGGTACATTTGTGTTTACTTCACGAAGCGTGCCAGGAACAGCTTGCTGAGAAGCAGCACAACAGAACAGCCTTAGCCAACACTTTCTTTCTCCAGAACGCTCCCTAAGGTGTTTGCAGCCGGCTCCTGGGCATCAGCACCCCTGACCAAGGGCAGGCACACACTGACCCTGTGCAGCCCCACCTGAGGCTCAGCATATTGCAGCAGGGAGGTGCTGGCAGAGCAGGGCCGTGGGCTGCCCCACACAGGGGTTTGACAGCCGGGCCACCTCTGGGAAAGAGAGAAGGCTGTGGTATCTGAGTGCATCCCAAACCCAGCACTACTGCTTAAGGAAATGCATCTGTAACGTTTGTAACAACTGATGTGTCCTTACACAAGTGCTGTTGAGCTGCTACAGGCTTCAGTGCTACGCAAGAAGCTGCCATAAGCTCCTCTGGTGGCAGATAAGCTCACTGCTTAATATTTACTTGTATGGCATACCATAATAACGCAGCAGTAGTCACTGTTTTGTCTGACCTCTGAACCACCTGAATTAAAATCAGTTTCTTTTGGTGCTTCCACTAAGCAAAGCAGGAACTACTAGAAATTTGCTCCAGGATGCATAAATGTTCAAAACAAAGAAAGCAGAGCAGAAAGATCACCAGGAATGTTCACAGTACATAACATAATCCCACTGGATTATGGAGATGGGTTACATTAGAGGCCTTACAGCACAGTTAAAAGCCTCCAAAAGGCGTGTGCTAAAATAACAGCTGGAGAACAGCTGGAGACTCGAGACAAAAAGTACTGAAGGCCAGTAATAAATCACAGAACCTGCACGGCTGACACCCTGACTTGATCAGGAAAAATGAATTGCCTGGTACAAAGTGTAATAAAGGGAGGTGACAACAAACAGACGTATCTGCCAGTAATAATGTGAAGTTGAAATATAATCATAGATGCTGTATATGATAAATAACGTGAGACGAGGGCTCCGGCAACACAGGTAAATAATACATTTATAAGGAAGCAAAAGCTTACACTGCAGCTATGAAATAAAACTGGAGAGATAGGGCAAATATGGCCCATTCCGGGTGGCAGAATTAGGGTTTCAATTCCTGAGACAAATAACTTCTTGGGTTTAACAATTTTCAGCACAGAACACAAACAGCCATATGAGAAACTAAACGGCAACAAGCACAGCTTTATCCAGTATTTCAACCACTATCAATAAACAGCTGCAAAGAAATATCTGGCTTGCCCAGTTTAGCTGAATACAGGTAATTCTACCCACAACAAAGCACTGCAATCTTTACTGTTCCAGTCATTACTACCCATATGTGACTTCATTGGGAATGTTATGAGCATTTAAGGCAGGCCAGCATCCCGTGAGGTACAGCAGAGGGATGCATGATTTGCAGCTCAGAGGGCAGCAAGACGTGAAATAGACACACAAGTCACTGAAAAAGGAGTCCATCGATATGACCTTTTTGTTGCTGCTAGGGGTGAAAGCAGAAGTTGTTAGGGAATTCCCTGCTGACGGCAAAGATGGAGGCAGTTAATGGGGAATTAATCCCTCTGCTAGTGCAGATTATCTTTCTGAACACTGCATTACAGTTTTGCACCATCCCCAAAAGGCTGAACTCACAGTGAGCTGCAGAGCAGCAGTGTGAGGCTGGAGGTGAGCAGCCTGGCAGGGGCTGAGGGGCCACAGACATCCAGCCAGCTGGGCTGTGGGGTCGCAGGTTGGGGCAGAATAGGCGAGCTGAGCCAGCACCTCCTTCATCCATCCCAAGAGCACTGTTTGCACAGCAGGAACTAGATGGGAGCGTTTCTTTGCCTTTTCACTCCAGTTTCTCAGCTGGAATGTTCAAGCCCTGGTGTTTCCCAAGAATAGCCTCACTAGGCTGAACTGAGGGAGCTGCTTGCCTTTGAGATAGCATCTCTCCCTCAGATCTCAGCTTCTGAGCATACAAGAAGTGTGCTCACACCAGGCAGTGTGCTGTGAGCAGCCCGGCCACTGAAGGCCAGAACCCCATGACAAGAGGTCAGCCAGCAGCACTGCCAGCAGAGCAGCGGATCTCCCTGGCAGCCACTTTGTGCTGCCACTGCTGACCAGTGCAAGCAATCAGACATGAACTCTGTAACTGAAGTAAAATGGAGTCCAGCATCTCCCTTCTTGTCTGTCTTGCAGCTTGCACTCGGATCAGCAGCGCAGCAGAGGGAGCACTGTGCTCTGCTGTGGGGGGAAGCAACGTCCCACACATGGGGTTGTGCCTCTGTAATGAAGTGAACAGAAGGTTGCACCGTCCTCAGAGATCTGCGGTGCCTGTATGTCAAAGGATGCTTGGGGAAGGGCTGAATTCTGTATTTTTTACATGCTGTTTGGAGTAGAAGAATGAAAAACAATCGATAGAAGAACAAATCAAGGTAAGCAGATAATTAGAACTGATGGAGATAAAAATCAGCAGAACTCTGGGTGTGAGGTTTCCAGCACAGCTGGGATAAAGCAAAGCCAGGTCCTCATGGAGCATCACTGGGGCCATCACTGGGCTGCACGACCACGCCACAGTGGGGCTGCGTGTTTGTTCCTCCTTCCTTTCTCCAATTCATTCTCTTTCTCTCTCTTCTTTTTCTTTCCTAACTAGCACTAAATGGTAAAGAGTTTCTGAGTAAATACTGGTTTGCACATAAGTGATAAAGCATCTGTGCTTGTCAGAAGTTTAGAAATGGCGCATCGGTTATGAGTAATATATTATTATTATGCCATCATTAAAAGACTTAACTTCTACATCACCGTGCCAGTATTTATGCTTCATTATATTGAAGAGACTTATTACATTTAAAGGATTATCACTCCTGCCTTACGCTGTTCAAAGCAATAAGGGGCTGCCAAGATTGATTAATGGCCAGGAGGACCCCAAGGCATTTCATCAATCTCAAAGGTTTTTATTGCAAATATTCTAAAAAGAGCTTATCCCCATTACAAAGCAAACTGAGGATCAGAAATAAAAATAAGAACTATTCTTCGCTCCTACGGGAAACTGCAATTATCTTCCAATGTGGAGCTGGATTTTCAAGGGATGTGATTTTTTGCTTATGTCAAGGCATCCGCAGACACGTATGTGAGAAACTGCATTAAAATAAATACCTCAGTGGCACATGTGGGAGAAGATTAGCATTTAACACCTGAGGCAGAAGTTTTGGAACTACCCATGCAAAAAATGCGCGTGCAGTTGCACAGTATGAAGTAATTGCCTAATTTGCATACAGAACCAAAGATGATGCCATCACAGCTGTAAGAATTGCAGTGACAGGCGGGTCTGCCATGCAGAAGGGGGATGGACACCGGGCACAACCTTCCCAGGTCTGAACATCACGCAGTGCTCAGATGAGCACCAGAATACAAGCAGTGAGCAGTGGGAGCCCAGCCCTGCCTCAGCTGGGAGCACGGCAGCTGTGCAGATGCCCTGGGGAGGCACATCCCAGCTCCCACATCTCCCCACGCAGACCTCAAGCTTACTAAATATAAGGAATAGAGAAGGATGACAAAATAACTCAGTTTTGCACCAGGAGGCAGGACTGAGACACCCGGGAGACTTTCTGTACCAACCAAACGCTGCCCTCTGCGCCCCAAACACCCGCTCCGTAACGCACTGCCCACAGCCAGCAGCACAAAAGCAGAATGAGAAGAAAACCCAACAGCAGCGGCCCCTAGAACTATGGAATCATTCAGGTTGGAAAAGACCTCTGAGCTCCCCAAGCCCACCTCCCTACCTCCCTCGGTGCCACGTCCCCATGGCTCTGATCGCCCCCAGGGACGGTGACCCCCGGCCCTGTGCCACTGCCTGACCAGTCTTTGGAGAAGAGATTTCTCCTAACACCCAAACTTCCTGCACCAGCACAGCCTTTACTACTGCCGGAACAAAACACAGCCCAGCCAGTACAGCTGAGTTCTTGCTGAACAGACTTCATTTCTGACCATTAACTGCTATTTAATCAGTTATGAGATAGAATAAAGCTGATATTGCAAATAAAGTACAATTAGGACTTTGGTGAGCAGTAGCTATTTTTCCCTTTCTTTCCCTCGACGTCTGGGCTTAGTTACGTACACATTCATGCTGAACTTCTGCAATACAATGTAGTCCCCTCAGGGAGATTTCATTTCATATTTTATTTTACTTTATCTTATTTTGTTTCACTAAACAGATCTACGTTTGAGAAGCACATATAGAAACTATATTTCAAAAGATTTTTTCCTCCATGTTTAATTCATTGCGTCATATATAAAAGATGACCAACAATGTAAAGGGGTTATTGACCAGAAGCAATGCAGAAGTTATGCCATTAAAAATATATAAGGAGAAGCTAAACAGAACGCTCAGAGGTACGCTGTGTATAACTGGCATGCAGAAACCTGGCTGTGGGAAGCACTGCCAGCCACGCTGTGTGCCAGCAGTGCAGGACCATCCCCGCTGTGCTCCTACAGATTGTGAGTCAAATGGAGATCTGCAGGCACGCTGACCGCAGACCTCAGGACGTGCCAGATGCTGAGAGCTTCAGCTTGCTACCCTCTGTATCCTCCCGTCAGCATATGGCAAAGTGCATGCCCAGAGAAGGACTGGGCTGCTAGAGATGCAGAGCGAGGTGCCAATAGAAGTGTTTTCCATGGGCAAGAGCAGTTCGACATGGGGAGTGGAGCTGAGAAGCCCCGCGTGCGTGCCTGCAGCCCTGTGCAGGTGATGGATGTGGCACAGCCCTGAGAGCCCTGCACGCAGCCATGCCAGCACTCACCAACCCCAAACTGCTACTCAGCCAGACCTCCACTACCTCACAGTGCAGCATGCACAGCACACAGCTTGGGGAGGCTCCAACGGAATCAAGGCTCATAAAATGGCTTGAGTTGAAAAGGCCCACAACGCTCATCCAGTTCAACCCCCTGCTGTGTGCAGGTCACCAACCAGCAGCCCAGGCTGCCCAGAGCCACATCCAGCCTGGCCTTGGATGCCTGCAGGGATGGGGCATCCACAGCCTCCTTGGGCAACCTGTTCCAATGCCTAACCAACCTCCGTGTAAAAAAACCTCCTCCTAACATCCAACCTATCTCTGTCACCAGTACTCACACAGTGACAGATTTTCCCACTGACACTGAGGGAATAACTAAAAATAGTTATCACCTGCAAATGGGTGAATGGCACCATGAAATGCCAATAAAAAAGGATGAATCAACCCAAAGACCACAGCAATGGCCTGTACCAACAGATGCCAACACCTGTGCTACGTATCAGAAATAACAGCAGTGATGACCTGGGAAGTGGACTTCTGCTCAAGATGCTGGGCTCATCGTGATAACTAGTGCTGTTTTCTCTGCTCTCTTCCAGTCCTCATTACACCTCTATGTTTTTTACTATAAAAGCTGTCTTTTCTAACAGCAGTATTTGGGGACGCACACTTGCAAAAGGATGCAGCCCTGACTTCCACAGCACAGTGCAGCTGTGCAGAAGGGACCGCTAGGCATCATCCCCTTAGAGCAGGTTCCTTAGAGGAGAATAGGGGCATTAAGAGTAACAGAATTAAGAACAGTACCACAATTTAGAGTAGTAAATAAGAGCTGAGCAACAACAACAGTGATTTCGGCTCTCACACTGAGTTACAGGGTACCACTCCTGCACGGAGGCTGCTGGCACACCCAGGTGGCAGCTGAAATGCCTGGGTCAGTTTCTCAGTGCCTGTCAGCTGGACCTCCTACTGCTCACATACCACAGCCCTCAATCCTTCCATAATTTGCCTAGCTGCAATTCATATTTTATAGGCATCAAAGGTCCACGGCTGAGCGTCATAGGCAAGAAGATTTTGAAGTTCTCCTCTGCCATTCATTTATTGTTCTTTAATATTAATTTGCATCACCGGAGATCTGACACCTGTCACAAGGAACAAGACTTTCAACCCAGAGATACCATGAATTTGTAACTGACACACGTTGACTTGGGTAGAAAAGCAATTCATTATTTTTTTTTTAGAGGAATGCATAATGAAAAAAGGATCCTGGCTGAGCTCTCCGTTAGAGATGGGGCTTTAAGTGATTGGAACAGAAAAACCTTTGCAAAAGCCATGTTTAAAAGCAATTGCAAAGAAAGGGAGCTGGATTAAAAGGACAGAATTTTCTGAGAGCATTAGGAAAATTTCAGGTCTCCTTTGAGCAAGCTGCTTGATCATCACCAATTTCCCAGCTCAGAATTTCTTTTTATGGCATTAACTACAATACTTCAAAGGCCATACATTGTACTTCAGTCCCACAGGAGAACTTTGGCACGCCTCTGGAAGCCATCTAAGTGTTGAGCAGTTCTCAATTCGCTGCCATCAGAGCCCGTGCCAGGAAGGACAGCACAACTGTGGCTGAGGTACGGAGGGAGCATGGGCTGGCACTGTGCAGCGCCACTGCCAACAGGACTTCACTTCCAGTACAGGAATCCAAGAATTAAACACACATAGCACAACAACATGTTGATGAGTTACTTAACACGAAGCAACATGTGCTGGAAAGGAGGTTATTGCAGTTTTTATTCTCTTTAATCTGTTATGTTAAAGGAAGAATCCAGGTTGGATGGGGCTCTGGGCAGCCTGGTCTGGTATTAGATACGAAGGTTGGTGGCCCTGCATGCAGCAGGCGGTTGGAGTTTGGTGATCTTTGGGGTCCCTTCAACCCAAGCCATTCTATGATTATGAGAAGCTACGATCTTTTAGTTCCCACAATCTCAGTGACACACAGTTCTGAAGGGCCAAATCTCCCAAAGCAGCACATCAGTTCCTCTGCTAAAAACAGCAACATTCCTCACAGAAACACCACAGCAGCTCCTCCACAGGCAGTGCCATTCTTCAACCACCACGTGCCAGATCCTTCCTCATTTCTGCCAGTGCAGTACCAGGTGGAAGTGGGAGAGAGGGCTGTATCAGCAGCTGTGCATCAATCCCAGTGCTACAGTGCAGACAGAGGGAGTAAGTTATTCACTTTCTGCCATAGCAGAGAACTGGACAAACAACACAGGAAGGGCAGAAGAGGCCTGCATTCCTCACAAGAGGTTAAAAGGGCAAATTACTCCGTATTAAGACAAATCTAAACACTGGATACAATTTAGAGAGGATTCAGAGGAAGCCTGGACTGGCATGCTGAGCCTGCAGGTATCTGGCTTCATCTGCAGCTGTGCTCTCACTTGCAGAAGCACAGCACCTTAACTCCATCATCAATACCCAATAGATTTGGTATTTATGTCCAATAAACTGTTTCACTCTGCAGACACTCCCCTGCGCCAAGAAGGATTTCTTAATTTATTTTACTATCTGCCTAATCAATGGGAATCCTCTCTGTCAGACTTGTGCTTTCAGAGCTTCCCGAAGCACAGTGCTCTCAGTGCTGACGTTTGGTCCACGCTCTCTATTTCTCTCCAGGTTAACTTGGAGAAAACGTGGCCGTGGGTTTGTGAAGGATACATGGAGGATACGCAGCCAGAAGCATCTGTTCTTTGGTGCTGAGTGCTAATAGATGCACTGATAGATACACACAGCAGGTGTCCACAGCAGAAACCCTGCTTTGAGATCTAACAACGTGAATAATATCCAGAGTATTGGGAACAGCTCACTGCAAATCCAGGCATTTAAACGGTGATTTGAGATTAATAACACCTCTCAGGAAAGGACAATAATTCATTGAATACAACCAAACCAGCACTTATTTAAAGGACATTGTTTCAACAACAGCTCAATTAGCAATTAGTTGCTAAGCCAATAATCCAAAGGCAGTTCCGTTTTATTTTCAATAATTAACATCTGGCAGCTACGCTAGATTGTACAACTCCTGTTTGCAGGGAGGGGGCCAGGCCAGGCAAAGGGCACGGATGGATGCACCACGGGGGTTGGTGCTGGGGTGGGGGGAGCACAGGGGCCGAAGGCAGGAGTTGCACAGGGCAGCACCAGCTATGGCACAACACTAGAAGCAAGCAGCCGAAAGCTGTGCTGGAAAAACCACAAATCTTCCCAATGTGGCAGACCCCAAAATTCCCTGCTCACAAAAAGCTTTTTGCTCTGCTGAGCATCGCCCCTGATTTTGCTCACCCCCAGACCAGCACTGGCGAAAGCAGCCTGGCAGATCTCAGCTCTGAGCAGAGCACTGAGGCTCCCAACAAACACTGAGCAACTTTCAGGCACGGAAGGAGAATTAGGATTAGGCATAACAATTGCATTTTGCCAGTGATGGACAGCACAAGCCCAGTTCCTCCTTGCAGCTTTTCTACAAATACTTGCCCTTTTTTTTTTTTATATATATATGTGTAGTTAGATTGCTTTAATAAGGCCAGCCTGCTCCATGCAGCAGAACCAATCCATACTTATTATTTTTCCAATAAAATACAGTTTTCTTCCGCCACTGTGCAATCACAGCCAATTCCCCACACCTTATTTTTTCCTGGCGCTATTTAGCTAGCACCGTTGTTCCATTTTATAATGGTGCAGGAATAAAATAAGTGAACTTCTCAATGAAAACCGTCTGAATTAACATGAGGAAGCAGCTGAAAAGCAGCACGGTTTCACCCAAAGGAACATCAACCTCAGTCGGATGGGACCTTCGGACATCTCCCAGTCAAACCCTGCGCTGCTGCCCAGAGGGTCACAGAGTGCAGCCCAGCTCTGTGCTGAGTGAACCCACAGCCTCCTGCTCGCCATCCCTCTGCCCTGCACAGCCTGGCAGGAGCGAGCAGCAAAAATGCTGAGCAAAGCTTCTTAAAAATAAAAGCCTTACAGGAAGTAAAGATGCCCAATTACAAATTTGTAGGTTTTGACAAAATACTTCAAAGCAAATGAGAGCTCGCACTGAAAGAAGATAACACAAGGCATTTTAGTTGTCTTCTCTTAATAATGATTAGGCCGTAAGTGAAAATCCAGATCGAAGTAGGAGGTAGGAGAGAATAAGACTGGCAGTCAGAAAAGGAAAACCGATCCATGCAACGCTAACAATCTGACAGGCTGTGGAGAATCTATTAATGGTGCTGGGAGAAGGAGAAGCTGTAGTTGCAGCTCCGTGGACACTTTTGGAGCCCTCAGCACCCACTGCGCTGTCACAGGGCACTGCACACTGCACTGACACGCTCCCTCTCACCAGACCCAGCTGCCCCAGCTCCTGCTGCTGTTCTGCACATCATCCCCAACCCTCCCCACCCCTAAAGCACTCAGTGTTGCCCTGCTGACAGCAAGGGCCAGCAGCTGGCTCTGAGTGGAGGGGCTCAGATGGATGAAGATTCTCTGAATGCACAAACAATACTGTTGAAGCTCGCTCTTAAGGCAAGTATTTCTGTGAGCACGCTCCTCTTCCAGCTAGCAGGAAGGAGCAGCACTGCTGCTGGCTCACAGCGTGCTTCGCCGGCTGAATTCAGACTCACTGCAAACACTTTGCGATGGGAAAGGACAAAAGTCACAGAAGGCAAAGAGCTAAGATGGAGGAAGGAGAAGGACCATTCATTTCCTGCAGCCAGAAGCAGCCTTCATTCAGCGGGGTTACACCTGGTTCCCTGCAGCACCTCCCGCACAGATGTCTGTCCTGCTGGATCCTTCCCTTCCAAGTTCTGAAGCAGACGAAATTGGTGAAAGCTGCCCAGTAAAAGAATAGTCTGCCCTGGAGTAATGTATAATACATGTTTTTGTGCTTTGCGTAAGTAAGATTCACTCTTTTAAACTGCTGCAATTACACTGACCGCAGTGGAAGTGAAGATAGACTCGTGCATTTCATTTTTGCAGCCTTTGACTTCTTTATGCAATGAAAGAAAAAAAGCCACTGGGGTGGCTGCTGCCCTCCTGGCCCTCCTGCTGGTGCAGCACACATCCCCCATGAGGAGCACTGTGACCCACAGCCCTGCTGGCTGTCCCCACCACGTCCCACATCCTGGAGCTGTCCCACTACGTTTTCTTACTTAATAAAAGTCACAGTTAAGTGTAAGAGCGGGTTCAGAACTGCCTGAAGACGGAGCACTCGGGATGCAGCCTTCAGAACCTGCCCTGCAGCCCATAGCCCACGCTGTGCCAGACAGCCAGCCCATCTGCACCAGCACAGAACCACAGCCCAGATGTACTGCAGGAAGTGCAGCTGGCCTGGCACAGCCACAGAGGACCCAAAGAAAAGTTTTGATGAGCCTTGTGCAGGGCAGGCCACAACTAAAGGCACTTTTATGACCTAACAGTGCACTTGGCTATATAACACCACAGCCAAGTGAGTGCTGCTCTCATTAAGTGTGCAAGAGGAGGCTTAGGTGAAAGCTTCGATCAGCAAACCCAGCTCCTAACTGCCACAAACAATGCCAGATGTGAAAATCCAAACTGCACGATGCTTTTCCCACATCACATGCAGCTTTGGAAGAACAGGAGGAAAAGCACAACTCTGCACATATCATGGGAGAAATTATTTGATTTCCAGCCCATGGCAAACCAGACTGGTGCTGTGTTCCCTCAGAAAACATGATAATATCTCCAAATGGAACTTCACCCCCATGTGTCAAATTGAAGCTGAACAAGCACACAGATTTCTCGCTTTCACATGTATGTTATACATATTGCCAGGAAACAGAAAGACTGCTACTTTTCAGGCTTGTGAACATGACAGAGGACCCTTCAAATCAGCCACAATCCATGGACTGATGTGCAGAAGATGAGGTTTAAAAATGCAAGCGTGTTCCAAATGGCAGCATTAAAAAATATACCATAGAACATACCGGAATGCAGTGATGCATTTGAGATACCCACAGCATGATGTTCTCTGGGTGTTCCAGTATTACTTACAGAATTACTCCAAGAAAACATAAATTCAAATGTTAAATTAAGTGCAACACAATACCAAGAGAATCCACTTTTGACTTTGGATCATAAAGATTGGTTGCATCTTCTCTACTATGACAAGTCGAAACTTTCAGTTTTATTACAGAAATCACTGTGATGACTTGTATGAAGGAATGGAAAATTCAGGTGGTAAGGAAATTCCAGTGAGCTTTAAGTAAGAGAAAAGCCCATTCCACTGCTGACAGTTTTTGCTGCATAGGGTGCATTAGCAGCAAGGTTAAACAAGACACCTAAAGCGCCTGAAGACAAAAGCCAAATTTAGGAAGCGGCTCCTCAGCAAGATTCAATCCCCACCAAAACAAATGGAAGCTGCTCAGACGATCCTTACAGAGAGAAACAGCCATCTGTCTTCATGCTCAAGGCTCTGAAATGCAAGCTCTGGCGGCTGCTCTGCTAGGAGGGCTGACAGAGAGGACAACACAGGACTGATGCCTGGGCAGCTGAGTGCCAAAGGCTGTATGGACTGATCTCTCACAACGCAGGGCACTCAACATACATAGCTTTTCTATTAATGCAGAGTAAAAAAATTGCCAAAAATACTACAGGAGGGCACTCAGAGATCAGCTCTCCTATCCGAAACCAAAGCCAACCGCTGCACAGTGCTGAGCTGCACAGCTCTCACTGCCCGTAGGGACCAGACTCAGCAACCTCAGGACTTCCCCCCCACCTCTCCCCACCCCTCTGTGATTCTCCAAATGCTTTTTCTCCCTGCTCTCACCACCCTATTCGCACTGCTATCAAGAGCTGCCCACCTTTCTGCCCCAGCCTCTTCCACCATAGCCCAGCAAAGCCTTGGGGAATCTGCTGGGAAACAGCACTTAGAATTTGATGCTTCACCAAGGGTGGTGATGACTTGTCATCTCAGCTGATAAACACGACACAAACGCTGTGAGCAACCACAAGCTCACATTGACATTAGCATAACAGTGGAATATGAATTCCTGCTTCCAACACTTCAATAAACATCTACCACATGAAAAAAATACACAAATCCTTTAAAATATGAGTCTTCTGGAAGAGAAAGCTGTACAGAATAGAGCCATTGGATAATGCGAGCTGCTCAGGTCACCTGGTGCAACTTCCCTCTCACAGACTAAACCAAGGCTTACAACAACTACAGTTATTTATATGTAAAAGTGGAGGCAGAAAGGAGGGCCTGGAGCACACCGCTGGGAGTCAGCCTCCGTGGAGGAAGGATGGAGCAGCTGAAGAGCCCTAAGAGCTGGAGCTGTGGCTGGAGCTCAGCCTGGGAATGGAATGAACCCCCTGAGGATCAGAAAGGGAGAAGCCTGATTACAGAACGCCAGTTTGATCACACTGCCATGAGCTCCAGATCGAAAGAAATTAATCCATACATGCAAACATGCTGTAAGTGTACTTGGTTTGCAGCATAAGAACCACCTGAGAACGGCTATGTTACAGATCATGCACTGGTAAAACAAGAGCGTATCGCTGACACTTTCTTTTACCCATAGCAATTTAAATTACAGGAAAAATAAGTTCAAATATGTTGCAAAAGGTAAATATTGTAAAAAGAAAATCATCATCCTGATGTTCCATTTTTGGAAGTCAAAACACTCCAGTCTGCTGACCCAATTAACAGCACATAATTAGCACACAGCACCAACATTACACGATCAGCTCAGCAGGTCCTGGCCTCATGCTGCATGCAGCCTGCTTGGCCACAGGGTCCTCTTCTCTGCAGGGATCCTGCAGCAACCCCTCCACGCACACAGGCTGTGAAGGGGCAGACCTCGTGCCCAGACCAATGGAAATCCCCTTTCTTATGGTGTGGCACAGAGGTAGAAGCTGAGTGTGGCAGCTCTGGTATTTCTAGAGCACCACCTATGATCATTTTTCTTTCCAACACCAAGGAATTTTTAAATGACAAAGGTTCAGCAGTGAAGTGGATTTCTCACGCCGTAAAGAAGCCCATATATCTCCAAGACCTTTTATGGTTAAGGTTAGGAAATTATTTTTCAGTTCAAAAAGCAGTAAAATATTTCTGCTAAAATTCTTACTATCTGAACAAGCGAGAAAGGTTTTCAAATGAGGGAAGAGAAATTAAGCAGGGGTACTTTGAGGATGTATTATGTTTCATATCTTCTTTTAATTACTAACACCAATCATCTCCATTAGTAACAGGTCAGCCGCCTTATTTGTCGAGAACACCAACTTCAATCATTTCAAATGTGAGGCACAACAGCCGTATTTTCTGCTAATGATTTCTTATGCACGTTGTTTGCCATTAGTCCTAATGGGAAAAATTAAACAGGAGCGTTGCAGAGATGCTGCACCATGGAAGTGAGACCCTGCAGGACGCCCAGCCGGGGGCAGCAGGAGCAGCACAGCAGTGCTGAGGTACCCCGTGCCCAGCTGGAGCAAAGGGCCTCTTCCATTCCCAGCCTTCTGCAATGAACAGGCTCCATTTTGTAGAGGGAGTTTTTAGGTTTAAGGAGTTATCTTTTTCTGCTCTCACAAATAGGAATTGCGGGAAGCTGTTAATTACAGCTTTGAAACCTCTAATTAATGGCAATGGCAGCCACTACAAAGCAGCACGTCTGTTCTGTATAAGCTCTGCGTGCATCTGTATGGCTCTGCATGTTCTTCTCCATCCCAGCACCTCTGTGTGGTGCAGCCCCTCCTGCACCTTGCCTCCCTTGCCCTGCCTGCAGTGTGAAGGCTGCACCGCCACCTCCCCCAGTGCTCCACACACCTCAGCATGTCACTGCTTGTGTGATGTAAGACTTGGTCACTGAATATCAGGAGAGGTGAGCAGACCACACATGTTGCAAACCTTCCCAGGGAACGAGCAAAGATTTCTCATTTCCAACTTTTGTACTTTGCGCAACAGTTGATTGTTGCCATCCTCCAGAAATTAACATAAAGGCAGAGATAACAAATTCTAGCAAACCAATTTAGAACCCCACAGCAAAATAATTGATAAGTGTTTAAAGAGAAAAAAAGAAAAAAAAACAACCGTAAAGAATTCAGCTTCAGGATTCATGAGCAAAGGCTGCAGAACGTGGATTTACATTTCAGACACACGCTCATTCTTCTCGCAAAGTACCGAACACAATATTTATATTCATTTTGCAGTACTGGCAGAGCTGATTGATGTGAGCCTATTCATATTTAGATAACCTATGAATCAACAAAATAAAAATCCTCATATTAAGAAGAAGAATGGAAGAAAGAAGGAGAAGATACCAACTTCATCTCCAGCAGCAGCAGCCTGTGGAAGCTCCTCTCCACCGTGCCTGGCTGCAGTGCCCTGAAGAGGGAATCGCTGGCAAACAGAACCCCTTGGGGTCACCAGAGCACCACAGCCCTTGGGAGGCACCCATCGATCTGGAGAGCAGCACCAAATGCCCCACCAGAGAAACACACGCATGGAAGCTGGTCAGTACAGATGGGGATGATGTAAGCAATGAGAATCCAGAAGGATGTGGTGAAAAGAGGATGAGATACAAATATTCACAGGAGGTTGGATTTCGTGGGGGAACTGGAGCAGGCATCTGTTCTGCAGTGAAGCTTCACTTCAGAAATCACTTAGGGTTGCTGTGTAAATTTAATAATGTGTTATCGTATGAAAAGAAGCTCTCATGTGAAAACATCTGCAAATTTTCACACTCCTCCAAGGTTTCTGCAGTTATTTAATTCCTTTTCCAAACACCATTTGGTTGCTACTGACGAAGAATGATGTTTAAAATCTATTCTGTGCTCCAAATGTAATCTTGAAATAAAAAAAACTCTGCCTATTTGTGTGCTGCTGGGCAGAGATGGGCCCTTGGGTAGAGAGGAGCTTCCACAAAGAAGAGTTCAAGTCTCTGGAGCCAACGTGAAACAAGGTGAGAAGGAATCACCTGATGCTGTGCTGCCAGAAGAACTAAAAAAATAAATGGAGCAGATGTGGCAACCTAAATGTTCTCAGTATAGACATCCAAGCATTCGGTCTTCTCAAAACCTAGTAGAGTTAGAACAGAACAGAGGCACGTGGATCTGCTATTTGTAACGCATTCGGGCAAGCCAAACTCCGTTTGAATGCACAGCTTCGAATAATAAGGGTGTGTTTAGGGTTCTACAAAGCACAGGGCCTGGATGCACACGCACAGATATCTTGCTCTGGAGAGCAGGGCAAGAGCCAGGCGGGAGAACAACAGCATGGACTGCAAAGCTCTTCTGGGCAGCCCCATGTGGAGCACTAAGGCAGAGGCCCTGCTTCCATCTCCTGCCCCACAGCCTCATCCATCACCAGGCACTGCTGATGGATGATGCTCTGATGGCAGAGGGACCCTCATCCCTCGTCCCTGCCTTGGGGGTCTGGGCTTTGCCCTGCATTGCATTGTCTTAAGGCTGTTTCAAAGGGGTACTTGGCTCAAATCGTTGTGCCATCTTCCAACTGCGGGTTTATCGAGAGCACTACAAGCGTAACTGTAAACGCAATCAGGCTACAACTAGCAGAAATCAGCATATCGTGACTGCCACGAGTATTTCTCTGAAGGATTATTTCTTATTATCACTTGGAAATCATTTTATATAGCTAGTATTGATTTCTGAGAGCTGCTTGCATTTTAAATCACATCTACATGTGTTTCATTTACAATTCAATGTACTTTATCACAAAGGCACAATGGTAACATTTTCTCATTGCACACAAATAACCACTTGCACCACAGCAAGGAAAGCCCTGCCTACCGTGGGGCAGCACGGCCACCCCTTGGGCATTGGCTCACACTGAGAGCCACCTGCATGGGTCGCTTTGTGGCAGCACAGCACACCACAAGCACTGCTCAGCACTCATTTTAACTTCTCCAACTGAAGGAACAAGACTTGAACAGCGGGGCTTGGTAGATGAGACATTGCTTCCATGGAAAGCAGGGGTGCAGGGTGAGCGTGAGCTGATTTGCCTTCATTGCTTTTGGAAAATCAGTGATCCAGAGAAATTAGAACAAAGCTTGAGATACAGTGAGTCCCTACATCTGGAGAACCACAGAATCATTTGGGTTGGAGAAAACTTCTGAGATCCCCAATCCACCCCCAGCCCACATCCCCATGGCGTTGGAACACATCGGGACTTTATCAACCTCTTCATTATTGAGGGAAAACTCATCAGATCAAAGTAAAAGAAAACATCTCTGCACCTTTCAGGAGATCCATGAAAGCCATAGAAGTCCCAAAGAGCAAGCTGCATCTGTCCCGTGATTTAAACATTTCTACAACACATCTCTGCTGCAGGGCAAGCAGAGTCACGGGGCCAACAAAGGGGTTCTGCAAGAGGCTTGTTTCTTTATGCCTTAGGCATGGAAACTGCTGCAAAATGAGGGCTCTGCATTCAACCTGATGGCAGGACTTTGCACAGTAAGCACCCGCACAGAGCAGGGGATATCGGGCTCCCTCAGCTTTTTGAGACCATTTCACAATTAAAAATGCACTTTGTAACTTTCTAAGGTTCTTTACAGGCATAAATATACACCACTGAAGTTTCTTTTCTTTTCCTATCAGAACATCCCATGAAACAATGATTTGAAACTCAAAACCAGAAGACAACTTGCAGCTCACTGCTTTCAGCTCCTTCAGCTTTATCACAATTAAAACAATTGGATCTTGCATGTTCTTTGTTAATAGCAAGAGTTGTTTGGTTGGTCTTTATGTTTTCTATACTGAAAACAGGAGCTGAAAGGATGCTTGGTTTCCTGACAGCATAGACCAAGACAACAACAAAATCATGCACTGCTGATCCCATCCTGCATGCAACCATTGCTCATTTTCCCTCCAACTTTCTGAACTCCTGCCACAAGAACTGCAGCAGAAAACAAACTCATCCTTAAATTCCTCACACAAGCAGTGAAACACTCAAGTAACTTCCCCTATACAGCCAAACTCCTGATCCACTGATGTCTCTTTTTAGCAGGCACGACTGTTTGTTCACCTTCTTGGATGTGTTGCTGATTCTTCTGATGCACAGTGTTGCAATTGGGCAGAGCAACACAACGGGAAAGGAGCTACAACAAAGGAGCGATGATGGAAGGACCAGCACAACAGGAAGGAAGGAGGGAAGATTGCTCACCTGTATCAGAAGATTCCAGGTTTGCAGGGAAAGCTCCACAAGGGAGGGCTCTCCAACCAGGGATCCTTTCCCAGTGGCAGTCAGCCCTTCACTGAGCTCCAGGAGAGGCACAGCCAGGCTGCACCCCTTCCAGTCACAGCAGTGAATTGCCTTCACCTGTGCCCCCAGGGCTGACTGGGTCCGTTCCCCAGGTGCTCAATCAGTGATTCAGGCCGTGACTCAACAGTTCCCATACACAGGGAAATGGTAGCACCTTGTTTATTGGGTATGTGTGGTGCTGCTCCACCTCAACAACCTGCAGCTGGAAACTCTGAGAGCACACAGACAGCCTGCAGCCAACCTGCTCCTTATGCAACGTAAAAATAGATCCTACTTGAACACCAATAAGAAACGAATCACAACAAGGCTTTGGTCAGATGGCTTTCAGTCAGTGCTAAGTCACCTGCTGAATGAATGCAGTCAGGAATTAAGCACACTGCTGGGTTAGACCTTCAGCAAGTGTCTGCTCACACATCACTGAGTGCTGCTTGCTAACACACAGCTTTCCTGGGCCAACCTGTAAATCAGTCAGGACAGCAATTAGCAGAGAGCCTCCGATGGAAGCCTGCCTAGCATCACCTCGCTGATTGTTCTGCATTTGCTGATATCCCAAAGAAAATGATGAACCATTATGCGCTCAGCTCCTCCAAACTCACGGTTTCATTGGGATCTGGAGGGGCTGACAGCTGGCCAGCTGCTCTGCGTGATGACTGAGCACCGCAGCACGGTGTTGTTCATCAGCTGTAATTGTTTGGGATAGCACACAAGGCACACGCACACTCAATCGGGAGCCAAAAACAGAATTAACTCAAATCCCTTCAGGAAACTGAGAACACGCTGAATCGTAGAGAATTTATCAAAAGATCTACTTGATAGTGCCTATGATCCAAGCGTGGTTATATGGTAGTTTACATCTCTTTGTTTTTCCTGAGCTGAGGGTTTGCTGGGGTTGGAAAGCTGAAGCACTTTACAGTTCTGTTTTCTTTGCCAGCTACAGAGCCCTTTTCCATAACCTCAGCACCCACTGCTGCCTTCCAGCTCCCCCCACCTGGGGGCTGTGCCTCACATTAGCAGCACAGCGAGGCCAGGAAGGACGGCTGAGGTGTTGCCCTTCACTGCCCATTCCTTAAAGCCAGTCCTGTGCCCAACCCACAGCAGGCTGTGCGAGCTGCATGGGGCAGAAGGAACGGCAGGGGCTGGGGTCACCTTGAGCTGTCCTTGCTGCCAAACTGCAGTACTTCGCAGGAGAAACAACAAGAACTAATTCCTACTACCCAGTGCTATATGTCTGTGTTTTCATTCCATAGGCACACTCCATAGATTCACTTGACAACAGTGTATGTCCCATCCCATGGGAAAAAGTGTTCCTGGGCAGACACAACTCTATGGCTGTGCACTCATCCAAAACTGGCCAATCAAACCCACAATTCAGTGCTTTTCCCTCCTTGAGAAGCCATCCAGGTGACACCCAGCCAGGAGATGGCCGGGCCCTGGGGGCTGCTCTGCACAGCACCTCACTGCAGCGCCATCAGCAGCCACAGCTGCTAATTAGTTCTCATAATGAGGGTAAATTCATCAGCATTCCCTTACTCCGGTTTGAAAACCAAGGATAAAACTTCATATGCTTAAAACTGAACCTCTGAGTTATTGGAGTACTTACCTAGCATCTTGTTAGTAGCTTCCCTTCATCTTGCAGCTTTAATTAGCAGCTCCAGTCTGGGATTTACCTATGACAGTCAGTGGGTGACGAGTGGTAGCTAATGAATTATTCAACAAACTAAGAGACTTGGGGAGTTCTCTACCTGCCCCAGACTAATACACACTTCATTAGCAACTACTTTCACCTGTGACAGCCACAGGTACCTCACAGACTGAACTGTTAGTCTCACCTGAAATGGGTTCTCTCTACATCCACATTAATGTCAAACCCAGAGTTTTACTTCTGTAGAGATTACATTAATGGTGACAGCTAGTAAATTGGATCCTCAGGATTATGGGATATCTTCATTAACCCTGGGTAATGCCAGGAAGGGCTGTGCAGGCACAGCCACACCAGCAGCAGCCAGAGAACCCATCTCTCAGCTGCACCATGCAGACAGCAGGCAGGGAACCCATCTCTCACGTGGCCAGTACAGAGAACAGCTTTGTGAGAGCAGCACTCCCAAGCACCCAGCAGTCTCAGAAGCACTGGAACCATCACAGCACTCTGCAGAGATGCTTCAAAGCGTCCCCAAGTGTCCCTGCCCAATCCCTGCAGTGCCCTCAGGACCAGGAAGGTCCTGTCCCATGGCATCATGCTGCTCAGCCTCCAAACCAAGGTGTAAGCACCTTCCTAACGACTGCAACACCACATCACGCACGTATGTGCTGCATTCTTACAGAGGAAAATAATACAGCATACACATACAAACACTGCAGCATTTTGAAACTGCTGGAAGGTTATCAGTCAAGATTTGGTACTTGGATATCTAATGCACTGTACTGTACAAAATATACATCTGATAGCCAGCAGGTGTATAAGCTAAGTATATAAGCTAGAGCAATAAATCACTACCAGCAATGGGCCATACCCAAATCTCTGTGACACAGCAGCCCTGTTGTGGCAGATCCCCAGAGGACAGCAGGCCTGCTCTCGAGGATATCGATCTGCTCCACTGTTCTTCCCTAATTGCCACCAATGCAGTCCCCTCCAATTAGCCTGCTTGGCTAACGGCTCTCCTAGCATTCATTATCCAGGTCGGTGACAAAGTGAAAGTCTAGCTAAGGAAGAGCCCAGAAGAACACGAAAACAGAGCAACAGTGACTGCTCCAGGCATTTTTTGCCATACTCGCAGCATTCGGATGTGTGCCCAGGCCAGGAGTCCATCAGTGCAGTGCTCAGCCCTGCTGCATCATGGAGCACGGCAGCAGAGCCTGGCACTGCCATGCTGAGCCATTGCCTCTGTTACCAGCCCTAAAAAGTACTCCCTTCCCCAGCATAAAGACAAAATCGGTGATTAAAGATAAATTGAACTGTTTATTTATAGAAAGGATTTGTGGGTTGGCAAACAGAGGACACATGAATAAACAGCTGTGGGGGAGAAAAAGCACCTGAACGCTTTTATTTACCAGGTGGACTCCATGGGCAGCGATGGAAATACCTTTTCCTGCCAGACTCAGTATTGATCCCACACTGATGATTTTTCTCAGATGACCTTAATCCACTCAACACAGCCCTACTGATACTGCAACCTGACCTACTTTTTTGGTTTTTTTTTAAGGAAAAACCAATGATTTTTATAGTACTAAAGCAAAGAGCAGCAACAGGCAGTGTTTACTGTGTGCAGCCAGCCAGACACATCTGAAGGAACTGCCACAGATTTGGAACAGCTTTTTCCTCATAAAAATATACAAAGAATCCATTGCTTTTGTTGATTACTTCCATCTATCGGATTCTTCACTGAGACACTTTACGTGGTGCATGGGAATGGAAGGACCCCCACGGGGCAGTGCCCCAGGCAGGGCTCCCAGCAGGCTGCCCAGGCACCCACCTGGGTAAGGACCACCAGCTTGTGCTTCATCCTGCTGTAAGCCTGTCCTGGGGTTAAGGAGTCACTGAGCTGAATGCTGTTGGGCTCACCTACATCTTCTGCTCTCCGTTATGTAACAGAAACAGCGCTTGCTTCATTGAGTGCAAGAAAAATATTTACATACTTGCATTTATTTACACAATAATAGACTGTTGAAATGCCACAGTAATCACTACTTTGAAATCAAATGTGAAACCTTATTACATACATCAGGAAAATTAGCTTTCCAGTGAAATACGGCATGACCTTCAACTCCTGGCACTCAAAGCGCAGTCTGACTCTGGCCATTCAAACATAAATTCATACAATTGTAATTTATAAATGGCAGCATGAGCTGGATTCAACCCTACTGAAAGCTGAAGTCTCACGTGGGCACACCCACCACAAATGCATATTTACCAGCACGCCCACAGCACCTTTCCCAGTGCTCATTCACCTCCAGATCAGATGAAAGCATTTTTCATCCACAACTACTACTCGCCTTCAAAAGGGAACTTTCCCTTTCGGGAATACTTAGGGAATATTTTGGGAATATTTTGGGAACTTAGGGAATAAATTATCTCTTCGAAATACGAGGAGTGCCACGTGTCTCGGCCTTCATTAAAATGGTGAAACATTCTCCTTTCTCTCTTTGTTATTTTCCTCTCCATAATTGCAAACGTGGCAGCAGAGCTGTAAGTGAAGGCCCGAGGGGCCATGCAGGCACAGCAGGGCTCTGTCACCGTTACAGCGGGCAGAGCCAAATTAAAGCATTCATTTTCATGGCTGGTTATTGCTACCTGATGACCTGAGCGTTAAGACAAATAGGTTACAGGCTGAGATGAAGGCGCTGGAGCCAGAGGAAACAAGATGTATTCGAGGGGGAGAACACGACCCAAAAGAGGACTGAGATCTACAAGTTGAGAAGTGCTTGAGGTGAGCGCAGCTGGTGATGCTGGAGCTGGGTGACAGATCACACAAAATGCAAACTGGCTGCATCTCCTTCCTTCCCCCTGCACACGCAGTGCGGGCGCTCCTATGGGACAAACTGAGCTCTGCCCACACCGCACTCGGCGGATCTGAAGTCCCCATGTGCCACAGGGTGGGAAATGACTGCAGAGTATTTGTGTGCATTTCGGGTTGGTTCATTGTGTTTACACGGCCAATCCCACAGGCCATAAATTAACAGCCTTTCTTTGGTTACGAATTACTTTAAGAATGTAGTTGTTTCTGTGCATCCCAAGACATCCAATTCCAGGACCCAGATTGCCCTCTGGAACTGTTTCTCCCTTTATTAGCGCAGTTAATGCAGTGAATTAAAGTTCATCTCCATCAGTGAACATAGGTGAACCCACCCTAGAATCATGGAGTCATAGAACTGCTCAGGTCAGAAAAGACCTTAAAGATCATCGAGTCCAACCACAACCCAACCACACAGCCCTAACTTTAACAGCCCTCTGTTAAATCATGGACCTCAGCATCACATCCAAACGGTTTTTAAACACATTCAGGGATCAGATCAGATCTCTCTTACAATCAGGTATCTCTTACAACATATTAGAGTGAACGTAAATCATATTTCACGTTTCCAGCCCTTACAGTTTGTTGCCTTTTTTTTTTCTTTTGCTATTTCTGACAGAAAATTGCTATGCACAGAACGCAATAATCAACACTTGGCATATCCAGGTACGCTGACCAATCTATAATCATTTCCACCTTCAAGAACAGCACAAGAACTTTTAGCTGCTTTGGAAAATGAACAATCCCAGGGGCACTTGGACATCGATTCAAGAAGGCTTTTAGGAAAAATGCTGGGAACCGAAGGGCTGCCGTTACCTGCAGGAGCTGGATGGAGGTGGACACGGAGCAACCACATCCCCAGCCACGTCTGCTGCCTGGCCTCAGCCCCACACACCCCACGGCCCTGTGCACAGAACTGCTCTCAGCATCAGCAGTGACTCAGCCGCAGGAGATTCGCAACCGCTCAGGCTGCTAATTGCCGAAACTACTCCAGAAAATAGGCTGCAGGCTCCCATGTCACTTAGATTCTTTTCAAGATATTATTAAAAGACAATTTAAGAGAAGCTTTTAAAATTAATAAGCATAGTCAGTGAATCATCGAAGCAGCTACAGTATGGGTCTAAGAAAAGAAATAAAGAGTAACTTAGCACTGCCCAAAAATCCATAGCCGTAATGCAAACTGGTGCTTCTGCGTTGTTTCTGATGCAGCAAAGGTATAATTCATAACAAACACTTGTTATCTGTTCCTGTGATGAGACACTGACGATGATAACGATGCTCTAGGCAGTGATCAGAATATATCTGATGAAGTCTAATATAGTCCTTGCTTTGGAAAGATACGCAGATGTACCCCAAAGAAACACCCATTTGGAACAGGGGTAGATAACCCCAGCCAGGAGGTCCGTTCTGACACCAAACCTGAAGCACCCCTTCAGCTGCCTTGCTCCAGGAGAAACTAATGAGATGAGTCTGGATGTGACTCAGAAAAGCTCTTGCCCAGCCCTGTCACTGCAGAACATGGTACCACCGGGATGCTCCCACCTCCGCTGTGATGGAACACAAACTGCTGGGGCCAACTTCCCCAACAAACTGCAACAACCTCCTGAAGAAGCGACTTTTCAACCGGCACTTCACAAAACATTGTTACACTGTGTTCTCATTTAGCTTCAAAGAACTTGCCAACCCCTCCTGACCTCTTGATGCCCGGGACACAAACCTTGGTGCTGCTCTGCCAGCACTGCACTGACACGGAGTGAGCCATGCCCAGCACAGCAGTGCTTAAAGAACTCTGAAACGTTCACTAGGGTTGGTCTGAACCACCAGTAAGTCAGAAGAGAAAAACCCCAGAGCAGCTCAGCATCATCAAGTGTTTCAAACAAAGCTTGCTTGCAATCTCTCACAAAGTTGAGAACCAATTCTAAAGCACTTTCTGCAGCTGAAATCCCCCTTTGTTGAGGATGGAATCCTCCCAGAGAGCTGTGTAAAGCACACACATGCTATCTTTTCTGGTTCCTTTCTCTCTGAAACCACGCAGTCAGGAAGTTTGCAACAAGACTTTTGCTAAAGATGATCGTTAACAGATCCAATTCTTCACTCCATGATGCATCACTCTAACAAGTACCATAGATTCTCATCCTGACACAAACAGCTTTGTCATTTACAACTACTTCAAGTATGAATTTGAGTTTACACCAATGAAGATGATAAAAATTACCTTTTCCCTTAAATAATCTAATTGGATTGGTCTACTAATTTAAAACAAATGGGACAGAATGAAAACGTTCAACAATTTCAAAGTAAATTAAGTGTGGGACCAGGTTACACTTCATCAAGCTGCCACACAAATTCATAGCTTGACTCAGCCAGTGCTACCTAAAGAACACCTGTGCTGGTGGAAATGTTCCAGAGCCATAAGTGCAGCCACCTACTTTGGTTAGAGAATGGATGGATGCTGAGCAGTGTGGCTGCCCTGGCCCAGCGCTGTGCCCACCATCCCAGAATCACCAAGCTTTCTGGATGGGGCTCTCCCCATCAGCCTGCTGGGCTGAGCAGCAGTGCTTTGCAGACAAGCTTTGTACTGCAAACTTTGTACTTCTGCTGGCAGAACCAAACCAGTGCCAAAGCAGAAGGGGCAGCGTGCGCATCCGCACACACACACGGCACTTGTGGGATGAAGTGCAGCACGTGTGCCCTCCTCCTGGCATGGAGAACCTCAGCACAGCCCCAACCCTGCAGGCAAAGCTCCATCCTGGCCTTTCTTCCTTCTGATGAGCATCCCCAACCCCACAAAGGCATCTCTCACCGAGGATGGCCCCAACGACACAGCGCTGCTCAAGGTGTCTGTTAGTAATTGAGGCGTTCTCATTAACTAAGATGATCAGTGGGCTGGAGCACCTCTCCTATGAAGAAAGGTTGAGGGAACTGGGCTTGTTTAGCTTGAAGAAGTTTAGCCTGGTCTGGTGGTTGGTGGCCCTGCTTGTGGATTTGAAGCTAGATGATCATTGTGGTCCTTTTCAACCCAGGCCATTCTATGACTCCATGAATCATTATCATCAACCAGTTACCCTAATGGAAGCATAAGGTGCTGTGACTTAACAAATGGCTTGGCACCTTCAACAGCCTGCCCAGAAAACTCCTGCTGTGTTACAGGTGAAGATCACCAACTCTTATCCAGCTAGATACAGGAAAGAACATTCCTGGCTCTGCCAGCACAGAGGTATAGAAGTGCATTATTAAGCAGCACACATATGTAGTCAATTTAATGCTCTTAAACAAAAACGAGTCTTTTATTCTGCTGTGAATATATTTGTACTGATCTCCTGTGCACAAACTTTTTGCTGGCAGATGTGCTTTGGATACTGTCATTTCCCCACTTCAAGCTTATGAATAACATGTCGAGTTCCCTCCAAAGACAGCAAACATTTATACAGAAATTGCATTCCAAGTAACATAAACTTTGATGAACCGTAAATATCGCACATCGTTTGCCACTATACAAAATAATATTGCTTCGAGCTATTATGGTGCATTTCCTTCCATCTCAGAATCCAGAGCTCTGCCAAAGCCCACAGAGCAGCACAGCACTTCCAAACACGGCCACATTCACCCAACACCAGAAGCCCCATGCCTACGTTTGTTTGGTGGCTGCTTCTGCTCTACATCCTCAAAGTTATTGAGCACTGCGCCCCAAAAACATTTGACAGTGACACGTAATCTTATGAGACAGCAGTTCCCTCTGCGATCTGCAGCAGCTCTGGTGCACACATTAACTACCCACAAACGACACCAGAGCCTGGGTGGTGTCTTGGGCCCCTGCTCACTTGGGGCTCAGCACCAGCGCTCAGCCCTTCCCAAGCAGCAGCAGGAGCTCACTGCTGCCCATGTGCTGCCCAGCGGACCTTCGCTCTGCAGTGCTCCATGCCATCATTACCTCCTGAGTGCTTCAAGGCCAGGCTGGATGTGGCTCCGGGCAGCCTGGGCTGCTGGTTGGTGACCCTGCGCACAGCAGGGGGTTGGAATGGGATGAGCGCTGTGGTCTTTTGCAACCCAGGCCATTCTGTGGTTCTATGATTCCCCGTGATCCTTCACTTGGTTAATCTTGTAAAAAGAAAATGCATTCAGATGTCTCTAAAATATTAAAAAGTGTGCCTTCCAGGACAGTAATTCTAGGAGTGATTTAGGAATAAATTTTGCTCTATAAAATCATCTCCTTTGCTGTTCACTTTACCTAGCTAATAATAATAATAATAAAGAAAAAAAAAGCAGGAATCAGCATAATCCATTGGAAGAGCAATGCTTCAAGAGTTATTTGAATTAAGTCCCTGATATATGTGCAGCGCTCTGGGTTATTACTATTTTCATAAACAGAATAATGTGTTCTCTGGGCATGAAGAGCTCCATTGCTGCAAACATTAACGGTAAAATAGATGGTGGGAGGGAAAGGTGAGCTGCTGCTGGGGACAGGAGGCTGGTGCTACAGGAAGACAATAAATGCCAGGCAGCAAAGCCACACTGGTGCGGTTGTACTGAGAAATACCAAGCAAACTAAAGTATTCATTATTTATATTACCACTTCAGTATTGTTGATATTTATCAAAGAAAGCACATTAACTTGAAATAATTAAACAAAACTACTGCATTTGATGAATATGACAGAGAGTGCTCTGCACACTTCCAAAGCCAGAACCCATCTCAAACCACTGCCTAAGGACAGATCAGTGTGAATGGATCACAGGATCACTGTGGTTGGAAAGACCTCTGAAACCCCCATGTACCACTTCCTTTGCAGCACCTGCTGCCCCTGGAAACAGCGTGCAGGGGGAAAAGTCACAAATCGAACCCGATAATTAAATTTGTTGCAAATTAAATTCTACCCTAAAAAAAAAAAGAAAGGTACTGTGACAAAAATATATCTCCTCTCTCTTCTTCTGCTATTTAATAGTCTCAGAATGAAAAGTCTAGTACAATTTTCTAGTCCAATTGTTCCAGCCAGGAGGAAAATTGCTCATCATAATTAGGCCTCTTTCATAACATATCTGCTCAGCAGCCAGGCTCCTGCAACTGACCGCACCTGCGGCCGCAGCCCCATCCCACCAGTCCTCCACAGCCCCATCCCACCAGTCCTCCACAGCCCCATCCCACCAGTCCTCCACAGCCCCATCCCACCAGTCCTCCACAGCCCCATCCCACCAGTCCTCCACAGCCCCGTCCCACCAGTTCTCCACAGCCCCGTCCCACCAGTTCTCCACAGCCCCGTGCTGATGGCCCTTCCCCAGCCCTCACTGTGGGCCCAGGCTGTACACGATGCTCTGCAGCTGTGGGGCAGATGCAGAGGGTCATTTGCTTTTCTCAGTCTGGGAATGGCCCGCATGCCCAGTGACCGCTCTGGGGTTGAGGCCAATGGTGCAAGGCTGAGAGAAGCAATGGGGGTGTGCCCTGCTGCTCCTCTAACCCAGGGAAGGCAGGCAGGCTGAGAAAGCAGCACCGTGAGGTTAAAGAATGGAAAAAAGCAGAGGGCCCTCTGCATGAGAGCCCACATGAGTGCCAGCAAACATCTCAGTAGAAGATGGGGTTCAGTTTGTTACATGTGGGTTTCCAAAATCCCAGGGGGCAGAGGCATGTAGGAATTGGAACAGGACGCCCATCATTTCATTTCCAGCTGAAATGTCTGATCAACAGTTTGCTTCATGCTCCCTCTTCTCCAGAATCACCCTCAAGGATGTTTGCAGTTAATGGGATATGGTGCAGTACTACACACCAACATCTTCTGAAGGGCTTTTCCAAATTCTTTGGATCCTGTGAGCTACAACTCTCAAGCCATTGTGTAACTTTAGAACATAAAAATTCTTACCAAAAATCCTTACTAAAATCCCAAACAATTAAATCAGCTTGAACAGGAAAGGACAGAATTCTTTTTCTGAAAAGGAATCCGACCCTCATTTCTGCAGCAGAGGTGGCTCTCATGCTGTTATGAACCATACTCACAGGATTTAGGGATTGGAACAACGTTCTCCTATCACTGCCCACACTACCCAAAATCCCATTACACATCATACAACAACAGTCCTAGAGAGACCCTCAATACCTGAAATACCGCCAATCAAAGATTTTTTGACTGTTTGCATGAGCGTTTCAATGACATTTCTAATATTTCATTGTAGATTTACTTAATAACTCTCTCAAATGTGAATTTTAACAATATAGCACTGCTGGTGTTTGGATGCGATAGGAATCAGCAGTGGGCTGGTGAGTCCAACCCTACAGAATGTCTTCATTGCTGCAGCGCAGCTCCACTTGTGTTAAGATGACCCAAAGTAACAGCCAGACAGCGAAGCACTGTTCTATATATTGAGGCCCCACCTGGAGTGCTGCATCCAGGCCTGGGATCCCCTGGCACAAGAAAGATGGCAGAGCTCTTGGAGTGGGTCCAAAGGAGGGCCATTAAAACGATCAGAGGGCTGGAGAATCTCTTCAATGAAGAAAGGTTGAGGGAACTGGGCTTGTTTAGCTTGCAGAAAAGAAGGCTCTGGGAAGACCTCATTATGGCCTCCCAGTGCTTGAAGGGAGCGGATAAACAGGAGGGGGAACAGCTGTTTGTGGGGGTGGATGGTGATGGGACAAGGGGAATGGTTTTCAACTGAGACAGGGGAGGTTTAGGTGAGATATTAGAAGGAAGTTTTTCAGCCAGAGGGTGGTGAGGCACTGGCACAGGTTGCCCAAGGAGGCTGTGGATGCCCCATCCCTGCAGGCATTCAAGGCCAGGCTGGATGTGGCTCTGGGCAGCCTGGGCTGCTGGTTGGCGACCTGCACACAGCAGGAGTTGGAACTGATGAGCGTTGTGCTCCTTTGCAACCCAGGCCATTCTAGGATTCTATGACATGATTCTGTGCATTTCTATAAATCCAATAAATATGAAAAGTACGTAGTGTTGTCAGCTTACTGATTTAATTGCTATAAACGCATAATACCCAAGATAATTATGACATGACACATCTAAATAAGTGCATAACTGCTTTTTAGCACTACCATTTTTTAAATATTATATGACCGCATCAAGTTTACGTAACAAAATCAGAACGAATGTTGTACACATCAATGTCTTAATGCTATCTTATAATGTGGTGTTTTGTTCTGTAAACACCACCACATCCTCAAAAAAACCTTGTAATTATAACTGTCACCAGCATGGCATTTTTCATCCCAGCTTAACTATGCACTTCAATACATAACTCAATACTTCATCAGAATAGATTCCAAAATAAGTCAATTTAATAATGTAAGACCTTTCCGAGACCTTCATATACAGCTGTGCTCATTTTTAACTAATTTAGTTCATCTGATCCAAATCCCTCATTAAAAGCTGCTACTCTATCATGGTTAGGAACAGAAAAACCAAAATAATTGCTTGTAGACCTGACAGAGTTACCGATTTTAAACCAGGCTTTAAATAAGGCTGAACTCATTTATCTCACAGAAGAACTCAGCCTTTCCGATTCTGTGACACAGTAAACAAAGAAAAAAGACAGCACTTTTATTTATCTGCTTCGTTTTGCCAAGACATCCGTCCTTCCCTCTGCCTCTGAAAACTGCTTATTGCTTCAGCCCAGGAAATCACATTATTTGGGGGTTTTACTGAGCAGCAGTCAGCAACTACAGCTGTCAGGCAGTCACACCCCAGGATAACCTCGCCTGTAATTCGCCTCAAAGTGAGCTGGCACTGTTCAAACTCCTTTAGGACATTTCCCAATTTCTCTTACAATTAAGCTAAAAGAGTTCCTTATCAAACTAACATGTTAGAGCAAGCCTTGTCTCTCCTGCTCCTTCAGCTCACCCCCACACACATGCACGAAGCCAAACAGTAGAAAATTCTTGCGCCAACTCAAAGGTAAGTCAGCACAACTCTGAGAACAATACGAAGGCAACAAGCTCTCTGCAAGCAGAGTCACTTGGGGCTTTGTTCTTGGCTATGTAGCCGTCTTTGGCCAAGCCCCATGTGTGCTTGCAGCAGCACCCTGGGCTAGGAGCAGGAAGGCAGCACCCCGTGCTACAGCTCACACTGCGTGGTGCAGCCTCACAGCTGGAATGCAGCCCTGCCACTGCCTGCTGTCATCCCCTCTGCACTTGGTTCTGGGTTTCCTGGAACAGGCAGAAAAGCCACTATAGAAAATGAACATTCTTCAGTGCTTCACCCGAGGCACTCAGACCTCTGCTGTCCTCCATCATACAGCAGCAACAGCAGGGAGTTCTTCTCCTCTTCTCTGGCATCAGAAAGAATTCCTGACCTTCACTCAGCCAATGTGCACATCTGGGCAGCACGCAGCCCTCCCAGCCAGCAGCAGCTCTGCGCTGTGCCATGTGGATGGTCTCATCTGCTACTGAACTCCATCAGTAATGAAATGCACTTTATTTTGACCATGTCACACAACATAAAAACGTGTTTATTCCAACTGCGATGTACCACTTACTTAAAATATTGACTTTGATATTTAACATTTTCATTTTCCCATCACGCATTCGCAGCTCTGTTCTAAAATTAAGTGACACCACAGTTTATCAAAAGCCGGGGTTACGTCTGGAGCTCCTGTGTCAGGCTGAACAATTTGAGTGAGCAGCACCACGGCCACACAGAACCAAACACCATGTGTGGAGCTGCCTCCTCCCCCACCATGTTTTCTGTGATCCCTGGAGCCCAGCTCACAACACCAGGGTGGCCCAGCAGTGCCATTTCCCCATGCTCTGCTCCCAGCTGGATGCATTGGATGTGCATGGCAGGGGCTGGGCACACCTCCATGTCTCCCAGGGGTGCCTTCTGCCCCAGGACAACCAAACGACGCTCCACTGTATTGTCCTTGCAAACTGTCACTGCTCTTCCTGAAGCCCCGAACTCACAAAAATGGAGGCAAAAGCTCATCTGTGGATATCTCAGCACTACAGCTGGTGATTCAAGCATGCTGGAAAAGTTGTGGAAGTTTTCCCACAAGGATCACACCAGCCTGCCTGCTCAGACTGCAGGTGCACTGCACTGTTCCATAAGCCTTACTCTGCCCCACACAGAACCTGCTGGAATGTAGGCTGCCCTCTACAACAGGCATTCAAGGCCAGGCTGGATGTGGCTCTGGGCAGCCTGGTCTGCTGGTTGGTGACCCTGCACATAGCAGGGGGTTGAAACCGGATGATCATTGTGGTCCTTTGCAACCCAGGCCATTCTATGATTCTGTGACTGTAAAAGAAAGCTCCGGACAACCAGCACAGCTGGGCACAGCAAACAGGGGAAAGAAAGAGAAAGAACTGGTTTAAGTGATACAGCTTCATTTCCTCCAGCAGCACTGGTGTTCCACAGCAGCACAGAGCAATCCCTCCCACCTGCACATGGCACCCACCCTCACCACAGCCCAGAAAGAGAAACACGATCAGAGAAATTATCAACTGCTACATGAAATTTACAGCTTTCATAGAGAAACCCAGCACTGCGTCTATGAACAATTCCAATGCATGCCTATATATATATCCATTTTCTTAGTCAGAAATGAAACTATTTTACTGAAGAAAAGGTAAGGGCTTTCCTGTATGACATAGCTACCAGGTGGATGAACGTAGAACCTATTCCACAACACAGCTGCTCTGGTGTTAAATGTGGAGGTTGGTGGCCCTGCATGTGGCAGGGGGTTGGAGATTCATAATCCTTGAGGTCCCTTCCAACCATGGCCATTCTGTGATTCTGTGACAGCAGAAACTTCACAGCTGTCACCAGCAGGCTGAGCACCCTGTTCTCAGCCCAGCCCACCAGGGCATGTCCTGCAGCCCAATGCCAGCCCAGCCTCCTGCAGGGATGCTGCTGCTGCCTTCTGCACAGCCACACATACACCTTATACACATTAAATCAACCAGAACTTTGTTTGAAGCTTCTCCCTCCCTTCTTCAGTTGTGTTTTCCTTGGAGAGAACTGCCTTATGTCACTCATGCTTAATTAAGTACACCAAGCCTGTAGCTAGCAGCAAAGCCTCAGCGTGCCTCTAGACCTGCGGTTTATAGACGGTACCATCTCCAATTAGTGAGAAATAGCAGCGCCGTGTCGGAGCGCTGCTTTGCTCCTCAGCTGCTGTTACAACATGTGGGTGAGGTTGCTCCCACCAGCTCCCATCGCCAACCCGCCCGCGGCCATCCCAGCACCTCCCAGCTCTGCACAACCTCCTGGGCAGGCCGTGCCCCCAGGAAACGCGGCTCCCAGCCAGCAGCGCGGCACCAGGCTGGGATGGAGACTGCAGCTCTTCCTCAAAAGCCAACAGCCCGGGGTTTGCAGCGCTTCTTCACACCAGGAACAAACCCACAGCCGCGTCCGCGCCCAATGGGAATCAGTGGGGCAGAGAAGGAGAGCTTCGTCCTCAAGCACTGATTGATAAGGATAAATTATATTCAGCTTAAAAACATTTCTAACATGAGCCCAGTGAAGTATCAAAGGCATACAACTGTATAGTAAATTATGTACGCCTGTGTTTTGTAGAGGGAATGAAGTTCCTGCACCCTTCTGACAGAACTGCATTATGTAAATGTAGCAGGCATACCAGAGATGCTGTACTAAGCTGGACAGATATCTTATTCCTGTATATTTAAATAAGCAGAGAAAAAAACCCAGCCTATTGTACATGAATATATAGAATTTCCTTCATTTACATTGATATTTGCATAAGAAAAATTGCAGGAGATTTCTGCATGCATTGTATGCTAATTAGATTTTTTCGAGACAAAACTGATACTGCTAACAGTTGGATACTCTCTTTGTTTTAATTATGCATGACTAATGATAGCTGTTTGGCTGTCTGACCACCAGATTGTCTGCTGTTGCCAAGGGAAAATCTTTTAAAACAGATTGACGGGTTTTCTGTTATAAAACAGAGCGAGTTCTAGTTCAACTCATATTTTTGAGAGAGTTCAGTGGATATAAAAACTAAAACTTTGGCTGTTCACAATGACATGAGACTTCAACCCTGGCACGTATGCCCACAGCCACCCACAGACAGAGACAGCACTGAGCCTGAAGATGCTCAAAAACTGCAGAATCACCGCTAGCAGCTGAAGCGGCCTCGTTTCAGGCTGAACTCTGTGCTGGACCACACTCACGATGAAGTCACCACCAAATCTCTACTGGCTTTGTAAGTAATGCACCACGCAAAGCCAGAGTTACTGCAGACACCTACTGAGGCCCCCACAGTTGTGTATAAGAAAATAGTACTGAAGGAGCACCACGAGATGCTGCTGGGAGGGCTGAATGTTTCACTGGGCCTATTTTCCATCTTCATCTACAGGAGCGTGCAGTGTGCTAATGAACCCAGCCCGTGCTGGTGGCTCTGATCTCAGGAAAACAACAACATGCATCTGGTTGGAGGAGGAAAGGCTCTTTCTGCAGAGTTGAAAAATGGTGGGTAGCCTGGTAGATCCTGGGGTGGGAGCAGAACAGGCTCCAGAGCACAGCAACCACAGGAGCTTGTGCAGCCTCTGCCACGCTGCTGCCCCCGTGCACACACCCCACACCCAGCAATGCAATGGATGTCCCTGCACGCCCACCCCACACACCCAGCAATACCATGAGCATGATCAGTGCAAAGAAGGGACTGATTGCCTCCAAACTGAAATAACTTAAACAAGCACAACACTGTGTTAGAACGAACCTTGAATTGATGTCTGGGTTGAGTTGGGGAAAATGGAAAATTTACAGATTCGTAGAGCCGCTTCCTGTGCTTCTAAGTGGGACCTTTCTGTTCCCACAAGGACGTGGATTTCGTACTGATCGTCTCTTCTCAAAGGCTGAAAGACAGCCAGAACTGAGAGGGCTCCGCAGCCCACCCCCACCCTGCCAACACGCAGAGCCTTAACAGAGCGTTATTTAACAGAAATTCCCCATTCCTCATGAGGAACAGCGCTCTCACAGGGAGACAAAGGTTGCTCTTTCACAGCCTTATCTTCGCAGGCGATGAGGCAGGGAGATGCAGCCCCAAGAACAGCCTGCGTGAACACCAGCTGCCTTCCTGAGCTGTGAGATGGCAGGTCACCACGGCCGGGCTGCCACCATCACCTGCAAGAGCACACACATTGTCCAGAACTGCACCCAGCCAGAGCAACCTGCCCTGCTCCTGCTCACTGCTGGCTGAACCTTCCTCAAGCTGAATGTCTGCAGCCACTGCTGCTCTGCTGTGCCCATTACAACCTGAAGGCTCAGCCCTGCCGTGCCCATT
>NW_024962266.1:28619399-28649104 GCF_019238085.1 Lagopus leucura
TGCAACCTGAAGGCTCAGCCCCTCTGTGCCCATTGCAACCTGAAGGCTCAGCCCTGCTGTGCCCATTGCAACCTGAAGGCCTGCAGCCAGCTCAACCTGCCTGCACCACACGGTGTGGGACCAGATCAGCTGTCTATGGCTAAACAAAGCAGGTCACGTCTGCGTTTTGTTTCTCAGAAAATTCTTCAGAACAAGCTGTTTTTCGCTCTTTACTCATTCCTTTTTTTGTTAGTTCCTCTGCATAACATCTGAAACATTCACAATGGTTTAAAATAATTATTTCAATTGACTCTGAATGCATTTATTTTAACTGCACAGACAAGAGGCAAGTGCCAACATATGCTTGTTTAGTAACAGGTAGGGCTGTAGAACGTGAGAGCCGTCCCCAAAGAACAGCCTCCTTTTAGAGGGATGTTTGTGTGTGCCTGTGGATCTCCACATAACACAGCTATATTTCAGAGAGATGGAACAAAGCTTCACACGGCCAAATAATTCATGATCCTGAGATGCACAAGAATACCAAAAGAGCATGGAAGTCAGAAACATACCATCTGAAATCATAAAGGAGAGAGGAAATCTTTCATATTTATTGCATTACCTGCCCCCTTAAATCTGAACTTCTACATGCATGCAGACAACTGTATTCAACATTGGTGCGTGGATGTGAATTTGAGGGACTATAGTGTTAAAATATGTAGTCTCTTAATATTTAAACACACCATATACCCTTTATATGCTCCTGCTACTCAATCACAGACCCGGCATTCCAAATGCCCATTTCTCAGGAGTCTGAGTGATGGCAGATGAATTACACTTTATAGACTTGTTGCTAGCTTTCCATGACCACTGTGGCTCTTTTGCAAAGACCGTTTGCTGTAAAGGGCAGATCTTGTCAGAAGAGAAGTGCCATGAAGCCCCAAGGCCCAGAAGTCACCAGCCCCAGCCCAGCCACTTAGATATGGGGTCTAAAAACCAGGATGTGTGGGAAGCCAAAGGAAACGGAGGCATGGGCTGAGATGCTGCTGCTGCCAACTTTCCTTGGCCAGGGCAGAATCCATCCCTATGCCAGAGTGACTTCAGAGCGGGTCAGACACTGCCATGAGGCACATCCAGAGGGCAAGCAGGAGAGCAGAAAACACAGAGCACGTGTTCTGCTAGCAACTGCCTGCACCAGTCAAACGGTGATAAAGAAATCAGTGAGCCTGACAGCCATTAACACGCCTCAGAGCGTATTTTACAGGACAGAAAATTGCAAACCCCTTGTTTTGTAAAGCCGATGCTGTAAAATGCTGTGACACTTCACATCTGGACACAGGCTTGGGAGGGACTTACATGAATTCATTTTCTTTGCTAGAATTTATTTCATTTTCTTTGATGACTTCTTCATACGCATCTCCACACTTCTGCCCATGTATAATTTCTCACTGATTTGTCAGAGAATACCCTGCACCCAGGGAACTCACTCTTCACCAAAGGCACTGTACGTCCAAGAGAAAAACATCAGCAAAATATAGGAAAACAAAGCTGAATCTCTGACCTGAACCATAAGAAAACAGGATTCACTCCAAATATCTGGTCACATCAGCTTTCAGGTACCTTAGGCACCACCTAATGTGAAGAGCTCTCTTTTGTACCCCAAAGGGATCTCTTTTAGAACATGTTGGGAAGCAGCCACTGAAAGAGATGGACAGTGTTTCAGATGGGCTGCCTGCTACACATCTGTGCTCTTAATGCCAACAGGAGACCAGTTGTAGAGAAAATGGAGAAACCACAACACATGGAGGAGCTGGGAGTGAGAAGCACTGCTCCTGCCTCCCCACAGCAAACAGGCTGCCTGCAAGGTCTGTTGGCTGCAGGACGACCTTTGCAGCTCCCCGAGGATCTTGCTCAGTGGGCCTCTTCTGCAGAATTACAGCTACACTCATCAATATCAGAGTGGGGACACTTCTGCCTCTGCTTGCTGCTGTAAGACACAGTGAAACGCTGTGCATGTTTGTCAACTCATTACATTGCCTACATAGCACGCTCCTACACAGCATTCAAAGAACAAGGATGAGGTTGGCAAGGACCCCTGTGCCCACCTTTCCCCATGCTCCAGCAGGGCCTCCAGCATCTTGAGCCCAGCATCACCCAGGCAGTTTCTGGACATCTCACAGAGGACACCCCACAACCTCCCCAGGTCCCTTGCCAACATCTGACCCTGTGCTCAGTGCTGGCTTTCAGGGGAACCTCCTGGGCCCAGTTTGTGCCCAGTGCTTCTCGCCTGTCAGTGGCACCGCTGAGCAGAGCCTGGCTCCATCTCCTTACACCTCCCTGCAGGGACCGATGGCTGTGGGTGGGATCCTCCTGAACCACCCCAGCCCCAGGCTGAGCAGCTCCAGTTCTCAGCCCCTCTTCCTCCCCCAGGCCCTGCAGCATCTCTGAGGCTCTCTGCAGCTCCAGGTCTCTCTTACACTGGGGGCCCAGCACTTGGCCCAGTGCTCCAGGTGCTGAGCAGAGGGCAGGATCACCTCAGACCTGCTGGCACTGCTGGTACATCTGGACTCCTGGTTGCTCTTCTGGAAGCCATTTCCCAGCTGGGTGCCTCCAGCACGTCCTGGTGCTGGGCTGCTCCTCCTGGGCGTTGGGCTCTGCATCTCTCCTCGTGGGGCTGCAGGAGGCTCTGCCAGCCTCCAGCACCCAGCTTCTCATCCAATGCTTTGAGAACATCCATCCCACTAAGGAGCGTTGGGACTTAAACGCTTACAGGGAAAAAACTGCATCAATTCAAGTATCCTAGAGTACATATTTAATAAATTATTCTATGTTCAGACAGCAGCAACGTATCTTTTGTTTTTAAAAGATGTCAAGTTCTAAAGCTTAATTTTCTGTGATTGCACATTACGAAAGGGCTCTCAGGTAAATCTGCTTTAATCGTTTGTGAGCTGTAAAAAAAAGCAAAATGCAGGAAAAAAAACCTGCTTGCTTGAGAAAACCATTTTGATCATTTTCAGCTCTGCACTTCAGATACTTCAAGCAACTTTTGTTTACAAATTGTGGAGGGGATGGGGCCTCACCCAGCTCCTCTGGGCTGGTCACCTCTTCCTGAAGCACCAACAGTGCTGTCAGTGCCACAGGGTCACTGCACACCCAGGGCTGCATCCCTCCCTGCACAGGGAGGTGTTTAAAAGAGACACCAGAGAAACACGGGTCATGGAACACAGATTGCTGCCCTGTACTCTCAGCAATTTACAGTGTAGTGATCTGTTCTTCTGGTGATACACCTGAAAACAAGTGGCTTCCTCAAATTAGTTTGTTGTACCAAACAGCTGCATCACAGCCAGAATTCCTTAAGACCTCAATCAGCAGTGAAACAAACAGCAGTGGGACAGCACAGATCAATCAAGGATCCACACAACTTGCTTTACCTCACGTTAGCACTTGGAGGCTTCTATCTGAAAGCCTCAGCACTTGAAGGATGTTTCATCCCTCACTTCTGGTAAAGATGATGGAAAGTGAACACAGGGACGAGGGCTGGAGCAGGGGTGCTGCCCTCAGCCTCTCACAGCACTCCTGCCACACTCTGCGTGCTTCCCTCTGTGCTCTGACCCACAGGAGCAGCAGCCCCTCCGTCCCACAGGCTGTCACTGCTCATCCACAGCCCATCGGGGCCAAACAGGCATCCCATAAACCACTGCCACCTTCCCTCAACCAGGAAAGCGCTGACTCCAAGCCAAGTGAAGGACTCCCATATTCTATCATTAATTATTAAAAAGCAATCAGCAGACACTCTCGGTGCAGAGCTGCCTGTGTGTGGGCCAGAGGTGCCTCCCTGCAGCCCTCATTCCCACAGCATGGGGAGGAAGGGAGCAAAGCAGCCCGGTGCTGGGAACCCAGCTGTGCCGGTAGGACGGGGCACTGCCATCCCCCAGCTGGAGAAACCAAGCTGGGCTGGGAGCTGCAAGGAAACGCTTTTCTTTCAGCCCCTGCACTGCTTTGCCTTGCACCAAGCCTGCACCTACATCAGCTGCCAGCATCCAGCGCTCCGGGAACCAGCAGCACTGCTTCTCATACACATCCATGGTACAGATGTGCAATGAGGAACAGTTCTGAGGAGCACAACGGCATGCACCCAGAGATTCCAGGCACACAGCCCTGCCCAACCCCACACATCTCCTGTATGCTCTTCGGAAAGCACTTCCCTGGAGCGATTTACGCTTGCTGCCCTGTACTCTCAGCAGTTTACAGCGTAGCGATCTGTTCTAGTGATACACCTGAAAACAAGTGGCTTTCAAGCTGCTTTAGCAGCTGAAAACAAACCAAACTCCTACTTGAGAGCAAGCCCACAGAAAGCACAGGAAATGAAAGAAATTAATCTTAGTGCAAGGAGGATGAGAACCCACAGACACAACACCGCGCTGTTTCCCATCTAACTGCTTTGTTCCGGAGTCGAGCAGTGACTGCGCTCCGTTCAGCAGCAGCTCGCTACCGAGCAGACGTTCGCCCATGAGACAGCAGCGATGCTCCGATCCCCAGAGCCCGATCCCATTTATGTAATCCACCCAGCTGCACAAACACTGAGTTTCCAACAAACGCAGGCCTAGAATTCCACACCGATTCCGGCTGACAAGCTCCGGCAGAGAACCTTTAGAGCACCGGTCGATTCGGCACCGAGGTGCTTCTCAAGGCGATTCATTGCGCGCTAACAGCATCGAGCGCCGGCTAAGCGCGCAGCGTCCGCAGCTCCGCGCTGCCTTCGTTCCCCGCACTGCGCGCAGACACGGCCAGCTCTCGGCTCGGCACGGAGCGCGAGCGGGGCACGCGTGCAGAGCGCTGCCCACAGCCCTACGCGGACAGCGGCTGGATTTTCGGGAGCCGCTGCAGCAACGGCAGACAGGACAGCGATCCCGAATTCCGTAGGAGATGCCCCGCGGCCCGGTGCAGCGGGTTTAGAGCCGTTCAAAGGCTCCGCAGCCCGGCTGGCCGAGGGACACGCGGGCGGAGCGCGGCTCGGGCAGCTCCGCACAGCGGCGCGGCGATCGCGCCGAGATCAACGAGAAACCGCGCGCGGCGACGGAACGGCGACAAAAGTACAGGCAGAGAGTTAGAACGGGAAAGCAACGAGGGCAGGGCGACGCCGGCATTCGCACGGGGACTCGGGCAGAGCGGGAACTCCGCAGCGGCCGCGGAGCGGAGCAGGGCTGAGCGGCGCCGGGCGGCACAACGACGCGAGGACGGAACGCCGCGGCGGCTCCGGGGCGGTTCGGGACGGCCCCGCGCTCAGCACCCCCCGGCCCGAAGCCCCGACCCCCCGCCCGCTCCTACCTGAGCACGGCCGTGTCCCCCTTCCGCACCACCAGGCTGTCCGCGGCAGCCCCGGGGAAGTCCCCTCCCGGCGCGGCGAGCCGCCCGGCGGGCAGCAGGCAGCAGAGGCCGAGCAGCACGGCCGCCAGCCACTGGTGGGAGCCCCCGGCGCCCCGCACCAGCGGCACCATCTCCGCGCCGCTCCGCGCTGCCCCTGGGCCCGGCGGCGGCCGAGCGCTGCCCGTGGGCTGCCCGCGGTCGGCGGCCGAGCGCGGCGCGTGGCTGCTCCCGGGCGGCCGCCGCACCATCTACCGGGCGGGCAGCGCGCCCGCTCTGCGCTCTGCGCGCCGCGGCGGCGGGCGGCCCCCGGGCTGGCAGCCCGTTGCCACGCAGCCGTTGCCTGGCAACCGTCCTGGCGGCGGCGGGAGCGCGCGCCGGCCCGCATCGGCTCGGAGCCGTTCGGCTCGGCTCGGCACGGCTCGGCTGCGGGCGCCGCGCGGCCCCCAGAGCCCACCTCGCCCCGGGGCTCACCCGAATAAAGCCGGCATTTTGTAACGACGACGGAACGGCCGGAGTTGGGATCCGTCGAACGTAGCCCAAAATGCAACACCTGCTGGGACAGACATGCAAAGTATCTCCCTGCAGCTGCTCTAACATTCGTTCATCTTTGAGGTTTTCTTCCAAGTGCACTTTGAAACGCGTTTGTGATCTTCAGTGATATTTCTCAGACTTTGGGGAAAAGATCTTCCCAAGGTACGATGAGCTTTGCAAGTATGTGGGGCTGCTGGCAGGAGGAGGCAGAGCTGCGGGGCCACGGAGCTCACATACAGCCAGCCACGGCCATACCCTGCTTGGGTCACCCAGCACAAGGCTGGGTGTGATAGTCCAGAGCTGATTTTAGGGAGAGCTCTGTAATCTTTGGGGAGTTATTGGATGTCATCTTTGCTCGACCTTAATGAACAAACAAATCATTTGTTCATCTTCGAATAAAGGCAAAAGCCACGTCTAGAATAGCATTCTGTTACCTTCACAAAAGACCACATAAATCTCTATCAACAATAGTCCAGATTAATTTTTGTATTATTTTGTTCTCTTTCGGATTCCTGTGCCCTGGCTTTCTCACTGGTTGTTGATTGACAGCCATCAGAGCAGCCCAGGAAGGCAACAGCAGCTGAATTCCCTCACCTGAGCATCCCCACCTGCCCCCAGGCCCAGGAGGGCAGTAGAAGACAGGCAGCAGATGTGGGCATAGATTGAAAAGTGGCTCCATGGGGGAGGACAGCACTCCCAGTACAGCAACGGTGCTGCATAAATTCGGGTTTCTTTCATTCTTTGGAGTTCCTCACACACAACAGCTGGCTGCCAACTGCAGCCACGCTGGGGGAGCCGGCACTGCTCTGCTCTGTGCTGCCTGGTGAAGGTTCCCAGCAGCATCCGTGGCAGCAGTGCTCTCGTGGCATGCCTGGCCTGGGAGTTGTGCTGCAGCAGGGCAGCTTTGCTAACAGCCCGTCCCGGTGTTTTCACAGAGCTCTGGGACAATCAGACAGACCAATGCCATGTGTACATTTCCTTTTGAGATACCTTTTGGGAATTATTCCCATATTCCCACCTCATTGCTGGCTGTCTCGTCCAGCACCATCCTCAGGAGCTCACTGCCCAGCTGAGGGCTGCCCTGGCACCATCCCTGCTAAGCAAAGCCCTGCTCTTCTGCTTCCCGAGCAGATGGCAGACAGCTTGGGAACTTTGGGAAACACCTCAGAAAATGAACGATTCCAACCAACAGCATGAAACAAACAAGCCATCCCCTCCCCACTCTGCTCTGTATTCTCAGTCAGATTCTGTGTCTAAATTCACAAATTCCTTGGAAGGTTTACAACGGCCAGAGAACTTTAGAAACTGACAGGTAATGAATAAAGCCTTCCCAAAGGTAATCCTTGTTCTCAAATTTTAATTGAAAAGCTTCGAGGCTGCTGTACGAACCTTCTCCAGTAACCTTCCCCAATATTTCTGCTTTTTGCCTCTCTCTCCTGCCACGAACACATCACACAAATCAGAACCACAGTGCAAAGCCTCCCAAGAAGCACCCAGAGACTGCTCAGCATCCTTCACACGTGGCTCAAGTTGCCTAAAATTGGAACAAACAACAGAAGGCAACAAATAATCTGTCAGCTTTCGATTCCAAAGAGCCCTTTGTGATGTTTCTGTGCAGTGCTACATGAGAGCTCTCCCTGCGTTGGGTTCTGGGGCCACGAGTCCCAATGGGGAGAAGGTTTCACAGAATGCAGCCTTTGGGAATCCCATCTGAGGGGTGGGAGCAGTGAGAGCTGAGAAAGGGATCGGCCTGGGAAAACGCAGACACCACTTGCACGTCTTCAAACAAAAGATATCTGTATGTCTATTTTCAAACATCTACCTTTTATATTTAAATCTCATGTGAAAAATGGAACTAATGGTTTTGCCAAGTACTGAAATAACAGAGATGTCTTTTTAAATAAGTATCTCTCCCACAGATAATTTCAGAAGCCATGGTACTCAGGTGGGTGTTTCTTGCTGACACGGTTGAAAGCAAATGCTGAAATTTCCATAAAGTGCATTTTCCATTTTCTGCGAAGTCCAGGCTGTGACCATGTCCAGAAGTGCTCAATAAAATACTCAGAGTGCATCCCTGCAGGCATTCAAGGCCAGGCTGGATGTGGCTCTGGGCAGCCTGGTCTGCTGGTTGGTGACCCTGCACACAGCAGGGGGTTGGAATGAGATGATCTTTGTGGTCCTTTGCAACCCAAGCCATCCTATGATTCTATGTGCATGGTGCTGCATGCTGAGGCCACGAGGTGCAAGTCATTTTCACTGGGTGTCCATCAGTCGAGCAGGGACACACAGCAGCACAGGGGAAGGTAAAGAGGTGGAATAATTTCTCTGTCAGCATTTAGCGAGGCAGCAGGAAGAGCAGCAGTGGCCCAGGGCCCTGCAGATCAGCTCAAGGAGGCACGGAGATCCCAGGAGATCCCCAGAACTCGGGGTGCTGTGCTGAGCCTTGGGTGCTGAGCCTTGGGTGCTCCCCCCTGGCAGAGGACATGGGCTCCTGGGGCCCAGCTGGCTGAGGCAGTGCTGTGGGACAGGGCTGTGTGCAGCACAGGGTTATCAATAACTGCAGTCGTATGTGGGTGAATGAAAACATTTTCTTCGCCATATGGTATACTATGGAAATAATTGCCAGATGACAGAAGCTCACTAATATTGATGCCAAATACATAGATATTACTGTCAACTTGTGATCAGCCTACATTTTCCTATTTTTAAGACATACAAGTAAGTGCAGTTTGAAAATACCCACAAGGAGCTTCATAGAGGAGAACTCTGCAGAAAGTAGAAAAGCACGGACATGGTTTAACTTCTTGGAACCCTTTGGATCACAGCGAACCATCACGCAAAGAGGTCACTTGACATAAGCTGAAGCTAAGCAGCTGGCACACAGCCCCCTGGCAGCACCTTGTGTGATGCACCCTGCAGGAGCGTGCAGCTCTGCCAGCTCAAGGCAGGTACACGAGCAGCACGATGCAGTGCTTACCAACAAATGCACTGGGGGCATCAGGGAAGTGCAAAGTTGTTACCGTGGTAAGCATCTTTGCTACTAACAGAAGGTCAGCTTACAAAATGAATACTGTTTTATATGTGACATATTCCAAACTTACAAACAGACAACAGTTGTTCCTTGGATATCTTTCAGACAGGAGATGTGCACAAGAGCCATTGCTGAAACTATCAGATCTAAACCACACTCCCCGAGCGAGAGATCCACGCTTTGCAGCAGCTTGCACTGAGCTCCCTCACCATCACAGCCCGAGTTTACAACTTGGAGCAGACGGGATGTGCTACGCGTCACAGCTTAACGAGTGCGGACAACCTGTGAATCTGTGCTCAGCAGCCCTGACCGCACTTCTGTGTTCAGATCTCGTTGCTCACCAGGGAGCATTTTGTCTAAATAACCTCTGACACTCACACAGGCGTTTCAGCCCTGGGAGAGCAGCTCCCGCACCTCGTGGGACAGGCAGACAGGCTGCACATGCAGAGAGGGAGGGGTCAGGGTGTTGGGACACTTTGCCTGATGCTACAGCCCCTGCTGTGGGGCTGGTGGCAGGGCACAACCCTCCCCCAGTACCGCAGTAATCCCCTCTGCAAGGGCTCCTACCCCCTGTTCTGAGCGATAAGACTGAGGGCACTGATCACAGAGTATCACATAACCCAACTTGATAACCTGATTAACGTGCTGACTTCGTATCAGCCCTCTCTGTTCTCTATTTGATTTACATGTATAATTTAGCTTACCCATTTAATCTCATTAATAAAATATCAGATGGGAAGTCTGTGTGGATTGCATGTTTTCTCCCCAGGTATTAGGATTAAAAGCCCAAGGAACCTCCAGATAGTGACTTTGTAAATCTCCAAGTGCTGTTACAAAGAAGTGCCTTATAGCACTTCCATCATTGATGCTCAAATCACAGCACTGCTGGAGTCCGGAGGAAACAATATTTGCATATCAGTCACTTTTTTTGACTAACAACAGGGGTTTCAGAGCCACTGAGGAGGGGCTGTGGTGGATGCAGATCAGCCATCAGGGATGTTGGTCACTTCCCTGGGAAATCGAGGTCTGCTTCTCATGGCGCCATTAACCAAAAATCCACCTGCTCCATTTGTACTCAATAATAAGAACAGAGTTCTGACATCACTAGGAAATGCACACAGATTACACTATGAAAATGAATCCAACTCTGGCCATGCTAATGGCCAAGGGAGGAAATGGAATTTCATGGGCACCTTATCCTTCCAATTATCCTTCTGAACAACAAGGAATTTGTATGAGATTTAACAACAGAACAAACAACGCTGCAGAATGCCCAGCACAAAGCATGGCTTATCTGACCCATCTCAGGCCAACTGCACGGCCCCTATCCCCAGTACTCACAGTCCATCCTCAGTGTGGCACTTTAAAAAGATACAATATCTGTCAAATAAACTGAAATAACCGTGAGAAATGAACCACAATCTGCTCGTGTACGGTTGGCTTACAAAATAAGCTTCACGCATCAAAAAAGTGCATCTTGCCAACGCACACACTTTTTATTTCTGGTGCATAACTCATCTGCCTGTGCGCGCTTACGCACACAAACATACGCTTCGTGCAGAGCCAGTCGGAAGAAATACTCTAACAAATTTTACTGGAATGTAACGTGGGGTCTGCTACTGAGGGTGATGTAGATAAATCAATCTGTTTGCAAGGCTACGGTGTGAGGAAAAGCTTTTCAACATCATTTAAATGTTTTGAATTGTTCCAAATAACCCGGTCGCTGCTGTAACACCTGCCAACAAAGCACTCCTGCGCAGATTCTTAAACAATAAATCTAAAGTAACAAGCACAGGAACTTTAGAAGATCGAGACAGACATTATTACCCTAAAATGAACATCTCTGTTGACCTACTGAGAAGGTTTAAAAGTGCTGTGTTCAAACTGAAATATCAGCATAATCATTTTACCTGACCACAGCACCACGAAGCGCTTTGTATCAAGTGTAAACCTTTACAGCCTCAACACGTTTTTGGTTTTTCTTTTTATCGTGGTTGTTTCATTTTGTTTGTAAGCTTATGTCACCAGATACGTTCATATCTTCACGTGCCTCTACCACAAACACCTTCAGAAACGGTTTGTGACTTCAATTGCATTTGATGTGAAGACGAAGGACTACGTGGCAGAATGTTTCCAGTGATGTCATAACATTAAGTAACCAAAATCTTATTAGTGCTCCTCTGGAGAAATAACCTGCAACATGAGCGTATGCTTTCTCAGACACCAAAATTCAATCTGAAATGCAAAATAATAGGAAACTAGGCTAGCTCAAAACCAAATTAAATATTAATTAAAGATAAACAAAAAGTATACGTCTGAGAATCCAAGGTGCTTCCAGGTAGGTCACTCCTACTGGAAACATCAAACACTTCCAGCATTTTTCTGAAGAAGCTTGGCTTCTTGTATTAGCTCTGGGTCTGCCTTCAGCTAAGGAACCTCAATGGCATCAGAAGCCTTTCCCACACAACTGCTTGGTAGCAACGATCAACTTTTCATCCTTGCTCTCACAGACATGTTTTTCAGACCTGAGATCATTATAGCCTTAGTTTTCCCCGAGCCTTTCCAAATGTCTTGTATCTATTTTGAAGTACAGAGAACCACGACATGGTGCAGCAATCTGTGCTATAGCAGCAGCCCCAGTACTGCTCCATCTCCTCCTTGTACTTTGGATTTCTCTCTGTGCATTCAAAGAACAGATGTCTTCAGATACAAAACCAGCAGTAACTTTTTCTCCATAGACACACAAACTCAATTTAGAAGGTATATTCAAACTCAGCATTCAGTCAACCCAGTTGGCTTGAAGAAAGAACTACTGGTCTTCATGAGTGGTGCTTTTGGAAAGCATCACAAATGAATTTATAGCATAAAGAGTTATCTCTAATGCATAGGTGAGCTAAACCTAGCCAAGAGTAAAGCAGAGACAAAGCAAACTGTATGCAGTAGCATGATTACTTGGCACATAGACATATTCTGATGGTGGAGACTGACAGATCAGCAAGAGAAGAACCAACCTAAACAATGTAGCATGTAGAACTGTAAGAAATCTGAGACTTAATTTCAAGGCTTAACTGAAATCCTAGAAGTCCTGGTCATGGCTCCTGCCTATGTGTGGAAGCATAGAAGAGCGAGCAGCTGCCATAACTGCCAGCAGCATCTGAACACCTCCAGGAAATCAAACACTGAAGGGTTGGGGGAAGCGGGTTTGCCCAGAGCAAAATCTGGGAAATGATATTCTAATTTTCATCATTTGTTAATGATTAGTCAAGTGGCTTGAAATAACACCTCTGCTGCAAAAGTAATGCTGTGTCATTTACACTCGATTTCCAGAAGTTAAGGCAGGGCAGAAATACAATAATCAGCACGTGGTCCCTAAATTATCAGCACGGAAGTACAGGGGTATTTATTTGTGAAATTTAAATTGAAGGTAGCACAACATTAGGAAACCCAGATACTATTCACACCAGTGGAGAAGAGAAATTCATGTGAGTACAGCGAAGAACAGGGAGGCCAGGGGAGGTGATGGGCTGGGCCAGCTCTGTGTGCCAATGCACAGCTATAGTGAGGAACACAGCAATGCTGCCCCAGCTTCTCACAAAAATTTTGGTATTTCATTCCTTAGTTTGTGACAGCCAGAAGGAAGGTCATGCAGGGTAACAAAGCACGTTCCAGGCCCTCTGCAAGGCCTTGGAGCAGCAAGCCTTGACTATTTTTTGAGACTGTTCCTTCATTTTCACGGGCTGCTTCCCTCAGCAGGAGGAGCCGTGCCCAGCGTGCCAGTGCTGGCTGCTCCGTGAGAAGACAAAGCCGTGTCACAAATCTTGTCCTACGTGTGAGATGGGATGGATGAGCAGTGACACATCTGCAGCGAGCTGGGCACCCAAACTGTACGACTCTGCCTCATCTGTGCTGCTGCCACCAAGCAGCATCACAGACAGGCTTAAAAGAAGATATAATTGGGGTTTAAGCAACCAGATATTAGGAACCTCCTTGACACCATTTATCACGTAAAGCAGCAAAGCTGAGAAAGCTCTGTATGTGTTACATGGGACCTTTCAAAACCTCTAGCTGCAGCCCTTCTCTGAGGCAGCATCCCTCCTGCTGCTGGACTACAGCTTTAGTGCTGCTTACTGACAGCTCTGCTGCAGGAGCACCACGTCCTGCACTGCTCTACAGCAGGAGCTGCTTCCACACACCAAAAAGAACAGCTCTCCAGTGTGAATTCTGGTAGCTCACCCAAAATAAGCTTATCAATCACATACAATTAGGTTGTCAGCCCTTAAATTAGGGTGTTGTACTACTTAAAAAAAGCAAATGTAAATAGTGCAGCAAAGCGATGAGAAAAAAAAAAGGGAGAGTTCTAACTGTGGTTTTCACAGGCAGAGAAAACCCAGGCCTCTCACTTCTCTCATTACTCCAGTTAAACGCTCAAGTTTGGTTAACATTTCAGTTGAATAAATCCAAAGCATATTTGATAGGAGACATTTAAATCTACTGTTTGTGGCCATGCAGATGACCTGAGCACAAGATAGCCACTGCAATGTATTTATGAAATATTAAAGTCAGCAACAACCATCAACAGCCAGTGCTGCAAAGAGGCAGAAACATAAAACTCCTTTTCCAAAGGCTGCACAGAGTGATTCAGTGGGAAGACCTGACTGAAACAAGAGGCGGGTCCCACAAGTAGAGCTGGCTCGCAATTTTATAGACATTGATTTTCAACAAAAACAGGCATTTGATTAAAAAAAAAAAAAAATCAAAACTTTATTGGCATCTGTAGGAAAAATGCCATGATTTTAAGTAAAAATGTTGTGGAGAGTTGTTACACTGTGTTGGTTATACAGCACAGCCTGCACACATTGCACCATGCATCACCAGCGCTACGCAGCTGAGGTGGCACACGATGGGCTGGCAGTGCTCTATGCCATATGATTTGCATCATCCAATCTAACGTGCTCTGAATTCACAGCTCCAATATGGATATATTTATTTTTATTCAGATCCTAAACAGTACTTTGTACATAATCTAATTAAGCAAGCTGTATCGTGAACCTGTGAATTGGCTCTTCTATCCCATGGTCAGCTGTATCTGCTATTGGTTTTACACCATCATCTTGCTACTCTTTGTGCAGCAGATCCAAGCCAGAGGTTTACAAACAACAAAACCCTCCACTTCTTCCTCTGGAAAAAAACTTGTTATAATTGTCTTCTCACTTTCATTAATTAGGAATTGACACTGAGAAAAATGTTATCCTGTTCCTGAATAGGTCATTTGTGTTTCTGCCTGAAACACAAGCATACTAATATCATTTTGCATAACCCATTGGATGTCAAGATTGAGATGCAGGGCACTGCAGCCAAAACCCCCAGCTGCCCCCATCCAGAAGAGGAGGTGCCTGAAGGCCCCAGACTTTCCCTGCTCCCCTTTGGGTTAACAGCCAGTGACATTTTGTCAGTCTTTGGGATGCCACAGAGCACGAGTGTCTGACAGGTGAATTTCCAAATTGATTTTTTTCCTCCTCAGATTTCAGAAAGATTTTCATCTTTGGCATCAGTATGTATTTCAAACACGAATAAGTGGCAAAATCCATTTTGAAAATATCCATCATTTAATAAGCTCTGTGACGAGTCAGTTCCTTTCTTGTGCTGAAGGACTTACCCAGGAATAGCATTTTACAAAACAGTATTTGTAATAAAGATTCTGATCCAGTGGCTTTGATTATTGCTTTAAAAGCTAAGAAAGAATCAGCAGTTCTCAGCAATGAGAAGAGTCTTCTCACTCTGGAAACACCCCAATGAGGTGAAACTGGAAACACAGGAATTTAACCCAAAACTACATTTGTCTCAGCATTTTGATTGATGTTTTCTTTGCAGGGACATGCAATAGATAAAGTGAAAGCAATCAATACAGGATTCTATTCTTTGTTAATTTATTTTTGAAGTTTGAGAGTCACTTCTGAACAGGTTTGCAAGCCCTTGCCCACGTTCACACCCTCAGCTCAGCACCAGGCACACAGAGTCCTCAAGGCGTGGGCAGGTTGGGTGCAGCTGCGGGGAGGTGAGCCCTGATAACGATCCCTAATGAGAACAGAGCAGGTTTTTGTGCTTCCCATGGCTCTGCCCATGCTGCACTGCCAGGCAGGATCGGGAACCCTGAGCATCCTTTTCCGCCACGGCACTGAGGCTGATGAAAATAATACTCAAAATACTGGTAGTGTGATCCTCACTAGCAGGCAGCCCCTCTGAGAATCACTGCAGTCGTCACAGCACTTTGTGAAGCACGAAGGGCATCACTGCAGAAACCATACGAGCAACAGGAGCAAGTTCTGCAGCAGGACAGGGGAGAGCAATGCAGACAAGGACAGAGAAACTCCCACCATCGCAAGCAGGTAGGTGAGGTAAGATGACTGCACAACGCTGTGACAGACTGCTGGCCACAGCAGCAGCTCGGATACTGCTGGAACAATCAAAGTGGAACACGATCTGGTAGGGCCGTTAGTGGTAGCTGCTAGAGATTAATCCCATAAAACTCCAATCTGATTTGTTGCCTTTTATTGACCAGCAGCTCAGTGTTAGGTGGAGCGTTGCACAATCGGCTTCCCGTCAGCAGCGCCATCCTTCAGACAGGCAACAAGCAGATCTCCTTATCTACGCTGGGGGCACAGGGAGAGAAAGGAGATAATCATCTCCTGGCAAGAGGCCGCCTACATAACAGCCAGGTTGATGCCGGCAATAAGGTCTTTAAATGGCAATTAGCAACACTTCAGCAGCTGAGTTCATCTGAATAGGAAGGTCACCACCAAAGGGCCGTAGGACTGCTCAGCAATAGCATCCCACAGCCGTGTTTGGGCACCGAGGAGCGCTGACAGCTCCAGCACAACGCACTGCAACTTGCCTCAGGGCCACACACAGATCACCGGACCGCAGTAACACTTGGACAGGTTTTGGCTGACCTCTCAGGAGCTCACAGGCTCTGAAGAGGCGCAGAGCGGCCGTATTCTCAGCTCTCATTCTGTCTTCTGCTCTCATTTGGAACGCGTTGTTTCCATGCTGCTGCCATTCTGCACTTCCATCTCTTCCAAAGCACCGCAGCCCTGTCAGCCCATTGCCCCAGTACTCATCTGCTCTGGGTGTCAGGCCAAGAATCCAGGAGCTCTGTCCCAAGATGCCTGTGCCACTGTGCAGCAATACGTGGACCTATCCTTAAGGCCCTCGCATTTGTCAGTGTGATAAACACCATTATCTCTCCAAAGCCGAGTTCATTACCTGCTCTGATGCTATCGGTACTTAACAGAGTACTGGCAGATGAGGTGAAGAGAGCATTAGGAAACCGATTGCCTTCACATTAGGTGTCTGCATGGATAAAAGCAAAAAAGCCTGTGTATTTATAGAAACATTAATAATTATAGATGCCATTAATGCCAAGCCATCCTAATACTGAAGCCACATCAATTTAAATTTAAAAACAAGCTATCTGCATGGCTTCCTGCAGCGTTTCAGGTTAGAGGCACATCTCCTCTGAGTGTTTTAATATTTTTATTAAAATGAACAGAAGTGCGTACATTTTTCAGCTGTCTTCATACAGCTGGATAACTGATGGTAATAATGATGCCTTATTTCAAACCCCAAAAGGTATTTTGCATAATCTTACTTGTCATAATCATGAACACTGGAGAAAAATCTCGGTGTTGCTAACTTCTCCCTGGGTTTTTTGGGTGCCTTAGAGTGTTCAGCACACACTCTCAGGGCTGGGCTGCCGTCCGTGCAGCCGAGGCGATCGCTCAGGATTGCATTGCAGGAGAGCACTGAGCTCCTCTTCAAAGAGAGCAAATCACAGAGGTACATCTGCAGCTGGGTTCCCTAATAACCTCCGCTTCGGGTCCGGAACAAAGGGGAAGGTAAAAGAAAGGGGATCAAAGGGGGCAGGGAGGAATCAGAAGAGCTGAGTTGCAGCATCCATGATTCCATATTGTGAATTTTAATGCCCCCATCAATGAGATCTGACAGAGGACAGAACTCCTCTGCCACTGGAGCGCTCAGTCTGGACGTTCACACACACCCTCACTCAGTCTGAAGTCATCAGTGGCTTCCTCCAGGTTGTGCCCAGCAGCCATTACAACACGAATTGCAGCAATGAATCTGATCAGCAGCAGCTGGAGAACAAATCAAGTGAGGTCATTCACTCTCTTTTCTCCCACTTAATCTTCTAACCTTTATGAGCTAAGAAATCTCTCTCCTATTTATTGGGGCCGCTCTTACCAATAATAGTTAGACGTGATCTAGTCAGGCTGGCATCACAAGCAAGAAAAACAGAAGAGGCTTTTCTGAAGCCACCAGGACTTTGAGCCGCCTTTCTGGTGCAGAGCAACACTGAGACACAGCTAAAAATAGGCCTGTAACAATGGAGGAAGACCTGCACTTTATAGGGACCACACACTAGAGCAAGATTGGTCTCTGTTGTTTGGTATTGTGCCACAGATTTCAAAGGAAGTCCTTGGGCGGTGTGAAAGAAGCCATTATTGAAGGCAGGGCCCTCCAACTCAGGAGCATTTGTTAATACTCCTGTGAAAAATCTTAAAGCTCTTCACAGAAAAGAAGCGTTTCTCACCAATCCCACACTACAGAGAGAGAAATGAAACTGATGTCTTACCTTGACAGAGCTGAGAGTTGAGGCCATCTGAAACTCAGGTTCTTTACAAACCATGGTTCTCAGACATCAAATCTGTCACCTCATTAAAAAGTATACTCAACTGATGGACTTTTCAGTCCAGAGATCCCTGCAATAGCTCAGTTTGAGTTTCTGTGCTTGCATTCCAAATATCTTGCCATAGAAATGATGGTTTAAAATTTACCTGCGTGCTTCTTAGTGAGTGGCAGGTGACATCTGTTACAATTCTATTGCTGGAAGCATTCTGTGAATACTTCATTAGTTACAAACAGATTGGCCTGGAGACTTATTCTATGCTACCTGCTTAAAATATTGTGTACCCTAGAAATGTATCTGCTAGCCAGAGGCAATTCAGTGCGTGCAGATTTCATTTTGCCCGCAGTAACGAACACTGCATCTCGACAATTAAGATACATATTTTAGGGGGAAAACTAATAAGCAGCAACGTTTCTACCTTCTAGATTCACTTAAAGCAAAGCTAAATTTTGTTCACGTCCCCAAAAATCAACTATATTTTGGTTTTACTTCAGGAACAGCACAAAGAGATGCGACACAGCATCAGCAACAGACTTTTCAAGGGAAGGCTTTGATCATCTGAAACCCTGGTGGCAGTTATGCTTTTCCTACTACATTTCTCTTTTAGCTCCTTCCCACTTTTAGGAATGCTACTCAAAACCAGACTTTGCAGAAGCGTCTGTTCTGATCCGCCGTTTTCATTCATTATCCATATGCAACAGTTTTCTGAACTTTGATATCCTGGTTTTCACTTGTTCGCATATATATTCACACACACACATATATGAATACAGGGAGAGATTTAACATTCCTCTTGAAGATACAGAAGGAGATTCCTGGACATTTCTTGTACAGAAGAGAGGCATACAGAAGAGAGACTGCACACAGCTCACACACATCCCCCTCTGCAGCTGTGTGCAGTCAGGACAGAGCCCCATCCCCAGGCTGGCACACAGTGGCACTGGCCTCAACACCAGCTAGCTGGGCTCTGCCTTCAGATTTGATAGTGGGAGAGCTGAGGGAGCACAGATACTGACAGCACACACATGCACACAGGAAGGCACAGTTCACCACTTGTACCACGCAGCAGCTCAGATACAGAGGTGCCCCAAGAGCAGCTGCACAGTACTGGAGGGGCAGTACACAAAGTAGGAATCCAGCTCTCTGAACTTGCAGGTCCTCAGCAGCAAACATGTTATATTAACTGTGCTGTAAATTCTTAAGGGCAACCAATGGAGAAGGGAGATGAGAGACTGAAACTGCCCACGTAAGGCTCTGAGAAGGTTACATGGAAAACTGTTCCCACCTATGCCCTCGACTCCCTCATTCAATCTATTCTTAATCCTAGAAGCATTAGCACAAGTCCTCAGTTTCTCCCCAGCCTCCAAGAGGCACTTCAGCCTTATCTCCCCAAAGAAAACCCTCATCCTTCGAGTGGGAGGTGAAAAACAAACCCACGCTCACATGCACAGCAGCTCCTGCCCTCTTAGGTGTTGCTTCCATCCTCAAGAAACCACACACAGAGGGGATGGCACACAGCACACGCCTCTCACAAAGGATGTGGAGAATCAACCTAATGGCCGCAGAAGGAAGCAGGAGGAATATCGGGACCATAGGACACAGAGCCCAGAGGAGAGGCACACTGGCACCAAGCATATTTCATTAGCAAATATGGCCTTAAGAAGAGGAGATTGGGGTCCTGCAGGGTGACCTCACTCCTGTGTGGCTTTGTGCACTGGTGCCTTCAATTGACTCTGGGGATGTTCATCTAAGCGGGGGCTGCAGGCAGGCTGATCTCCAGCAAGGGATGGCTGAGGCTCACCCTCCCCACACACTGCAGGATGCTGCAGGCAGAGGGACTGGGCCAGAGGTGGGCTTCTATGGAAGGACCTTGCCTTCAGCACTAGAGCCTGCAAGCCACCAAGACTCTAAGGAGAGAAAATCGATGCTGTTTTGCAGCATATGAATGCTCTTGTCTTCTATTGCATGCTTAAATATATTTGAATATAAAACTCAAAATAATGTTTAGAACTGCAGACGCTTGTAAAATTATTGAATATAGCTCAGGCACAAATGGAAAAGGTACAAAACATGAGAAGTTGCACATGACAGGCTGCATAACGAACACTGGGAAACGCCATTCACAGCTGCATGTAGCAGCAAGCTGCTGTTTGCTCAGCAGTTTTGAGGTGCACAGAGCAACACCCAAATCCAGGAGCCCAGAATGCTTCCATCCACGACAGTTTGCACAATGGGAGCGATGCTCCAAACAGAACAGAGTCCTAGAACAAACCATGGAACAATGGGGATTGGAAGAGGCCCTAAAGATCACCTAGCTCCAACCCTCGGCCATTAATTCATCTCATCAGTTAATGAGATGGAACAAATATTCACTTGAAGTCTTGTAATTGAATATCATTTAATTATTATAATTAGGGTAGGAAAGAACCCAAATCTCTTTGAACAGAAATGCCGTCTCTCACCGTCTCTGTGTGCCAAAGCAGACACAATGAGCAGCTGCTGAGCTCAACCAGCGCTATCCTACTGCCCCACTGCCACAGCTGCAGGGCTGCCACCAACCCACAGCCCCCAGGGACAGCCTCACATGAGCTGTACCCTGTTAGCTCCTCTTTATAAGACAGGAACCAGCGCCATGCTGAGCCACAGGCCTGAGAATGCCCTTCTACAACATGAGCTTTCAAAAGGCCAGCTAGCTCCAACAGATACTGCCTGTGGGTGCTGCCCTAAAATGACCAAGAAGGGGACCAAGTGAAGGCCCACAGCACATTCTGTTGTGTCCTTGGCCACACAAAGCTTACACGCTCAATATGAAAAATAAAAACAGTAAAATACACAAGTTTTGAATGGTCTTTCGTGGAGACATCCCACTTTTCTACACCACTGAAATAGAACAGTAACTGTAGTTGGCATCATTCAGTTCCTACTCATTTCCAAGGTTTAGATGCTGCCCTCCTCAACCATCATGGAAACCCGAGAGGTAAAAAAGTAACTGTGATTTTATACCAGACCAGGAGAAGGAAAGCAAGTGTGATTCACATTAAGCGAGGGTTGGCAGGAGGAAATAGAGCTGGCTTACTGTTGGTTTGCTTTCTGTTTAAAATAAATCTCAGAGAACGCATAGAGATCATGGAAACTTGTATTCCTCAGTAAATTCCTGCAGCTGGTTGAGACTGTAATTTGTTTTCATTGTTGGCAGCAGCAGGAGTATCATATAGACCACATGCAAGTCCAGGATTGGCTCTCTCCCAGTCTAGATTTTGAGTAACAGGTGTCTAAGCCTAATAGCATCCATCTCTCTTATTGAAAAAAAAAAAAAAATGAAATGCAATTTTTAAGATCCATTTCTGAGAAGAGTAAATTATTTACTTCCTGATTTACTGCCATGGCTTTCTGTTTTTGTTTGCTTTCCCCAGTTCTTCTCAGAGTCCCTCCCACATCCATTAAGAACAGCATTAGTATAAAGGCAAATGGTCTGTATTTACGTAGGGAAGCACAATCCCATGTCTGCTTTCTGGCAATCCAAACGTGGGCCTGCTCAATGCCAGCTACCTGCTTTAGTGGAATCTCACTGCTCCCATGTTCCCATGGCCATGCTGCTGATGGCAGCCCTGCAGGGCAGTGGTGGGCATGGAGAGAGCAGGGGGAAGGCAGCAGGCATGGAGTCCAGCTTGGGGCTGGAGGATCCAGTAAAGGAGCAGAAAAGTCAGATTGTGGAATGTGAGAGCCAAGGAGAGAGCAGCAGCAGGGAGGGCCTGAGGCTTGGGGATGGGATCTGCTGCAGTCTCAGAGGGACTTTGCCCAGGGAAGGGCAGCAATGCTGTGTGGGGTCTGGAGCACAGAACTGTGGGGAGCAGCTGAGGGAGCTACAGCATTCATGTGGGGCAGAGGAGGCTCAGCAGAGACCTCATTGCTCCCTACGGCTCCTGACAGGAGGTTGGGGTGAGGAGAGGTCAGCCTGTGCGACTGCAACTTGCACCGAGGCTGAACTCCAGCAGTTCTTCTCTGCAGTCCGCACTCCAAAAGCAATTGTTCCTCAGCAAGAATGTACGTGCTGTCTGTACACATCCGTGCAAACACATGCAACATATTAACTCAGAACATCAGGAGTGTAGCCAGAGAAAACATCCAAAATCTTGTACACTCAGAGCCAATAGAACCAGAAACAATCAGTTCCACAAACGTGTGTGCTGTTGTCTGCTGACACAGCTTTGGGACTTGCACATCATTCCAACAAAATGTGGAACGTTTTCCCTTCACAGCAACATTAACTTGTAAGTGCCTTTAATGTTATTAAAAGTGAGAAAGCAACCAGAGTGTTTCAGACAACTCCAGCAAAGTCAGCTGAGCATTCCGCAGAACTCCCATCTGAGGCAAACATCTAAAACACACTTTGGTATAAAAAAAAAAAATGTAAGTTTCCATTAATGAAGAAGCATCACTTATTTCTCAGAACTGGTTGGAGAAGAAAAGATTTTAACTGGTTTACAGAAAGCAACTGAACATGTTCTAAGCAGTTAAGTAAGGCAAGATCCTTTCTCTCCAACACATCCAAAGAAAAAATGGGAATTCTGAACAACACAGGAAGGACTGATATCTCTTGGATTATAACTGTCAACATAAATACTCCAAAAGAGCAGTTTGTGATGTGCAGTCAGGGAAAAGCAGTAAGATTGCACTGCTTACTTTAAGTCAACAACTTGAATCTTGTCACATTTGCATGAGCTGTTAGAGCAAGTCAACACGATTGGGCCATTGGTGCAGATGAGCCTGCAGACTGAACACTGCGACCGTGGGCAGAGCCTCATCCCCTCAGGCTGGGAGCTGAGCTGCTGCAGGGAGCCCCTGGTGAGTGGGGAAACCTAAATTCAGTGCGGGCCTGGTGGGTGCAGATGAGAAGCAGGGAGCCCAAGGACTTCTTGGGCTGCAGAGCTGCTTCATTACAGCAACATATGGACACAATCTTCACGTATTCCTCCCCTGCTACCAGGAGTCTGCTAATCACCCAGGAAGAAAAGTACAGATGTACAAGCAGGTTTTTTAAGCCATTGATATTTCTATCAGTTCCTATTTCAGCCTTGTAGGATTTCAGCCGTATTTTGGGAGTACAGACTCAGCAGCCTCCAGTACAAAAGCATGCAGTAATGCAAAAAAGAAGTTACTAAGAGTTCAGACTGCAAAGAAACCAACACCTCCCAGGTTGTCCTGCTGAATTCATGAACCAGATTACATGAAGTACATATTGAGAAGTCATGTCCAAAGCACTTGGGTCCTGTCACACCTTCATGCAAATTGGATGTGGAGAAAGTGAGATACTCCTACTGCTGCACCTCAGTCTGTTGCTCTGTGTGGCCCTGAAGATGCTGTATTGCAGCTTTCCCACCACAGAGTGAGCCCACCCATTCTTAGACATAAGTTCTCAGCTGGCTTTGTTGCTTTAACCCCTCTACTAACAAACCCTGGAATCCACAGCCCGCTCCGCTGGGTGTAAATCCAGCCTTTAAAGGCTGGACATACAGAGCTATCAGAGCATTTCCTAAAAACAAAGAATTATTTATCAAAGCAATGCAATAGCAACACGGAAGAGCTATTTCAAAGCACCCTGCACGCAGTTCTTCTTCAGAGGAGGGCGTTCCATGGGACCGTAATGGCAGCGTTTGCTGTGTGCTCCCCAGTGCAGCACGGCTCAGGCAGCCCCATCCCCAGCTGTGTGAGATGGCTGCTCCAACCTCCCCAGGCTCTGGGCTGAGCTGCTGCTTCATGCTTTCATGAAAACCATGTGTGTTATGGAGGCAGTGAACCAAGGAACCCGAAGAGTCAGCTCATATAGGTTGGGGGGATGCCACGAGCTTCCTATGAACCTCCAGCCATTCAAAGAGGAGTGTCAGGAAAAGCATGGAAGCGAGATGTGCATTCATATTCTGAGAGTACAGAAATGCATTTGATGTTATCAACATTATCTCTGTATAAAAACAGTTTCTGAACGGAGCTGAAGATGAATTGCTTTAAAAAAAAAAAAAAAACAACCAACCAATAAGCACGTCACACACAATGCCAAAAGCACATAATGAAAATCATGTGAAGGCTCCCATGTCCTGGAGTTGTTTTGGGTGCCAGAACTCAGATCTGCACAAAGCTGTCACCACGTGAAGAGAAATAAACACAGAAGCAGTTCTTAAAAAACAAAACCAAACAACAGCATTCTGTAACATAGCATTTCTCATTTAAAACAACAACCACCAAGGTCCCGTGTCATTTTTCCCTGTGGGCAGAGCAGGAGCTGAGTTCAAAGCCTCTGCCCCATCGCACAGACCCACAGAACAGCGAGCTGCCCCCAGTGAGCCCTGCTGCTGTGACCAGAGCCAGCACAAAACCAAGCACGGGGCCTCAAAGAGCTCACTGCAGTTTGTAGGCATCCCATGAAGAAGTCAATCACTTGCTAAGGCAAGGCAGTGCTGTGTATTCTCTTTTTCCTGAAGCAGACACTCTACTAAATAGCATCACATCCACCCTAAGCAACACAGGCACGTGGCATGAGCACTGCATGCACTGCTTCCAGCACCAGAGCCCCACTGCTGAGGAAGGGGATGAGAAGGATGAAGGGAAGCACAGATCTGCTGCCCCCTGGATAGGGGCCCAGAGGGGGTCAGAGCAGAGGGCTCTCCTCTTTGTTTTAACCTAACTTGCCATAGAAAAACTGTGGGTCAGGACCAGATGCGTAACACAATTACTTGCAGCAGCAGAGGTTCGGTCCCAATGCCAGATCTGGGAAATAAACAGGCTTGAAAGATATGAAGCACTTTTTGGAGCCTAATGAAATTAACCCTAAGCATGTTGTGAGGAAGCAAGTAGTTTTGCCCAGGTAGTTCATGAACACTCCATCCCTGCAGGCATTCAAGGCCAAGGACGTGGCTCTGGGCAGCCTGGGCTGCTGGTTGGCAGCCTGCACACAGCAGAGGGTTGGAGCTGGATGAGCGTTGTGCTCCTTTGCAACCCAGCCATTCCATGATCCTATGAATTGAGGAGAGCTCAAAAGTCCCAGAGGGCTGAACAAAGGGCAGAAGTGTCTGCAGGGAAAGGGGTGGGGATGGCACTCATGGAAGCCAGAGCCTGGCTGTATGGACAGAGGTGGAAACTGAGCAGCACAAGTTCCAATGTGCAACACAGAGCTGTCAGCAGAATTCAGAGAAGGGCTCCAATGGTGTTTGTTTCTGGAGCTCCAGCCCTCTCTCCAAAGAGAGAGCTGGATGAAAAATAAAGGAGATCCTGTTAGCTTTGGTATTGATTTTCTCAATGGCTCACAGACTAAACATTCATTTAAATGCGATTGCCAGTTCACGCTAAAATAGCATTCAAAAGAAAAAAGAAATCCACATTGGCTGTTTTATAAAGGAAGCGATTTCAGAAGTATTCCATTATTTCAGGTATCTCTCCAACAAGCACTCGGTGAGCCCTGAGCTGGTAATGGAGCACTGTGATGCACAGGGCCAGGCAGCTCAGGAGGGAGGAGACAACACTCCCATCTTCCACCACAGGACACTGTTCCTGACCCAGGAGCCCTCCTCCCATCAGAGCAGGTTGCTCTGCATCACATGCAGATATTCCAGGTGAGTCCACAGCCTGGACGGTCAGTGAGGGAGAAGCTGGAAGCTCAGTGCTCCAAACAAATCCCCCAGGAATGTGCATTTTCAGGTTCCACCATTAGCCAGGACACCAGCAACACACACAGCCCAGCAGAGGTGTGTTGACAGCAGGGCAGGGGACCCACTTTGAGCTGCCACCAAAGGACAGCAGCGAATTGAGAACAGGTGCTGCAGGAAGGTTTCACAATTACAGCTGATTTAATACAAGATAAACACGGCTTTAGAGACACTTCAGCGTCTATTGATTCCTATGAAAAGGAGCGTACATAAAAAGATTTATTTAATTGCTTTTGCATTTTGAAAGTGCGGGTTACAGCCATTAATCACACGGAGCAGAGACACAAATGTCCCACTCGTGCAGTGCCAGCCTGACCTACAGCGTGCTGCAGGCACTGAACTGCATGTGACAAAGTCCAGAGCTGTGGAGACGTGGCACTGAGGGACACGACCAGTGGGCATGGAGGTATGGGTTCGGGTTGACCTTAGGGATCCTAAAGCTCTTTTCCAGCACTAACAATTCTATGATCCCATTCCAACATCAGCATCACATCCCAGCAAGTGCAGTAAGCATGGGAAAGATATAAACTGTGCAAGCAGGATCCTCACCACCAGCTGGGGTAGGTGCCAGCCACCTGAGCACACCAGCTGTCAGACTCAGTCCTTCCCTGCAGGGCCTGAGGACTCGTAGCAGAGGATGCCCTGCAGGTGCCCCCCGCTGCCCACCCCAGCCCTGTGCCCAACACAGCACTCAGCTGCACACCTGGAGGCTGCAAGCACAGCCACGTGAGGAGGTCAGACCTGCAGTGATAGGCTGCATTTTCTCCTCTTTTTCACTATGATTTGCACCAAACTATTCATCAGGTACAGAAAAACATTACTTCGCCAGCTAGGGGACAGCCTCCTGTCCCTGCACTGCTACCAACATGAGGAAAGGAATAAAGTGAAATTCCAGACATCTTCATCACAACGTCAAACCCCAACTAAAACAGCATCTGCGCCTAACTCCAGTGAAAACAGTGCTCTAGTTGCTGTTATTTGAAGTAGTTGGCAAGCCAATAAATAATGAACTTTCAATTGCAAGAGTGCTTTTTTTTTAATCTGGTAAGCACATAACATTTGAGAGCATTTTCAGACTGGCAGTGCCATCACTTACGACTTTGTGGTCCCATCCTCAGCCATAGGCAGCCCCCAGCTGGGCCCCCATCCCATCACATCACATCCCCTCCCCAGCCACTGAACTTAGCTGCAGAAGGCAGTGCTGCATCGATCCCCGCTCTGCACAGAGGCAGATGAGCAAATTCATCCTCGCCATCGCACACATTCTCTTTATGGGGCAACGGCTGCTTCAGAAAACAGGACAGGGAAGGACGTGGAACTGTAACAGTTGCTCTGTGTCTTATTTTGTCACGTAGTTGCAAGTCTGCAGCAAATGTATCCTTACAAGTTAACCCAAGCAAAGAAAACCGAGGGGTTTCTGCCCACAGAGTGCATTTCTGGAGTCATTCATCATCACATTTCAGATTATGAGGTTTGACCATTTAGAAATGAATGAAAAGCAAACCAGGGTCCATTCTCCAGCCCTCGATATCGCTCTGTTTCAGCACAGAAGCACATTGACTCCTATAAAATAAACATGTCCTGCTCCAGACAAGTGGCAGAGCCTGCTAAGGATACTAATTCCCTCCAATTCATAATGCTTAGATATAGGAAGTTACACTGAACGTGTTTTGCTCCCTCTCTGCTTCCATCTCCCTAGAGCTGCCCAGGGCTATGCGCAGGATGGGGCTGGGGGCAGCATGGGGACAGGGGGCACAGGGACACAACGCAGAACCTGCTCTCCACCCAGCAGAGCAGCAAGTGAGCATCCCTCTGTACTGCCGGGGCTGCAGCTCAGGGCTGCATTCAGCTCTGGGTCCCTCGCTCCCAGTAAGAGGGGCAAGAAGGGGTCTGTTCTGCTCCCAGAGAGCAGCAAATAGGACAGGAGGTGTTGGCTTCATGCTGTGCCAGGGCAGGGTCAGATTGGCTGCTGGGGGAAAACCTCTCCAAAGCACAGCTGCCCAGGGCTGGGGAGAGGTGTCACTCCTGGGGGTGTTCCAGAACTGTGGGGATGTGGGCAGTGGACACAGGGCTGAGCTCAGCAATCTCAGAGGGCTTTTCCAGCCTTAATGGCTCCATGGTTCTTATAGATCTTCGTATTCACATCCTGCTCTGCTAATAAAAATAGACTGAGCCCCTCTGGTGTGATTCATTTCTCACTTTCCTTTTCATAAGCTCTCCAAATATAAGAAACCTGCCTGCCCAACTCACCGCAGCATGGAACGCCTCGGATACCTGGGGAGAAATCAAACCACAGCTTCTGGAAAGTTTAATTTAAACACTTGAACTAAATGGAGAGGTATTTGAAGCACAAGGACAGATGTCCAGTAGCAGGTCAGAACTGACCTCCCGGCTTCGTTTTTCCCTTGAAATTATCCATTAAATGGAGAAGCTGTCAGTTACTGTAAGGCTTTCTTAACCTTGCTGAGGCTGCCCTTATCAGCTACAAGGCAGAAAGCCCACTGGTAAACATTTAAGTTCCAAATTACTTCAATCTGCACCCTAGTGACACACAGACTTGCACATATGGTGTCAACATGCTAACTGCTTTTCCTCCACCTTCTACTAGTTAAGCATGATGCTGACTCAGCAGTCCTGCAAGGAAACAGCTGAATCCAGCATGCCACGTTTGTTCTGCACTTTGGGAATTGTCATATTGCATCTGTGGGATTCAATTTTTTAAGGAGTTGTCAAGTTTAATTGGAGAGTTCACACAATCCCAGCTCTGGTGCTGTGATTTATCCAACAAGTGTTTTGCTTTCATCACTTTACACCAGCTCACAGATCTAAATAAAACCATCTGTGAACAAAGCCTGTGGAACTGGGTGAACAGCTTTAGCACGTTAGTTTTCCTAAGGTTTCATTTGTGTGCTTTGTCATTTGCTGGATGCTCAGCTATGTTTTTAGCTTTCCTGCAACTCTGGGTTGCAGCTGCAGAGCTGCAGACAGAACAGGATCAGGCAGAGAGGGATTGGGAGTGATGCTCAGCCTGCGTGCACCCAGGTGTACCAAGCACAATTACCAACAAGCACAAATCCCTGGTTGGAAAAATGCTTTACGAGTGTCAAACTTGGGAGCTGAGCAGCACAGGGTCAAGCTGGGACCGGTACTGAGCAAAAGTGAGAGCACAGAGTAGTTCTGGGGCACCCAAAAGGCACTTTAACACCTCTTGGGAAGAAAGCCAACAGCACATTAGCTTTCTCTGCCCTGCATTTGAAGAATACTGCAGCCTAACAAACAGGCAGTGAAATTTCAGCGAATGTAACAGACCATGGCATGCTCTGAGTGCACATCAGGTCCGAAAATGCAGGAGCACAGAGGCTTGCTTTGCAAGGAAAAAGCCTTTGCTCCCTGCCCTGCCACAGGCGCATTTCTCCTGGTAGCTCAGTGTTGGTGAGCAGCAGCCTCATGCCCAGCCCCACTCTGTGGTAACAGCTGGCAGCAAAGAACTCACTGAATTAAGGGCATGTTTTCTTCCTAACACCCTTCTGACAGCTGCAAGGTGTTTGCATGGGAGCCAGCTTCATCTGTCTCTAAACGCCTGAAGTTCAGAGTGTGGCAAAGCAGTGCCTTACAAAGTGAGCAATGATTGCTGCAATAATTCCATGGAACTCGCTTGAATAAGTTTGTTTTCATCAGATGCATTCAAACTGATAGCAATCTGCTTTTAAGTTGGCACAGAAAGAGGCAATGCAGCTTTGCTCAGAACCTCCTCCCTCCCGTCGCTTTGCAAAAGGACTCCTGCAGACCCAAGGTGTTCAGCTCTGTGCCCCCAGCCCTACCTCTGGAGCTCTGCACTTTTGGGGCAGCCTGCCAGAAAATGTTTCAGCCATCCTAATGCTGTACCTGTCAGTTTTGTCTCCAGATCTCACTCACTACGTGCAGCTTGTAAGCTAATAGAGCAAGCCCACTATGAACTTACTGAGCTAAGGTTTGAGCCATGAAAGCCTTTTGCAGCACTTACTGTATCTCGGGGAAAAAGCACGGGGAAAAAGCAAACAGAAGTTTAGAAGCCCCAGCTCATTCCTGGTCAAATATTCAATTTGCAAATGAAAGAATTGTATATTGTAGAATGGCCTGGGTTGCAAAGGAGCACAACGCTCATCAGTTCCAACCCCCTGCTGTGTGCAGGTCACCAACCAGCAGCCCAGGCTGCCCAGAGCCACATCCAGCCTGGCCTTGGATGCCTGCAGGGATGGGGCATCCACAGCCTCCTTGGGCAACCTGTGCCAGTGCCTCACCACCCTCTGGCTGAAAAACTTCCTTCTAATATCTCACCTAAACCTCCCCTGTCTCAGCTTAAAACCATTCCCCCTTGTCCTATCTCCATCCACCCTCGTTAACAGCATCCCCCCTCCTGTTT
>NW_024962266.1:28649566-28666798 GCF_019238085.1 Lagopus leucura
GTTATAGTTCATGGCAATTGACAAACTCCCATCTTCATATTAGTTCTGAGAGCCTGGAAGCAGACATACTCAGTACATCTCACCTTTCTGTTTTTTATTACTTTTTAATCACAGTCCCCTCAACCAGGATCAGAGCCCATAGAAATGAAGCCTTTATCCAAAGCCTGTATTGCAGTTCAGAGAGCAATTCGGGCCCAGCTGGCCTGCAGCAGCCACACTTCTCACATCTGTCTTCGAGTCTGCTAGCAAACAGCTTTCCCACTGCCATGTTTAATAGGTACAAGGCTCCACCTTGCTGTGTTTTTGTAACGGGGAAATGCCTCTGTGTGAACTGATAGCAAACCTCCCAGTCAAGAGCTTTTATGTAACACCGCTCATTTTTCCTTGTGTGCCATCATTCAGAACTGAAAAACATTTGCAAAGGCATAACTAGTTCATGCGGCGATTTCCTCACTGCGTGTGAGGAAACAAAGGCTTCTCATCCTGCACGAGCAAACACATCATGCCCACTTGTGCCCAGAACTCCATGCTCACACAACACATACACACTGCTGCTCCCAGGCTGCAGCACACCTCCATGAGGCACAGCCAGCACTCACAGCACTGCCCTGCAGCTGCACTGTGCTCCCATCGCAGCAGTACCAGCCACAACCCCGAGGAGCTGTGAGCACCCAGCAGCCCTTCCTCAGTTCTGTACTTCACAGCAAGTGCTTGGACAAAGGCTTAACTCGACCTGAAGATATCTCACCCTTTCCACACATACCTAATTCTTTTGCTAGACTCATGTGTAATGTAAAACCAATTAACTGAAAAAGCCTTACACTGAAGAAAAACAAATGAGTCTTCCTTGACCCTGTAATTATGACCACACTATCCAGAAAAACAACGCAGTATTGACCACGAACTCAGCCTGACCTGTTGAACTGCTAACACAATGTATTCACAGCACTCTTTCCAGAGTCACTCTGCACAGGGATGTTGTGACAGTGCTCACACAGCAGCAAGCTGTGCTTAACAGAACCATGCACCTCACCCTGGCATCCAGATGCTTTGTTGTAGGCTTCTACTATAAACGTTTACATGTTTTTCCTTAGGGTAAACTAAAGGAATAATTTTCTTAGCCAAAATAATACTTTAGAAGATATAGATTTCATACAAGATGTGTACAAGGAAGAGCTCCTCTCCTGCGAGACATCCTCATTTGTTAACATCACTTTGACAGCCTCATTCCTGAGCGCAACAGTCTGAAGAGGTAGATGCTAAGCAGTGCTATAATTAGCATGTAATGTGTTCTCAACTTCCCACTCCAAAACAACGAGATGAAAAAGCTGCTGGCTAGGCAGAAGGGATAGTAGGGTTCCCAGCCACAGTGCAGGTCTCCCCTGGAATTGGGGGGACACGGGTGGGAATTCACAGGCTCACAGCTGCTCCCCATCACCGACCAGCATCAAGCCTCAGTTCTAGGCTGCTCAAATAAGGCTGATATCCAAACACAGGCATCCTATGTTGTTTGAAAGCTGATGACTTGAAACTGCAGGAAGCCAAGTGGCTCCGCTGCCCACAGAGCCTTCAGGCCACATCCCTGTGCAAGCTGCATGCCAGCCTGTAGCTGTTATGTGCAGAACATTGACCTTTAAGCTCATCATTGTTTAGTTGTGTAGGAGAAAAATGGACTTTCCTCCACACGCCTCACCAATAAGCTCTGCTGGAAAGGAGACAAGAAAGTTTGAACTTCTTGGGCACTAATACTCACCGGAATTTTCTATTGTGCCACTTAAAAGTAAGAGTGAGCCATGAATACAGTGGCATATCGCATTCATTTTATCATAAATACATCAATCTCTATGTATTTCATGCTAATTAGGAAAATTAAGTGAGGTAGCCTATGAACGGCATCAGGCGAAAATCCAAAGAGCAGCGGCACACCACGTTTGAGGAAGGCCATGTTCTACACCAGCATTGCAGAGCAGGAGTCCTTTGGGGCACTGCCTGAGGTCCTGGAAGCACTCCTTGTGATGCACCGTGGTCTCCTAAATTACTTCTGCCATTAAGCTCAGACCACTATATTAGATTTCCGTTGTTCAAAACAAAGGCTTCTTTTTGTTGGCTTTGCTCCTACAGTTATTAGATTAAGCAGGTCATTAAGAAGTAGTTTACCAGGGTTTCTTGTAGATGTGATTCGATAGGAATAAACCCAGCAGATTTTTGAATCCATTTAGAAAGGAAAAAAATGCACATGGCATTTGACAGCTCTACATTGGAACTGAGAATTTGACCCATGGGTTCGTGGCACACTGCTCCTGGAACACCCCACTGCTTAATGGCTACAGAAAGCAAGGGCTCTTCTCTGCTAGCAGCTAACTTGCCTTTGGTTTTGTTTCTGTAAGTAACAAGTTGAGCACAGGATACATTTACTGTAAAATAGCAGATTCACCTTTTCTGAAACAGTTTTCCTTTGGTTGGAAGCAATTATTAAGGGGTCTCCGGTGTGCACTGGGCTGACACCAAAGCCACAGCTGTGCCCTGCCCCCCTTCCCAGCTACCATTAAAGCAATGCTCCAGAGAGACAGGATAGAAACTAGGGAAAAAATTAAAGTAAAATGTTTATCTGCAACCACCACATGCTGCAGATAAATGTTTTTGGGCTGTTGTGGGCTTGAACTTCCACCAGAGCAAAGTTCCCCTTGCACAGCATCATCCTTTTATTATTCAATTAGAGCTTTGGCTAAGAATGGCTGCCCTTTCTATCTGTAAACTGAATAAGCTGTGCCCACTGAACTGTGCCCACTTCAGGAGTGACCCCCACCAACTGCCTGTGCTTTACACCAGGCTCGAGTGTCGGAGGTGCAGGGACCACAGCGTGCAAAGCATCACTGGGAGAGCAGAGCTGCTGCTTCTCATCCCCGTGGGCTTTGTTTCAGAGCTGTGGCAAATCTTCACAAAGACCAAGTAGCAGCACTGACCATCACTCTGCAGCTATCCCATGGGCCCTGAAGAGAAATCTTTGGATGCCAGCAACCAAGGAGCATGCACACACTGGGACAATAAGCTCGCTGCACACCTACACCCGGGACAAGCAATGTTTTCTCCCACTCAGAGCAGATTCCATGCTATTCTAGCATCTCACAGCCTTTGTAATAAACAATAGCATGCATCTGTCAGCAAGTGAAAGCTTAAGGAGAAACATCTGAAAGCAACCAGTTTAAGCCAAGGATTCTCACCCCTCCTGCTCTATCTACCCAGTGACGCGCAGCCACGAATACACGGGGATGTGGGGCTGCCAGCCTCCAGAGCCCCGATGCCATCACAGCCTCCAGGCAGAGAGCCCACACAGCCCTTCCCACACCACGGGCCTCTGCCCAGGGATCCCCCAGCCTGGGGAGCACCGTTTGCCCTTAGCGCTCTTTCACCATCTGCCAGAGGTAGATAACGCACAGACTTAACTTACAGCAAATGAGTTGTCAAAGCGTATCTCTCCCATCCCAAATGGGAGCATTCTGGAGGAAAGAATAAGCTAATTAGATATACGTACAAAACGTTTTTTGCGAGCTCTCTTTAGATGTAGATGATATCTCCCAGGTGGAAAACAGATTGCTCGTTTGTTCAGCCAGCTCGCTGAAGAACAAGTTCCTGACATTTTTGTTATTATTTTTATAGCTATATTCATGAAGTCTTGTGGTTGATAAGTAGGGCAATTTGCATCGCAGAGAGATACGTGGCACTCCACCCAACCCAGCAATGCAGCTTTAAGCACCGAAGGAAGCGGGACCCGGCGCGGTGACTGCAGGCCCCGCACCTCCAGCGCGCACCGCAGCCGCCGCTGCCTGGCAAAGCGCAGTCGTTAGAGACACTTGTGGCACCTTCAGCTCCTTTGTCTTCAATCACCGAGATGCCTGGCATTTCAAAAAGTCAAGTGGGGAGAATTAGACTCAGCTAAGAAAAATATCTCCGCACAGAGCTTGCAAATACCAGTTTGAATAGGAAGCACGCTCACAGGGAAGGGCAAAGCAGAAGCTGTTCGCCATTTGTTTCCATTATAAAAAGGAAGAGGACCGCAAGCACCGACCACCAAGGCAGAAAGACCTACCCGGGGGTGATCAGAGATGACAAACGCTTTTGTTAGGGGCAAAGTGCCGACACGCCTTCCTTGACCCCTCATTAGTGCCGGCTGGGGGTCCGGGAAGCCCCACACAACGGCCCAGCAAACCCCCCGGCTCTGTTGTAGCTACGAAAAACGTCACAGGAGGCAGCAGAAGGAAAAAAATAGTGTGCACAACATTTTAACCCAGCACCGTCCTGTTTTGTACTGAAATACATCAGCAACTGTGAATAAAAGACCAAGAATCCGCTTGTGCCCAATTCCAAATCAATTCTGAACACAAGCACTTGACATCAGTTATTTATCCTTTATGATGTGCACATAGCAGTGACTACACTGAGATTATAGCATACGCTTATGTGATTCTTGTACCATACATCACCTTAATTCAAACCAATATATCCTCAAGAACACCACCACATTAAATCAGGAGAGAAGCACACCAGTGCTCTTCCAGTCTTCCTAGAAACATAAAAAGTGCTTCAGCCAGTGTGTAAGGCCCTCCTTGTTTATGCAATGCAGTTTTGTTCCAAACCAACCTCAATCTTGCCTTTTTCCTTTAAATAAGCAGTGGTTTTCATTTCTCTTATATCTTCCATTCACAAACACACTGGTAAAATCTTCCTTCAAGCAAGGAAAAGGTAACTTTAACATTACTCATTACTTATAATTCTACTGAGCCTTTAGACCAGCCCAGCCAGCACAGGAAATAATAGAAACACGTACAGCACTTACCCTTGGGATATTTGGAGTAAGTTTTGTTACAGCCTTCTTTTCCACAGCACACTTTCTCCAGCATGAACACACACCTTCCCCCAGCAGCACAGCCTGTAGATAAATCCACCCCAGCACTGCTCCCCTCCAGCTGCAGGCCTGGCCCTAATGCTGATGTGCTGCACCTGGCCCAGGGACGTTCCCTGCTGCAAGAGGCACCTGCTGCTCAGAAAGGGGCAAGGAGCTGAGCAGGGAGGCTGTGGTTGAGGAGCAAGTTGGAGGGCAAGTGGCTGAGATGGCCAGCTTCTTTTAGGTGGTGCAATGGTGTAGCGACAGCTCTTTCTCTCAGTCCTTTGAGGAGGAAGAAGAGGAAGGGCAGGGGCCTGGCCAGCAGTGCAGGTTGTGTCTTGGGGGAGCAGCACAAAGAGGGCAGGAGCAAGTTGGGTGTGTAGGCACGTGAGGGGGTTAATTAGCAGCTGCTGATAGTTACCCTCTAATACTTATCCTGAGAAAATAACTGTTATTTAGGCACTCAGCGTGCATGGCAGTGACAGAATGGTTTTATCTTCTCCTTTGTGAGCTGATGGAAACATTACACAGATGTATTTCTGGAGCTAATTGGAACGATCCTGTTCTCTCAGCTGGCTTGCCTGGTTTAAATAAGCCTCCTATTAACTCAGTCATTTTCTTAATCCAGCACTAGACTTTTAAATACTGTTATTCCTAACGCAGCAATGACTTCAGTGTGAGTAACTCTGCTCCCTGGGCACATCCCTATATTGATAATGTGATTTAAGCCCTGATGCATACACCTCCAATACCCTGATATGCAATTTGAAAGGCTATTACTTAAGGGCTCGGGTCGCTGGGAAAATAATTCAGCTGCTGAAGGCACCTCCTCTAGCAGCAATGTGGTGCTGTGGCTCCGGCCTTGTGGGGGTTGCTGATCCCCTGCCCCAGGGATGCTGGCACCATCCTGCAGTTCTGTGATCCCCATCGCTGCATCTGTGGTTTTCAGAGGACTGAATTTTGTCTGTGCAAGATGTGAAATACCTGCGCCTTGTGTCTGCCATGCAAACAAACACCTCTGCAATGGGCTGATGGCTCTCTGGGCAGCAGCACTCGCATCCCTGCCAAGTCTCTCCTGCACAAAGAGGACTTCAGGAGCTGCTCTTCTCTGGATGAAGTGCAATGCAGGGTTTTCCAGGCTGCTCACCCACCTACAAAGCATTTTTCCTATTTTCTGCCTTCCTCATACAGCAAATAGGATGACCATGCAAATTAACAGATCGCCCCGTTCACTCTGTTACTCTGAGCAACATTTAATTAGTAGCAAGGCGTAGCCTACCAGGAGGACCTCGTGTTTACCAGACACAAACTCTGCCCAGCAGCCTCAGCTGGCAGCACACCACGGATCAAGCTGCTCCCCGTGGGCTGAGCTGCTCCCCATGGATGAAGCCAGCCCAGGCTGGAGGGTGCCTCGGTGCAGATGGGCTCTTTGCACAGCGTCGTGCTGTAATTTGTAATTGACAGTTCTCTTGTGAGAGCTTCCCAGCCAAATCAAGAGATTGTTCTCCAAAGACAGGCAGCTGGGTAAATGTCAAGAGCTCAAAAAGTAAATTACAGTGCAAACAGGTTTGATATTTCTATGAAATGAAAGTTAAGCACATTTCTTCTTAAAATACAGAATTTTATTTAAAACAAGTGAAAACCTTCTATTGTGACCTTTATGAGATTCCAAACAGTGACGAATTTGGTCATTACAAATAACCTTTTCCAAGCAAGAGCTTTACCAATGGGGACTTCCTTGCAGTAATTTGTGTGAATTGATTTCCATCCAACAAAACAATAAATAATATAAAAATCTACTAGGATGCCTAATCTACATTAAAACGTATAGAATGGAAAAACAAACCAAGAGGGAAGTTCTGCTTTCAAGTGTCCCTGTGAGATATTTCATTTCGTGCCAGCTCTGTAACTCCTCTGCTACCTCAGCCGTGACAGTTCTGCCAGATGTGCCCTGTTATCTGTCCTGCCATGAACCCAAAGGTGGGATGAGATCATTAACTGGAGATTGCTGGCATGTTTAAAGCCCTCACCATCCCTGCAGTGAGTACCTGGTTGCTGGCCGAACTACAAATATTCCTGATTTTTCGTTGTTGTTTCAACTTTACACTGACAAATACTATTCCGTATCTGTAGATTAAAAAGAAAAATCGCTGGCCACTGAACGAAACCTGAAGCTCCAATTAACTCACAAAGCTCCCAACACGTCTCACGACATAAACATCAAACCACTTCCGAGCTCTTTGAAATAAAAGTTTCCTTTTAGCAGGGAACGCTACAATTTTTGCTGTGGTTTTTACAGCAATAGACGATGACTTTCTGTGTACCATCCATGGCTGCGTTTGGCTACAAGCACACAGCAGCGGGGGAACAGAACCAGCTTTGTGCAGCTGATCCATAGCAGCACCATGGGCTGCAAGCTGCGGCCCACCTGCAGCAGCACAGCCATCCTGGCTACAACCGTGCAGCACCGATCCTTGCTGCCCCCCAGCTCCTGCTGATGGGGAGCAGGCCCATTGCACCCCAAGGAGTGCGGGCTGCCAGCTGTTGGGATCCCCCTGTTCAGGCTCCGACAGGTGCTGTCTCCCCAAGGCATCCTGCACGCCGTGCTGGTCCTGCTGTCCCAGGCTCCTGGGCCTCACAAAGACAGGCAGTGCTGATAACTGCTGGGCTGATACAGAGATTCCTTTTATTTGCTGAAATGCAGCATTTGTCACACAGTCACAGAATCACCAAGGCTGGAAAAAGATCATCCAGTCCAACCACCCTCCTACCACCAGTATTTCCCACTAAACCGTGCCTCTCAGTACAAAATCTAAATGTTTCTTGAACACCCCGAGGGTTCATTAGCTGGGATTGAAAAGATTGTGTAAATATGACAGTACATTTAGAAGTATCAGTAATAAATTCTTTCACATTTCATAGGTGTCGTAACTTTATTTCTGCCTTAATATTCCCTGACAAAATGTAGTGTTTGCTATTGAATTATATCCAACATTGCAAATACAATATCTCCTCTGTTACTGAAAAAAACAATGCAGAAACCAGTATATAGCAAGCAGAATGTTAGAAATTTTCTTTAATGGTTAAATAATTCAGCTTACTCAATTTAATTCAGCATTTAAAGGCTGCCATTTCATCAGTGAACGTCACATGCCTTTAGAAAATCAACAGGTCACCACACAAGGCAAGAATAGGCATGGTCTGCCTGCACTGTGGGGCTCACTTTCCAGGACAAATTCCCCTCTCGTTATTCAGCCTAAACCCCTCCTGCATGGTTTGTGAAGTTTCTGGAGAGTACACAAGCTTCTGAATCAGTAAAATCAACAAGCAGAAAGTGCAGAAGCCATGGGCTGAGCACACAGGTAACAGAAATCCAGCGGGGGGCGGCTGGGGGGTCATCAGGAGCAACCCTGCGTTGCTCCTCACATGCAGCTCTGCACGGCTCTGCATGCAAGTGGTTCTCAAACAAATCACTCAGAGAGGGGATCAGAGCACAAATCTTCTCACACCAACACATTTGGGTGTGAGATAAATACTTTGGCAAAGTATTTATTAAAGAGTAATGCAGTTTTCTAGCTGGAGATGACGCATGGCGCATGGAGACTTGAATAAATATCGCAGCGGCATCTGCAAAGCAGCGCGACCATCATCAATCTGTATTTCAGAAGAATGAGCAATGCCTTCATGGCCAGGTGCTCCCGCTAATAAGAAATCCTTCTGTGGAGAATTAACTTTAAAAATGACCATTGGGACGCTTCAATCTGTGGGTCTCCATCAGATGGGCCAACCGCAGGCAACAAATGAAGACAGGCGGCAGCAAGCGCAGAACCCGCGAGCAGTGCAGAAAGGTTGGGATGTTGTGGGCCCTTGTCTGCTGCTTCTGTCCAGGATTTGGGGGGCTGTACCCAAATTCAGTAATAGTTTCGGCCACTGACAGAAGTGGCACAATAGAAACTGTAACTTTTGGCCATAGTTTTCCAGCTTGTGGAGCCGTACAATCAGCCAACTGTAACACGAGCCACCCCAATTTCAGGTACACATGCCAACTTCATTTGGAACCCCTGAAGGAAAAATGTGTGATAGCTGCCAGCCTTCCTACAGCTGCTAGCATATCTATCTTTCAAAGCTCTGGTTTATTTCAGTGCATTTTTACAGCTGGGCTTAAAAGGAGTGTTCCAAAATCTGCATAAGAATCCCTGACTTTTCTTTTGGGGACCAATCACTGGGTGAGAAAAGTCCAGGGCAGAGAAGCTTGAAAGCAAAAAATAATTGAAATCATGCTCGGGGGGGAAAAAAAAAGAGAACTGCCTTTTAATAGCATAATCCCTGCCCCTTGGGGTTGGAAAATTGATCTCCAATTACTTGTGCTTCCCTCAGATTGCTGCTTTGATCACTGCAGCCCACTGCTCGGCACCTCCCTCCCCGGCCCTTCTGACTGCAGCCAGGCTTGGTGGAGGTGTGCAGAAATGATCACCACTTGGATACATTTCCTACTTCTTGAGCATCGTTAGCGCCCTGGAAACTGCTCAGAAATGATGGAGAAAATCTTTGCCTTGAACTCTGCCACTTTGTAAGCACATATAAAGGTGATAATTAATTTAGGTGAGGCAGAAATTAAAAGAATTGGCTTTGTTTGTATTGCAGCATTATTCTTTTCTTACCTGTTTCAATTTTAGTAAAGATTAAGAGAAAGCAGAGAGCCGAATTGACAGAACTCATGGAATGAAATACTTGAGGAAGGAGTTCCCCAATTGCCTTGCTTTGCCTCCAGCATTCTCCAAAATATTTTTATCTCCCACGTAACGGTATAATGCTAGACATGTCTCTCCTCTACCCTTCCCTCTTCTCTTCTCCTCTGAACGTTTTCTTCCTCTGTTAGTCATTGTCATTGTGGCAAATAGAGTTTCACAGATTAAATTGCTTTTCTTGTCGTAATTCCAGTACCATAAGAATGTTAATTAGGGTTGCTTATGTTTCAGAAGCTATTTAAATGTACTGTAAGATCATGCTTTATTCTTCACATCAGTGTGCAACTCCTACCACTGCTGGTGAAAACAAGCTCCCAGGATTTGAGGACAGGATTTTTTTATTTTATTTTTTAATGTGGGGAGCATGAAAAGGAAAACAAAGTTTAGCTTTCCAGCTTAGGGTCTGTCAAAGTGTCTCTGAAAGTTACAGTACAAAAAACTCTGCTCTTCCCCAGCTCTGCTGGAAATTTCCAGCCCTGTCTTCCCCACAGGGGCTTGCAGTCACCAAAGGTTTTGTGGAATAAAGGCAGCGGATGCTTTGCAATTACAGTTTGCCAAAAACGGGATGTTTTTTCTCTGAAGGAAGGCCAGGCTCTCAGAAATATTCTCACTCCATTAAAATGTCCCATGCCAAAATAAAACCTTTGACGGTGTTTGAGGGAAAAGGAACTTCTTTTGTGTTGTTTTATCATCATGGATGTGTGGGTTATAAAGAAGCCCTTTTTTGCAGGATAGGGAGCATCTCCCAGGGAGCAAGAGGAGCTGCTCGCTTGACTTCAGCTGCATTTCTGTGCAATTTGTACAATTGCTTCCTCCTGTTCCAGAGGGTGGTTCAGCGGAACAAGGGTTGGATGTGCTGTGCCCCCTCCTCCTGGAGCACCCCAACCTTGGGCCCCAGACAGAGGGAAGCAGTTTGGTCAGGAGTACTGCTGCCCACTGCCTGCTGCCTGCTGTCCGCTGCCTGCTGGCATGTGCTGCTTACAGTCAGTCAGTGCCTCCACCTCGCAGTGCTGGAGGATAAAGCAGAATCACTTACGCCGATGCAAGTGATTTAACACATGTCATGAAAACAGCTGTTTGGATAGTGAAAAAATCATCATTAATGTCGATAGCATTCTTCTGTTGCTTGACCAAGTGTGGTCCTGAGGGCTGGTGTGCCAGCAGCAGGGCCTCCTCTGCACAGGGAGTTAGATGGGGGTAGAGGAGAAGCGAATTATAAACAATCCAGGAAAAAGATATAATGGAAGAAAATGAATTAAAATTACACCCAGCCACTTCCATGAAATGGAGTAGAATGCTGTGTATGATACAACTCTGCTCTTGAAAGCAGGAGTGCATTTGCTGTCATTACTCTTGTAAGCTGAGCAGCATAAAACAAGATCCACTAATGGCAGTGCTTTTGACAGGAGCTGGAGCCGCCGGCAGCAAGCTCTGTGCTTCACCTGCCAGGGCGACGTAAAATTAAAAGCTGGGCTTGAGGAAATCTGCTGGGGATTGTTCCTGCCGGAGAGCGAGGAGAAGAGAAATGCTCAGCTCCTCTTCCTTCTCTCTCTCTCTTCTCTCTCTTTCTTTTTTTCCTCCTTTTCTTTTACAAGGGAATACAAAGAAACACTGCATGGAAAGGATGTTACTATGACACTGCTGAGAGGTGCAGCGTCTCCATTTGTTAAAAGAAAGGACAGATTGGTATAAATTATTTATGATTAATGTATTATATTTTACCAGAACAATTTAAATATAGAGATTTCGGTATTTCTTAACATTATTATGGAGATAATAAAGCAATAGAAGGAAATATCTCTGCTAACGATCAGTGGAGATGTGGGACAGCCTCTCTGGGTGGGAAAAGGAGGGACCAGAAGCCCCGGGGACAGCAGTGTCACATCCCACTGGGGCACACTGTGAGCTTTGGGCTCCCAGCTGCCAAAATCCCAGCTGCGCTCACCCTTAGGATCCATTCCAGTGGAAATACACAGATATCACCAAGAAGTTCAAGAAAGTTGGCTGTGATGTTGGCTTAATTTTGGAAGAGAAGCAGAATGAGCCCAATGTGTGTTACGAACCCACGTACCCGTATCCCTGCTCACATCCATGAGCTGCAGCTGGTTCAGGCACTGGAGGTGTCCCAGTGGGCAGAGGGCAGAGGAGGCATGGAGGAGAGCTCCAGAATCTGTTATCAGCAGACAACGAAAAGCAGGGTCTCAGCAACAGCTGATGAATAATGTCCAGCACATCACGGTGCTCATGTGCTCACTGGGGGTGTGCATAAGGCAAAAGCATGCATAAAACATGTAGAACCCCGCTCTGCAAGCGTGGACCTGCTGGTGACTAAGGATCATGGCAAGCTTCATTCTGCCACAAGCTGTTCATAGAGAAGTGCTCAACTTTGCTGGTAGTGCTGTTCTGCATGCAATGGGGGCTGGCATTCCTTGGGAAACCCCCCTGCACCACCTCACATGTCAGTGTGCTCTCACACAGCCACCAGTGCAGCAGGGCTGCTCATGGCCCCCCCCTCGGCCATGCTGCACCCCCAGCTTCCTGACTTCAATGTCCTTTAAGTCAATCTACACCTACACTGTAACGCACACGTAATCAGGAATGGCTTTGTTATGTCAGATATTTTCTTTCTGTTTACAAACACAGCAGATAGAGATTGCACCCCGCTTGCTAGCATCATTTCACACTTGCACTGGGATTTATTGCACTGGTCCCTCTCTGCACGGGCAGAAAAGCAACAAGCAAACAGCCCTGCATGGAGAGCACTGGAGCAGAAGCAGCAGCCCCCAGCATCACAGGGGAGGGCACAGCGTGCAGCTCTCGTGTGTCATAAAAGAAAGTAGCAAAACTCTTGCTAAGTCTGCTTTGGAAAACAGTGACCTCCCTGGAACCACCTCCTGGCATCACTGCCAGCTGCCACCGGGCAGTGCCAGCACTGTTACTGCTCTGTGATGATTTAATAATGCACATTGTCCAATTCTGTCTTTAAATTTTAATTGCTGAAATTCATCTTTGAAGAATATTTTTCAGTATTGAGAATGTAAATAGAAATAGGGCTGAACAAGAATAATATGAATAATTCAGCCTTACGATATGCAAGTTTTATACTTGGAAACGAGTGATTCACTCCTACTGTATATTCAGTCATCACAAAGTGCAGACACTAAAATATGGAGAAAATGTGAATAAGCCATAATTATTTAGCGGTGTGATAAGATTAGAATTTTTAGATTGTATTTTAATTATAATGTACCTTACAGAGTGAGTGCTGTGCCTTGGGTTTATAAGGGAGCCTGCATACTCCCAAAAAAGCGCAGCGTGGAGGGGTGTGTGAGGGTTTCCTGCTGCCGGGGAGGAATCTGTGCAATGAAATGCTTCCTGCTGGGAGCCACAGAGTGTGGGGTGCGAGAAGCAGGAGCGGGAGGAAGTGTCTCATTCCATCCCTGCAGGCATGTGGGCCCCAGAGGTGCTGCACCGCAGGCAGCACAGAATGGCAGCACACAGCATCACTGGTACCAGCCCTGGTAGAACTCCTTCCACCCAATGCCTGTGAGTGCAGCCAAATCCTGGGGGGTATAGAAAGGAGTAGGCCCTAACCAAATGTCTTTATCAATACCAATGGAAATCTAAATGTAGGCATTACTATTAATAAACACATTTGTAAACACCTGACTTTCACACTGAAAAGTGAGATTACGTGTGTACCCCAAAGAAATGTAAGTTTCCACCTAACAAACTATTTTTCAAAGGGTTCAGGCTCTGGCAAAGGCTGCCCAGGGGTTGGGGCTTCGCCATCTATGAGGGTGTTCCAGAGCTGCGTGGATGTGGCATTGAGGGATGTGGGCAGTGAACACTGGGGGGTGGCCAGGGGGTGGTTTGGGAGTCCCTGAAGACTTTTCCAACCTGAATGATTCCACATTTCTATGATTCTATGAAAGAACCAAGAGAACATGGTGCTGCTGGATGCCATGGGACTGTGCCTATCTCTGGGTGCACAACATGCTGGGCAGCTCATACCCTGGGCAAGATGTCCACTGCTGTCCCCGAGGCTGTCTGTGTGACTGTGACTGCCCCATGGCAGTGCCAGTAGCTGTCTCCATTGCTGCCTTACCTCCTTTTCCATCCCTGTGGCTGTTCCCATGACAATCCTTATCCCTCCAGCTGTCACCTACTCTGCACCTACCCCCAGGGCTGTGCCTTGGGGACTGTAGCCCATGGGTGCCACCCCTGCATCCAGCTCTGCCCACTGCTCTGTTGGGCTGTGGCTCAGGGCTCCCAGCTCCTGCCCTGCCGTGCTCCTGACCCCACAGTGCGATGTGTGGGTGCACCAGTACTCAGGCAAACCCTGCTGGGAAACATCAGTCAGAAGACTGGAAAATTAATTGTCTTCCACTTTTCTATATAATATGGAAATAATTGTTGCTGTGGATCCCACGGAGCTGTCAGTACACAGGAGTGAACAGGCACCCTGGTAGGCAGATGTCTGAAGGCAAGTTACAATAAATATTCATATACATTGTAATACTAAAACATTTTCTTCTCTACTACTTTCACTTTATTTATTTCTTGTTGCTGGAGAAGTAGGCATATTAGAATATTAATTTTCCGCTTTACTGGAATGATTTCAGAGTCAAGTGCCATCAGGACTCCAAATGCAAATATGGGAAGAGGGGGTGTGACTTGCACTAATCCCATTCTCTGGCTTTAAAAGAAAGCACAACAAAACTTGATTTTCACTTTCTTTTTTGGTAACTTTCTCATGCTCATCAGAATCACCCCAGCAAAAGTGTGAGCTGGAGGCTGGAACATGTGCAGGAAGCTGGTTGGACCTCACAGTGCTGCATCACTTCCATTGGGTCAGGCTGCCAAAGAGGAAATCTGCTCACAGTGAACTGGAGGCAAAACTGCGTTTTGCATGGAAATATCACCTATCTCCCTTCAAAAGGAAAGCTGTGAGCTTTCACTGCAATATTCAGCTTGGTTGTTCATTTCTATTCACCTCTGTGAACAGAGCTCTGATGAGGAAGCGTGGTGAAGGGACAGTCCCATCCACACAGCACCAGGACAGCCCCGTCCCCATCCCAAGGACAGGGGGCTCCTTCCGTAGCAGAAAGCCTGGGGTCTCCATCCCTAGGCAGGAACAGAGCGGCTCTCTGAGCAAAACAGATCCAAAAGGTCCCACTTAGAAAGGCAGAAAAGATTGGTGGGTGGCAATAATGTTTGATCTTAATTAGATAACAACATTTCAGGAGGGCAATGTGCTTTTTTCCTTAGCTTGATATTGGCTGTTTGCTCATTTTGTAGAATTTATTATCAGATCAATTGGTTTAAGCAGCTGGGGTGAAGGTTCTCAGGTACTGTTTAAGATAAAAAATGCTGTCTCTCTTCAATAAAGCCAATTCAATCATTATTAAATCTTCTGGTAAATATCTTGAAGAAATTAGGTCTCCTGGTGCTTGTGCTCATGGATCACAGCGGGAAGACGGAGTCAGGCGTCTCTCAGGTAAGCAAACAAAGAGTTCATTCAGTCTCACAGTGGATAGAGCACTACCTGAAGGCAAACAAACCTGCCCCCAAGCCCACAGGTACACATCCTCGCAGGTTCTGGCTGCAGTGAGAAGTGCTGTGGGCACAGCAGAGCGGTGGCAGCTCCTCACGCCCAGGGTGCTCCAAACACAAGTCCGCAGTTTCTGCTTTGCCCACAGCTTTGCAGATCTGGAGCAAAGCATTAAAGACTCCCTCTTGGCTTCAGCTCCTGCACAAGGTGCTCTTCTGCCTTCCCTGAGGCAGGAATGCAGTCACTGCTGAGTGCAGGAAGACGTGACGTTCCTGATATTAATACGAGAATGTCCAAACACTCTGCAGTTCCCCCACATCTGTCACAGATGGCTCCAGCAGAAACTTGCTACTATTATAAGATCACATTTAAAATTTTGATATCTGCTTTAAAAGGGCAAACCTGCCTGCTGACAAATAAGAAGCAGCCCCTTTGTATTCCATTCCTTTCTTATCCATTTTTCATGCTTTAGCAAGGTGAAGCTTTCTAATCAAGGAAAAGTAGCATGGGCAAGTGTAGATAATATATTTTGATGAAGGCTTGTAATGAATATGGTATTTATTAAGACACAAGTCATTAAAAGAAGCCTTGCATGGTTGTTGCGCATTATTTTATTGATTTTTTTGAATGCATGGATCAAGGCAAGGATTATACTTTACAAGAAACATTTCTATTTCTAATCTTTAATTTGATAATGCATCACCATATTTGTTGATTTGTGCCATTTGAGGCTTTGCTTTTGTACGTGCGTGTGTGTGTACACATGCTGTGAATTTTAAATACTGGGTGAGCTTTGAAAGAGGAGGACTCAAGCTGCAGAGAGCAATGATGAAAGTTTGGAGAATAGATTGAGGTCATCACTTGTCTTTTCAGTCTTTTATTCGTGTGTGTAGATGTGGGGTGGTCTGTCTCCTGCTGAAGTCAATTATAAAGCTGCTCTTTATAGCAGCAGCAAAGGAAGACGCTCTGTGTAGGCACAACAGGTGTCAAATGGATGGTCTTGGGGGATGAAGGGGTGTCTTTATCAAGTGAATAGCTGCAGCCTGCCCATCAGCTGCAAGAAGTCCCTCGAACCTCCTGCTTGTTGGTGTCACCACCCATGTGGTCAGCGTGCAGGGAGCACTGGGATGCCCTGGCGCCTGGGCAGGTGACAGCCAGGCACAGCTGCACAAGGTCTGGTATGAACAGGCTTTTTTGTGAAGAAATAAAGACAAAAAAGGGTCATTTGAATTCTTTATCTCAGTTCGGAATCAACTCCATCATGATCCAGAAATTGCAGCTTAAGGCATATCTGTAGGTTAGGGCTGCGGCTCCCCTTTGCAATGAAGGGGAGCTTTTCACCTCTGCAATGCCAGAGGGATCAGAAGGGATGGGATAAAAGAAGGGTGAGTGACTTGAAAGGATGCTGACCCCAACAGTGGCACACCAGGATGCACACACTGAGAAAGGTTCTCTTTTCTCTCCCGTGAGAGCTGTGAGGGTTTGAAGTGATGGATAGAAGCACACTGTGGGAGGCTGCTGGGGTGCCTGGGGTGTGTGTGCCAAAGGGAGGGCTGGAAGCTTGTGCCAAAGAGGGCACAGAGGGAGGCAGAGCACAGGGAGCACACAGCCATTCAGCTAGGGCAGAGCAGCTGAGGAACGCTGTATTCTGAAGGCTCCAGAGCTCTGGAAGGCTCCCACCCTCCCCAATGTTCTCCTAAATGTACAGAAAATCCGAAACTACATCCATTTTAAAAATGAGTATTCTTGCTCTACTAAAAGAGTTGAGAATGTGCAAGCTATTTTTCAAATATTAATTTACTGATATTGTATGCTTTCCAAGGCTTTTTGCTATCACTCTATGCTAATATTTACAAGTCTGTATGGATTAAAATGCTCTCTGTTGAAGCTAACACCAGAAGGACAAAGCAGATAGGGTGGAAATCTGACAGCTTGAAGATGCTGGGAGCCCCAGGCTGTGCAGTATTGGCTGGCTTCCCATCCAACCCCATCACATTGCATCCATGCCATGCCATGCCATGCCATGCCATGCCATGCCATGCCATGCC
>NW_024962266.1:28666808-28670507 GCF_019238085.1 Lagopus leucura
CCATGCCATGCCATGCCATGCCATGCCATGCCATGCCATGCCATGCCATGCCATGCCATGCCATGCCATGCCACCCCATCCAACTCTATCCCATTGCATCCCAACCCATTGCATCCCACTCCATCCTATCACATCCCATCCCATCCAACCCCACCCTATCCCATCCCATTCCATCACACCACATCTCATCCCATCCTGACCCATTTGACTCCAAGACCCTACTTATGGGGAAGTGCCTCAGTCTTTGCAGCCCTTAAAGGATTTTCTTAGGAGAAAACAAGTCCTCATTTCTCCTGTCAGAAGAGGATGTACACGTGAGTACCTGCTGCTTCACTTATGACAAAGCCAAAAGTACACAGGTGGTGTAATCACCCCTCAGTGTACCGTGGTCTTTTGGGTAGGGTCATTAGTATAGCATAGACTGCAGTAAAATGAGGAATATATGAATTAGGCAGTGCATCCACTCTAGCTGGATGCTATTGCCTTCCCAGCAACACTAATGTAATTTCCAATGAATTTTCATGAGATAGAAACCTTTCTCACTCCCTGTCACACTCAAACAAAATTCCTTTGGGTCTGCAATGTCTGGATGAAAACCCAAGCGACTGTCTAACTCTCAAGAGTATTTCATGATGAAAAATAACCCACCTCATTTTGTCTTGTGGGCCATTATCCTTGTGACTCCTAAGAAGTGCCTATTACTTATTTGGTTTATGCTGCTGACATCTTCCTTTCAGAGAACAATGCAGATTATTATCCCTAAGTGGAGGAATTATAGCACTTTATAGGAAACCCACATCTCCTGCTGAATTTGAGATGTACTTCCCAAGATCTGCAGCAGATTTTCATTGCAGCAGCTTGATATCCAAGACCGGTTTTCTAAAGCAGCACCAATTCTGCCTGTGGACCCTGAATGCCTTCATTTAGTAGCTTTTATTTGCTTGTTCCTAATAAATAGTAACAGTTTTAGGGTTTCTTTTTTCCTTTTTTTTTTTTTTTCTTTTTTTTTAATTGTTATTCCCGTGTTGGGTTCACCTTATTGCTCATGGCACACTGCATTTTACACTCACCCAACATGTGCCTTCAGTATTTCACATCTTCAGGGCATAGAGGTGTCCGTTTGTGCTAGGCAGCAGTCATAGGGGATGCAAAAGAAACAGGGACCTCCGGCCCTGGAAATGACAGAGATAAACAGGGAGAAGTGAGAGGAGCCCTGTGTGCTTGCTCTCCTGACCTTCCCCCAACTGCTTTGCCATGAGGCCCAGTCCCCTCTTGCCCCAAGCCCCTCTGGGACCTGCTCTGTGTAGCTGTGCCACTGCTAGGGATGGGGCAGAGCTGCTGGAGCAAAGCTGTGGTGCTGGGGGGGCCAAGGAACCAGTGGGAGCTGAGTGAAAAATAGGGCTGCGAAAGACAGCGTACCGGCACCAGCCAACTAAATCATGTATCATTTAAGAGTGGGTAATATATTTCAAATAATGTGTTTAATTTATCCTCGGAGTCTCAGTTATTTCTCATTGGATGTCTCTGATCTTTATATCCATTTATCCCCACCAATCCATAATATTTCTTAAAATGAACCTCGAGGTATTCATCACCTGTGTGTGTAATACCCGCAGTGCCTCGGTGCCCCGCTGTGCTGCACACAGCAGTCCCAGCCCTCAGGCCTCTCTGCACAGAGCTCCAGGCCCCACACCGACAGGAGAAGGTGGTAGGGATGGATCCTCTGGGCTGGTTTTGCTATGGAAGAGAGAGCATGAGAGGGAATATGTAACAGCTCTTCTGAGCTCTGCAGTGAGGCAAGGGGAAAAGAGTTCAGGGCACCTTTGGAAATAGCCCTCATTATGGAGTGCTACATGTCATCCTGAAACCAGAATGAGTTAAATGGAATTTGTGGTCAAACAGTGAGAAATTATATTGTCAAGGTAGCAAATGCATCAGTGGGATTTTCAATTTTACCTAGAGAAATAGCACGCGTTGCCAGGAGAGAACGCACACCTGCAGGAGTGGGGCGGGCTGAGCCGGAGCGCACAGCGCCCGCATTGAGGAGAAACACTTGGCTCTGCCCCGCTCTTTGCTCTGAGCGTATAGCCAATAAAATCTTAATGACCGTTTCTGAGTTTGGGCTTGACCTTTCCAAATTAGTTGGTCAAGGATATGGCTATTACTGAAGTCTCAATGGCAGCAAGAGGAGTGAGCGTTAATAACAGAAATACCCCGAAGCGGTGACTGGTACTGCTCCCTGCACAGGTTCAGCGGGTTGTAATGAAGTGCTGAGTAAGGTCTGCAGCACAGCCAAGGCCATCAGGGATACTATTAAGGGGGCTGGGGACTTGTTTCTCTCTTTTTTTCCTGTGAGCACAGAGGAAGGTGCCTTTCTGCAGCCGTACCCACGGCCATCACACCACTCCTTCACTGAGGTCTCATCACTCGCATGGCACAGCTGTGACCCCCCCATGACAGCAAGGAGAGGACCTTCATATTTGCTCTTTTGTGTTGTAGATACCTCAACCTTTCTAATTACTTTGATCATGTAACAAAGTTCTGCTGGAAATTGAGGACGGGCTGAGGGAGCTGGGCTTGTTCAGCCTGGAGAAAAGAAGGCTCCAGGGTGACCTCATTGCAGCTTTTCAATACCTTTTCAATACCCAAAATACAGAGAGGAGGGGAATCAACTCTTTGAAAGGGTTGATAACAGCAGGACAAGGGGAAATGGTTTTAAGTTAAGGGAGGGAAGATTTAGGTCGGACATCAGGGGGAAATTCTTTACCCAGAAAGTGCTGAGGTGCTGGAACAGCTGCCCAGAGAGGCTGTGATGCCCCGTCCTTGGAGGTGTTCAAGGCCAGGTTGGATGGGGCCCTGGGCAGCCTGGTTTAGCATTAAACGTGGAGGTTGGTGGCCCTGCATGTGGCAGGGGGGTTGGAGATTCATGATCCTTGAGGTCCCTTCCAACCCTGGCCATTCTGTGATTCTGTGATTCTGTGATTTGAGAGATGAATCAAAAAGTCACGTAAATAGCTGCTGAAAAAAGCAGGCACGTATTGGAAAGGGAGCAGGACTGCCTAGCAGCACCCGAAACCTGACAGCTGCACTGCCCAGCACCCACTGAGCCAGCGGGTCGTGATGCAGAGCCCTGTTGCCCAAACGGCTGTTTTGTTTTGCAGCTCTGTTTCAGCATTACACTCACATTTTTCCTCCTCTTTGAAGTGCCTGTGTTCTTTCTAACACCCAAAGAATGTTCTCAGCCTCCAAACAACAGTGCAGAGCTCGGGACCTGACCTGTTTGGGTGATTTATGCTGAAGTGACTGTTCCAGAAGGGCCAACCGTCTGTCTGCTCAGCTCAGGTGCTCCACTGCCCACACTGACAGCAGCCGCTTTCAGCCTGAGAGCCTTTCAGGAGCTTCTAAATAAGTGAAAGCAGATAAGGTTAAAAAAAAGGAAAGGCTGAACTAGACTGGTCCTTAGTAGGGGGCGGCCAGGCTCCTCTGCGCTCTGCATTTCACTGCTACACTTCCTTCAGCTGTGACATCAGCTGGGATGGCCCTTGCTCAGGTGGGGTCCTTTGGATGGATCGTGGCACTGCAGGATGCCATGGGCTACAGCCTTCCTCCACCTCTGTCTCCTCCTTCTCTTCTACAAATAGTATTCAAGAGAACTTTCTTTCTTTTTTTTTTTTTTTTTTTTTTTTTTTTTTTTTTTTT
>NW_024962266.1:28670607-28743116 GCF_019238085.1 Lagopus leucura
CCTCCACCTCTGTCTCCTCCTTCTCTTCTACAAATAGCATTCAAGAGTACTTTCTTTCTTTTTTTTTTTTTTTTTTTTTACCCCTTTTGGGGTTTGGGTACATTTTTTACTGGCTTGAAAAAGCTGAACAAGAAATCTGGAGAGGAGGGGTGTGTTTGGGTCTGGGACAAGGCAGCTTCCACCTCTTCCATTAGGGTCTTCTGGTCCTGAACTGGCAGCTGTGCTACAGCTTCACGTGTCACTGGGCTGATGCTCTGCTTAACTGCAGGCATCCCCACTGCTTCCTTAAACCCCTTTCTGGATGCTGACAGATAAATGCCCCTGAAGGAGAGCTGTGCAGCAGAGTGGGGTGAGAGCAGTGGATGTGGGGAGGACAAGCAGCTGTTTTTCCTCTGTGTGCATTGTGTTTAGCAACAGAGGTGTTAAGAATCTTGAGAGAAATAGTTAAAACTAATGTTTATTATGCTATATGATTTAGAAAGCTACGCAACTGCATTTTAAGGAGGTGATAAAGTGGGAAAGGTAGCCTAGAGGCAGAGAAGTAATCTAATCAAGGTACATAATGGAAAAGTTAATTAAGAAGCCTTGGAGAGGAAGATAAAGGAAATGGCTGAACCTGCAGCACCCTGTGCTGCTCTCAGCCTCAGAACCTGGCCAGGACCATGTGTTCCTTATGGCTCAGTGGCTGCTGGCCACACATCCCACCCTGTCTGACCTCTCCTTGTCACCAAAACCCTGGGCAGCAGTGAAGGGCTCTGTCTGCCCTCCAAGCCTGGGCCCAGGTAAGCCAGAGCTGGCCAAAATCGAGCACAACGCTGCAGGAATTGGTTTCCCATTGATGTGATTTGGACACTTTACTCTTCTGCTGTTTTTTTTTAACAGATGCCCTTGAAAGTAGTCTCACCATAGCAACACGCTTCATTAAAGCACACTGTAAATCAGCTTAATCCAGCAGAAGTGAATACATAATGCTGGTCCTTAAACGTTCACAGGGATGCGGTCCGATCTTCCCCCAGCCCCACTGTGAGCCAGCAGCTCTTGGGATGCTCACAGTGATGGCAGAGGGGTGGGATGGCTGCTGGTGGGATGCTGGCTTCCCATCTGTCCCTCAGCCCACAGGGCTGTGAAGCTGCCATCCCACAGTGCAGCCCTGGGACCTTGGGTTATTATGAACATAAACTTTTTGTCCATGAATTTCACTCAGTGCTTTCTGGTACTTCACTGATCATTTTATAGGCACCTTCCTGGTTCACTTTATGCTGCTTGTCACCAGTCTTTCTCTTCTTTGAAGAACAAACAAAGCAATTCGCTTAACTCATATGGACACAGTCCCCAGATCTAAATGCTAATCCAAGGATAACTTACAGCTTGACATTTCTGCCTGTGCAGATGGGCAATCTGCCCTCTGTGGTCAGGTGTAAAACAGCAGATCAGGTATACACGGTGCTATCCTACATGTGGCAATTAATGACTGCACCTCATCATAGCTGAGAGGAATTAATGAGAGCTGATCTGTGGAAAAGGTCACAAGAAGAAAGGCACAGCCCACATGCAGCTCCAGGCCCCACGTGTGAAGCTAAACAAGACCTTCAGCCATTGGATAAATGCTGGAAGGCCGGGAAAGGCCTGGTCACATCCAGGTGCGGAGCTTCCAGACCAATGTCCAAGCAGCCCCAGTGCTGCTGCGCCGCTGCCTTGGGGCCCAGTGCAGCTCAGAGAAAGCCAACACGGCTGCCAAACAGGTGGGACGCACACAGCGATGGGAGAAAGGCACGTGGCAACGTCTGGAGGGGATCGGCTCTCCAGGAAACACCCACAGGAGCTTGACGTGCTCCTCAAATTTGATCCATACAGAAATAGACGGAAAGATATAGTTCAAATTATCTCTTAATGCTAATGAGCTGTCATTAAACAATTTGCGGAGCCTTCAGTACGCTAGTAGTCTTTGTCTAGTTTAGCTTAATTGAATTCCATAGTAAATCATACTTTAATTCCATAGTATGTGGTACATTTTTTCAGCTGAGGAACTTAAGATTTGTACTTGAAGGGCTGCAAAGTGCACTTTGTCACTTTTGCCTTTTGTTTTGTCTTTCTGCAAAGAAGAACTGACATGAATAATCTTTGACAAGAAATTGAACGTCCCCTTTAGAAATCCCTACCTCAGAAATCGAGTGCTGAACCAACGTATTTCAGGTTTGCAAGGAAGTATCTCTACAGAAGCCTTCTGTGGGAAGTACGAAGGATGGGAAACGTTGGGCATCTTCCATTGCAGACACATGGGAGAAAATGCTGTCCCACATGGGAGTGTTGGGTGCTGCCCAGAACTCACTTCCAACTCAGCCCTGCTTCTGGGGAACCTCTGGCTCTCATGTTTTGTAAGTGAGACCTGAAGGCTGTTTTTGCATTTGTCAGCCCAAAGCCATTTTTATTATGGATAGGATTATCTGAACGTTTTTTTTTTCTCTGAAATGGTTCTTGAAATTTTTTGCATATCATACAAAGCATTTCCTGCTCTATCCCAAAATAATTGAAACATTTAAAAACAGTCCTGTTGTCATAGGGATGAATGCCCTGAACAGGGACACCTCAAAAACAGTTAGATCAAATTATGTTAATAGGATTTTAAAAAGTGATTCAATCACAAAGATGCTTTTGTCGGTTCTTGCTCAGAGCGCAGTGTGACACTGCTAAACAAATTATTGTGAGAATAATAACTTGTTTATTTTAATCAGATATTGTCGTTGGAATGCTTTATCTGTTATCTTACAATTTTCAGTCATATTCATGCTGCAGAATTGTCTGGCTTGATTCTTATCAACTCTGATTAATCTAATTTTCTGGGCATTTCACTTGAAGCTTCTCTTTTGGCATCTGTTCAGCTGGGATTGTGAGCTTGCTTTGGTATCACGGCTCAAGAAAAAGCCGGTTCTGAAGGGGGTCCTCTGTTGGATTACAGTGCAGATATCTGTGAAAGTCCTGTTTGAACTGACAGAAATGAAGCCCAGCTTCTCTCTGAGCCTGAATTGCAGAGAGCGGGCAGCATGCTGAGCTCAGGACAGCCTCCGAGGGACAGACCTGGGAGGAGTAAGATCTTCTCTCCAGAATTCCAGTTGTTTGGTTCAGGTCAGGAACGCTGCCCAGGGCAGTGGTGCAGTCCCTGTTTTGGGCACCTCAAGGTGAAGGTGTGACACTGAGGGAGGTGATCAGCGGGCATGGTGGGACGGGCTGGGCATAAGGCTGAGAGGGCTTTTCCCAACTCAGTGATTCTGTGGTTCCTGCAGGGATGCTGGGTTGCCTGGGAGATAAGTTGTGCTACAGAGGCAGTCGTCAGCAGAGGTGGGAAACAGAAAGATTTAAAATAGTTTTGAGCAAATAACAATTTTTCATCTCTGCAGCTGAACAAAAACTTGCTCTAGGTTGAGGCAAAATAGATCCGCTTCACTTTGGAGCAATGAAAAAGATTTCATGCCATTTTCTGCTTGATTTAATCATTTTGCCCTGCTTTAATTCACAGCTAAAAGTCAGCAAAAACCTTGTGAGATGAAAAAAAAAACGCTGACCTGGGATGTAAAACCAGATGAGCAGCTGCAGCCAGGCATTCCCCACAGTGCTGTGCAGGGTTGGGGTGCACCGTGCACTGTGGGGGCTGAGAAGGTGCAGCAGTAAGCAGGCACAGCCCGTGATCCTGTCCTAAACCAAGCAGAGCCTGCCTGAGCTGCCGGGCAGTGCCTCAGTTCTCTGCACATCAGAGCTTGTTGGCACTGGAAAGTCAGCACGGTTCTGCCTTTTGGCACCTGCAGAGCTTTGAGGTGAGGAACTCCCACTGAGGTGTTGCTGTGCACGACATTGGGTAACAGAGCAGCAGCATTGTTCCCCCCCACCCTTACTCCTGAAGTTTACCTTCACAACAGGGAACAGAGCAGTTTAGAAATGGGAGATTAAAAAAAAGCTCTAGTAAGCTTGATTTGGAACCAGTTAGGCAATTAAAGTCATTTGTTACTTCAAAAATCTGTTAAAGGAAACATGTAATGCTGCTTGATTAATCCCTGGAGATGGGTGTCAGAAAGACTTGGATAGAAAGTCCTGCCTTTGTCCATCAGCACATTGAAGGTCTGCAGCCTTGCATAGGAGAGGAAGGTGGTGTCACTGCTCTGGGAAGTGCTTGGGCTGCAAATGGGAGTGCGCTGCAGCCCTGCTCTGCCCGGATGAGCTTCGCACTGCAGGGACTGCTGGAGAGCGTGGACAGGGCTGAGCCTTCAGCCTGCTCATCTGGGAGCATCTATTGCATTTCTGAACAATTTCTTTCTTACTCAAAGCTTCTCCATTTCCTTACTTCTTTATATATGTATGTATTGAGGTCTCTTCCTGATTGTTTATGTATTTTGCTATATGTGTAGCAATCTATGCACTCCACTGACCCAAAGATGTAACTGCCCACGAACTGCTTGCACCTTTGTAGAGCTGTCATACTGCAGATCTTCAGCGTAAAGGAACTCTGGCCTAGAAGCTATTGGCAGAATGGAGCATGCAAACAAGAAGTTAAATCGCCATTATAAATAGGAAAATAAGATTGACTTCGGACCTGACAAGAGAAATAGCAGTGCTGGAGCTGACAGTGTGCCCGAGGGCTGCCAGGCTGGGAGCACAGCGGAGCTGTGGGTGCGATGCCAGCAGCGGTCCGAAGGTGGAATGCAGCATTCTGTGTGCACAGCAATGCTGGGATCGTAAAACAGTGTCACCAATTAGGAGGCGAGCTGGGAGCGGCTGTGTGCTGCAATCTCAGCTTCACTTTATTAGCCAGGTGAGATTTACGGAGAGCCTGAAAGCACCATTATTGTCTGTAATGTTCTGATGGCAGCATTAAGGCAATATTGTCAGAACGGCTGTACAGTGTAGATTGTTATCACACAATCACCATAAATCTGCTCGCGTTGCATTCCGGTTAAAGCACTTCTGATTTCCTGTTGAGTTGGAGAAAACCTGCTGCTCAACAGTGCATCTCCACGGCACATCTGACCTGCTGCCGTGCACTCAGCCTCTCCTAAGCACCAGCAGCTCCACGGATCTGCTTTGTCGGCTTTATTTGCCTTTGGAAGGTGGATGTCTGTGGGGTGGTGTGGGCTGCCAGGGCCTGTGGTAGGAGTAGGGCACATGAGGCAGGATGGGCAGCCCACAGCAGCGGGGAAATGGGAGCGATGCGCTGTGCAGCAGAGCTGAAGTCAGTGCTAACGGGAGCTGGAAAATCACTCGTCTCTAAATGACAAGACCCATACTCTGTGTCATTTCCATTTGGCTGCAGAAGAAAGACAGATGGTCACATTGTCTGTCTTATCAATAGCAAGACGCCTGTTTATGCAAACCTTTTAAGATTTAGCAGTCTGTAAATCCCATGGCTGGGGTGGCACCAATCCGTATTTGTGCAAAAGGCTCTGTAAAATGAAACAAAATAGTACAAGCTGTGTGCATTAACTGTCAACACTGAAACAAACCCCCAGCCCCTGGCACATATGCTGTGGATTTCCGAGGACGGAGTGAGGGAGATGCTAAGGAGAAAGCCACACCGCCAAAGATCCCCCAGCATCTCCAATTAATATTCTTTCTCATTAAAACTGCCATTAACCTGGCTGCTGAATTACCATGTTTATTAATAAAAATACTAAAACACACACATACTCTGTAATGACAGTGCATCAAACGAGGAAAAAAATAAATGCTAATTTCCAGTGAAAGCGATAAGAGGTCAGCTGTGTTTTATCCCGTTATTACTGCCTCCTCCATATGGTTATATTTTCCATTTCGTTATTTTCTGTGACAAGAGGTGAAGACCCAGGAATGCATGAACATGTTTAGTAATTTGCAGGAAAACTTTGCAAACTTTTACATTTTAAATGGAAAGAGGAGAAAAAAAAAAAAAACAAAAAACTCTTCCAGTAGACAAGGAGGGCAATAGGGAAACTGAAGGGGAGAACTTTGCTGCAATGAGAGCCGTGTCCTCTGCTGGGCGTCAGTGGTGCAGGGCTGGGCTGGGGATGGCCAACTCCCCTGGCCACCACCACAGGGACGGTGCCTGGAGGATTCCCACCCTCAGCCCTGAGCCCCCTGAGGATGCAGTGCTTTATTCTTATCTGTGTTACACTTCACAGAATGACAGAATTGCAGGGGATGGAAGGGGCTACAGGAGATCACTGAGTCCAACCCCCTGCTAAAGCAGGTTCCTTACAATAGGTCATAAAGGTGGGTGTCCAGATGGGTACTGAATATCTCCATAGAAGGCCACTCCACCACCTCTCAGAGCAACCTGTTCCAGTGCTCCATCACCCAACCATAAAGTATCTCAGCCTTACTGTAAGGAATATCTTCCCTTGGTGATAATACAGCAAAAACAACCACAACAACAACAACAAAAAACAGAGAAAATATTACACCGCCAAGAAAATGTGAACAGGTTTGGTATTCCAGTTGGGAGCAGCTCAGTGTCTTCACATGCAGAAATCACATTCTGTTCCCCATTGTGTGGGTCAATACCTGCTCTGAGTATTTGCATTCATGCTACTTTTCTCAGCTGTGTGTCAGGAATGATATTTATTATTCTGGGTAGAAGTAGGACCTACTTTGATTGTTACGACTTTTCTCCTCCTAGAGGGGAATGGAGATGCACTTTCTGTTTCACCACCCAAGCCACGAATTCCAGCTCTGTGGGAAAGTGCTCTTTCCCAGAAGGCACAAAGGAGTTCTGCACACCCAGGACGTTGGTGCTCAGCCCCATGCCGGCCCTGGCTGCAGGGAGCAGGACCTGAGCCCCTGCAGTGCCAGCAGGGCCATCTGCTGCTGCTGCTGCGGGAGCACGTGGGCCGTGCACAGCCTGGGGGCAGTAAGCGCGGAGGCAGAGCACAAGTGCATCCCCTCCCAACATGGAAGATATTAATACTTTAATTAGATCGGTAATTAACTAATTTGCTGTCATCAGCTCCTTCGGCAGCTGGAAAAGGCTATTGCTGTGATTGCAAGTTATTAATCGCAAAGATCGGTGATGATCTCCTGAAAGCAGACGTGAACTTTGCTGGATGTAAGCGGAATATACAGAAAGAAGGCTTTCTTCTGAAGAGCTCCTCCTTTCCACAGGGAGCCAGGCTGCTCCACTGCCCGGCCGGGAGGAACCGGCTGGGACTCTGCAGGAGCTGCTTCACCAAGAAAAGTCATCAAGGGCAATGGGGGTGGGGAGGCAGTCTTGGTATTGGAAGATTCTTTATTATACTTTGGTTTAACTTGGCGAGCTTTACAGCCAAACTCAGAAAGAATCTGTCACTTGGAGCTGGAAAATGAGAATAACAATCTTTTATTCTTTTTAGCGTTATATAGCATGTATAATGCAGCACACATGTTTCTATGTAAAAACTTGGCTTTTATTTCCTAAAAGATAGAATTTTCTCCCACATCTTCATTTAAGTACGTTGTTCTTCTTGTAGGGATCCGATCCCATTCAGCTCAGTAAAACTTTCCGTCACATTTTAACGATATTTAATAATAATACTGAAAATAAAAATCTGGTAACATGAGTGGAGTGGGACGCTAATGGAGACGTCAAAATCCTTGGGGGAATGAGAGCAGAGAGTGGAGCCTTGCTGGGAAGCACGTCAACGGGAAAAGAAACAGCAGTGTGTTTGTGTAAAAAAGTTAATTTGCTGCAGAAAAGAGACAAAATAAACACATACAGTAAATGCTATTATTTCAATTGGCAGTGAGGTTAAATAAGTACTTGATGGTTGGTTCTCAAAGGCATTTGTGTACGGGAGAGATACTTATCTCAGTGCACGATGGTTATGTTTGATAATAGAATTAAAATGAATTAAAATGCAGCTGTTATCTGTGTCCGGGGGGAAAAAAAATAGCATAAAGCCCAACAAGGTATTAAAGCAAAGAGGATCAATTTATGCTTTTCTAATTGGAAAATCTTAGTGGAGTGAAATTAGGCAAAACTCACTGTCCTTTAATTTTCTTCATCTTCCAGCGCTGTGAAGATGCAAGACGCCCAGGACAAATGTAATTGCACCTGGCAGAGTCAGCCAGGAACACCACTGAGGAGTAAAGAAAAATAAAGCAATCCCAGACCTGTCTCTAGATGATCGTTTGCAATCACTGCTCAGGGTTGCTGGTGAACAAATTTTCATGGTTGTGATTAATTGCCACCAGTGTCAGAAGGAAACTCCTTGCCTTTCTTTCCACAGATGACAAGGAGGGGAAGCCCCTGGGAGCAAATCATACACTGTTCCCTCCTCAGAGAGAGAAAGAAGTGAACCAGAACTCCCCAGTCAACACAACAGCTTCCACCCACCCCGAGAAACTGCATCCAAACTTTCACCAAGGTTTGCCATGGGAGGAGAGTTGGCCATCCTGTCAGCCTGGAGACGGAGCAGCTGCTCATGAGGCGTATGGGTGTGAATCAGACCTGCCCGTGTTCGGGAGGAAGATCTCCTTCATTCTTCTGATCTCTGTATCATGTAATGTGTTTGCATAATGCTGATAACCCAGGAGGTTGTGATGTTCCTGTCTGCAGACATCGGCACGATGCTTTTTTGTGTTGGCAGGAGCTCAGGAAGGAGGGACCAGCCCTAAGAAGGGTAAGTTTTATTTCAAAGTGTTACACTTTATGGCTGAGATGTGCGTGCCATTAGGTTGGGTCGTGTCAAAGCGACGCAGAAATAATGTGTTTTTAAAAGCTCCTTTTTATACCATGCTAGATAATGTCACTGATTAAAAACCAAAGCTTTCTTCCCAGTTTTTCTTCCCTGAAGTAGGGATCATAATCTTCCTGCCGAACAAAATACTGACACTCTTACTTGGAAGAAAATGTTCTTTATTCTGCCCCACGTCTAATTGCGGGGTTGATTCCTCCTGCAGGCAGAGTGCCGTCAGGTTGTGAGGTTACTGCAGTAATTATTCTTGCTCTTAAATAGCAGAATAAAAGCTGGAGCCATAATCTATTTAAAGTGAAAACAAGAACCTCCCCTTGCCTGGCAAAGTTAAATTAGGAACCAAAGTTGAATTAGTGCCTGGGGACTGGGCCATGTCTCACATCCGTGAGCAGTGGAAGAGCACAGCACTGTGGGTGGACTCATCTGCTGGTCAAAAGAATAATTCACTGTTCTGCTCGATTTTGCTACTGGAGACAAACATACCTGCACACACACGTGTGTAGGGAAATGCAGAGAGATAGACTGCGCAAGATTAAGTGCAGTGATCTCCGTGTAATGAGAGAAATACCAAACAAATTTATCATTTATGAGCATATTAACGTCATAGGGAGGCACTCCGAGTTGTTTGTGGTCACTCTTAATCCAATAAAATCGTCTGGAGTTTTATCTATGAATTTAGAATATGATAAAAAAAACCGACCTCAGGAAACTGAGATGAAAGGATTCTTTTTTTAGACTCCCTGAGAGCTGCATATCAAATTGTTTGGAGTGGAGATCAGAAGATGCGTGCTTCTGCCAGTCTTGCAGATTCAGGTCAAACTGTGAAAGCCTGAGTTATCTTTTACCGGCTCTACGATGAAAGGTAAGATAAAAGCATAGCGGGGACAGAGCTGAAGGCTGCAGGGTGTGCATTGGGACAAGTCCTCATCTGAGTGCTCAGCAAGGCAAGCTGCACCCACAGGCTGCCCCACAGCCCTCTGCGCTGCTTGTCCCACAGGCAGGGCTCTCTGCTGGCCCGGAATCCTGTCTGAGGTGTGAGGTTTTCTTGTTTGCTGATAGCCATGGCTCCTGACCTGCCCCATATCTGCCAGGGCCACCATTTTCTCTTTGCTATTGGATGCTCCTAATGTTTTCTCTCAGCAATGAGTGGCACAACTTGTGAAGAAACATTTTCTTTTACCAATTTTAATTTACTGTCTCTCACCCTCCCTGAATCTATATTTATTCTCGTATGTGAGAAAAAGGAAACAGCAAGATCACTTATGCTGGTGTTTATGTCACTCGAAATCCTCGGGAGTAAGTTTGTGCTGGTGATGTATGCAAAGCATAAGGATTTGCTCAGGCAGCTGATGGAGCCCTTCTTGTGACCCTCCCTGGCAATGACTGCGAGCACAAAGCTACCAGGGCTCCATCATCAGCCCTTCTTCAGCTGCTGAGCCATGCTCAGACCCAGCTCTGGCTGTGCTCTGCCTGATCTCTCCAGCAGACACACACCAAGTGAAAACCATCATCCCAGCCCTATCTCCTGGCACAGACAGAGAGCATGTTGTGATCTCCATCTTCTGTGACATGCAAACACTTGATTTTGAATTATATCCTCTTTACAGAGAGGTAAAACCAAGAGCATTTTTGTTTATGGTCTATTTCTCTTTTTGACATTTTTATTAGGAGGAAAGCAATGAGAAATGGTCATTTTCTAAAGGGAGTGGGAAGTGGGAGGGAACCACCCTGCGGAAGGACACCATGTTCTCTGCTGCTCCGGGAAGCTTCAATTCAAAGCAACTTCAGCCCTGCTTAATTTTTTGATTAAAAGAAAATAGGAGAATCAACATCGATCATGGTTCTCTTTTTACAGAAAATAATAGGCAAAACTAGAAATATGATAAAAATCAGAATTGGTTACAGGTGTGCAGCTGATCACAAGTGCTTTACCTCGCCCTGCTGGTCAAGTCACCATTGCTAGTGATGGCTGCACCACAAGCCAAAGATTTGATGTCTGCTGCTCTTCCTCTCGGCCCAGCAGATGCCCCTGAGACTCCAGAAGCTGTAGTGGATGGGTTGGGGGAGGGCAGTGCCATCCTATGGGAGGGGAGGACACTGAGCACTGCACAGCTGGTTGGTGTGCTAAGGCTCTGTTCCCTCCACTGCTGGCCAGACCCCTGGTGCACGCTCCTTCATTGCATGCTATTAAGTTTCATCCCAGTTAAATTACTACAGTGCTTAAGGTCATCCTGTTTGTTCTGTATAGTAGTTCAGCCCTCCCCTGTATTGACAATTCCTCTCAATTTTGTGTCATCAGCAAATTTCATCAGCAAACTCCTTCCTTCTGTGCCCTGGTCATTAATCAAACTTTAAACCGGCCTCACTACAGAACATGGGTAGCTCTCTTGCCCGATTCCTGTGCTCACACCACAAAACTGCTGATCCCTCACTGTGGGCCCCCTCAGCCCCATAGCACAGCCCCACAGCACGGCCTCCACCTGTCCATATGCAAAACCTCCACTCTCCTCACCAGCATTAAAGTAAAGCATTGCAATAGTCACTGAGACGCAGAACAGCCCAGCCCTGCTGCCACACCACAGCGCACCGGGTGGCTCTGGGAAGCACAGGGGCAGCATCAGAACTTCTTTTTTTCCACCACATTCATCAAAACCAGGAGCTTCACTCCTTAAATAAATTGACCTCCCGGGACAGCACCCTGCTGATATCTAAGCAGAAGTCATGCTGCTTCAGAATAATTTGTCAAAGCTTGTGTATTAAGCCCATTTTATTACTTTAAATGAGCTCAGGTGTTTTTAATTTTTAGAAACTTGTCTATTTGATTTTTATGATTAAAAAAAGGTATAAACTTGAGGCGGTTGCCAACTTCACATAAGCAAAAGCAGCATGCTGGTGCACATTATACCAATGAAATAATACGCTGATCTACCACGACTTGCTGTATTATTAATAGTGCTTCCAAGCTCATTACAATCTAATTTAAAGACAGATCCAGCAAAGAGACACATGAAGGATGATCTGAGTTCAGGCCCTACAGCAAATTGCTTGAATCTTGATCTAATTACCTCTGCACATCCCATGCGACAAGCTTTTCATATTTGGCAGGGAACTTTTGAAAATTAGCTTGGTCAGTGTCAGAAAATCGGGGTGGAGGCAGAACTTTCAGGTGTTTGCACTGAAATTTGTCTGTGCAATTGTGGTGCAGACATGGAGAAGTGGGGTGGCGAGTGGTCTGGGTCCCTTCCATAGTTTGCCTGCAGCCCAGTTTTTGGCAGCCTTGTGTTTCAGTAAGTGAGAGCCAGGTGTCAGATGGGACCCAAGTGGGAGCCAGGTGTCAGAGCAGAACCCCAAGCAATGACACAGGAGGAGAGAGGTGACAGCTATTGCTGGGGGGCTCAGGACGCATACATGGTAAAGCCCTGTGAGAGGAAGGGGTCCACACCACACCACAGCCATGCATGGAAGAGAGCAAAGCTCCTTCCCAGGGCGGGCTGAAAGCTGTGCTGGTGACTCCCCCGCACTGCAGAGGCATCCGAGCCCATGCAGCTGAACAGCAGATCCGTGATTATTCATGCCTAAAGTTCAACTTCATTTTAAAGCAGCAATTGAACTTTTTGACCTCTACCAAATGCTTTGCCTGGCTGAAAACCGTGAGCCAGAAGATAAATTCACACATTTGAGTAGGCATTTGAGTCATAATCACTCTAGGACCCAATACATAACCGAATATTGCTCTTAATTAATGAGACAATTAGACTTTGATTATGGCACTACAGTGCCCATTATCATTTTTATCTATCATGACCCTCTCTTACCGTGTATCCTTATATGCTGCTATATTTCTGCCTGGGATAATATTGGAAAATAATTTATATAATGGCAAGGACTGGACAAGCATTCAGATCGCCGGTGTAACGATCTGCGCTGTGGGATAACGAGCAGCCCAAGCAGTGGGGAGCTGAGTTACAGGCCCAGCAATCACCAGGGAGTGCTGCTCTGCCCTGGCACAAAGGTCAGATAGCATTTGCAGGCATCATCCCCTGCAGCCCTGCACTGCGCCGCGTGGCTCCCAATGCAGCACCTCCAGAGCTGCCCCTCGGCTGTTTAACTGAATTCATGGCCAGGAATCTACATGAAACTTTCTACGAAATTTAAAACTTAAAAGTCTGTGTATAAATAAATGACAATATATATTGCATAATGCCTCTTGACTTCAGCATGTGTCATCTAATGATGTGCACAACAAGTGAAATATTCTACCTACGGGTTTTGGGAAGAAAGGGAACTTTCTTTTAACATGTAGATTTTGCATTCTGCACTGAACTCAAACATTTGCCATTCAAATGTTTCTCACTGCATGGAGAAGAAACAAAACAGACAATTCAAAGTGCTTCTGTTTTAATACTTCTTGGGTTTCAGAATGCTTTCCTTTCACGCAAGCTTTCCTGTCAAGGTAGATTTTTGTTCAGCAAGTCAAGGGAAGCGCTCCCATTGGCATGCCCATAGATACAGCTTCAAATCAGTGAGAATGGGAAGGTGAAAACCCAGCTGTGGGAGCACCCATCCTGCATCTGGCACCCAAAATGATGGCTAACATCTGTTGGGCATTCTGTGATGGTTAACAATACCCAAAGTACTACGCACCCTGATAAAAATGCTCAAGCTTTATGAACCATTTTACAATACTGGGAACAACCACTCGATCCTGTTTAATAAGAGAGTGCTTCAGACATTCATTCAGCTGGAGAAAAGACTTTGATTCCCACCAAAGCATTGTTTTTCAGTTACAGTTTAATGAAAACAAGGAGTTGTAGGCCAGAGAACCTCAGCTGCAATAGTGACGTGCCAGCTCTTCAGGGAAAATCAAACTTCTCATAAACTTCAGTAGTAGGATGATTTCAGTTCTGCTTTTCATGCCTTTAGAGAGCTATTCTCATAGACATACAAAGGTAGCATATTTAGAATAAAGACCTTTCATATATAATTCATCCATGAACTCCAGAACACACTAGACAAGAACTCTGGGTTGAGATATTGACTGCATTGGATAAATTATGGAGTTCATGGACACTTGCAATGGGCAGCAGTCAGTCAGCCTTCCTGCTGGCTCTGTGAACTCTTTGTTGGTGTGTGTTGAGCGGAATGGCACAATAGCGAGTAACCAGATTTGAGCTGCTGACAAATAATCTACTGTAAAATACCAGGAAGCCATTGAAAGACTATTAATTACCAAGTGGCAGAGGCTGGGCAACACAGTGATTACGGACAGTTGCCCTTTGTCTGCAAGGAGTGGGGCTCAGGTCTTGATCTGGGCTGTGAATGAGAAGGAATTTGGTGCTTTCATCCTGTTCTTCCTTTGCACAGATCACAGATATGCCCGGCAGCAGCACGCAGCAATGCCAGCACCGCTCCCTCTGCAGGCAGCAGCAGGATGAGAAGTGGGCACCTCCAGGCCCTGCTGCCATGCCTGGGCTCAGGCAGAGCCGATGGTCACTGCTGCCAGTGCTTGTTCACCTGAGGCGTAAAGCTCTGGCAGTGGGAGGGATGGCAGGAAATTGAACTTTTGCAGGGGATGAAATTCAAGGCAGAGAAAATAAGCAGCACAATGCATTGCTGCCTGTGTCTGAGGTCCCACACTCAGCCTAGTGGACAGGCACAGTGCACGGTTTGGTGATGTGTGTAGGAAAGCTGTGAGGACACCAATCTGCGCTGACAAGAAAGGTATGACAGCTCGAGGATGTCTCATGGCTCTGTGTGGGCCTTACTAGCTGGAAAGGAAATCTGCATTCACACAGTACCCTGCAGAGAGAAGGAATTGGAAATGAGAGAGATTGGCAGACACAGAGCGTGGAGAAGGAGCCATCCCTCTTCGTGCCGCTGCCGTGGGACGCTGCAGCTGAGTGGGATGGGATGGGAATGAGAAGGAATGGGGATGGAGATGGAGATGGGGATGGGGATGGAAATGGGGAAAGGGCGGGATGGCAGGGAAGGTGGCCCAGAGCATGGCTTTCAGGCGTTCAGTTAAAACTCAGGTGCATTATATTCTGGAGACAGACTGTGCATTGCCAAACCTTGTCAGCCAGTCTGTGGTCAGCAGGGGGGCCCTGAGATCCAGTCTGAACAAAACCTCTTGTCTGGAGAAGGTCAAAAGGAAAAGGTGGGTACAATACTTTGAGAGCTGTATCGTTTGCACAGTAATGGATATTCCATAAGACAACTTGGGAAGCAGTTTATTGGGGCATTAGCAGCAGTACTGTACTGCTCTGTGCACTGCACTGTCTGTCAGTGTTATTAGAGACATACCAGAAAATTGTGGTGTTAATATGCTCCTCATGGGCTGGGATTTCATCTGCTAATAATGATCGTTTGGGACTCGTGGGTTGCAGCGTGGCACGGCTGCCTTCTGCTAGAAATAATAATAACCAGGTAAAGCACATGCACGCTCACATTCTCCGGGTAATGCACAAAATTGTGCTAACCACTTTTATAGGTATAAGCTACAAAGCAAAAGGCAAATTCTACCCCTCACATTTTCTAACTTCCTTTTTTTTTTTACATTTCATTATGATTTGCTCTGAACAGCAGACAGAGACTGTGGCAGCAATTTCCCATGGCACTTTGTGAGCTCAGACATAGGGATGCTTTCAATATTCTTATTCCAGCTTCCTTTCTAAGTATCCGTTTGTGCCTTTTTGCACCTTCAGGAGATTCTTACGTGTGACCCTTAGAGATGAGTCTCATGCAGGCAGTGATGGAGCAGCTTTGCGTGGCACAGGATGGCGAGCCCCCGCTGGCACCACACAGCGCACACTGGAGTAGGGTTCTGCAGGGCTGCAGGGACAGCTCTGGCACACAGCCTGTCCCAGGACCTTCTCACAGCTCATCCCAGCCTTCCTGCATCTGCCTGCACTGTGCAGGCCGTGCAGGTTCCTGTGACTGAGGTGTGCTCTGCTTTCATGACACCATCCCCCCTGGCATGTCACTGCCCACACCTCATTTCCCTCTAGGGGCAGCAACCATCACATCTTTGCAACAAATCACCTCCACATGGAGACGTTCTCTTCACAGGGAAGGAGGCAGGCGTATGTAAATATATTCATACTGTCAATTGCTGGTGACCTTGCAGTTGTGAGAAGCAGTGCTATTTTTCATTTGTCGGCATTTTGGCTACACTGAGCGCTACAGTGAGATGCAGCTGAAATCTCCGCTTAAAAGTTCTCCAGTTATCTCCTATATGTCTCAATATTTACAATGAAAATGGTCTCCTTTCCATGCTGACCCCCGCCCCTGCCCCACGGCCCATGGCTGCCCCCCCAGCAGGACAGAGTGGGGCTGAACCAAAGGTCCCAGCGCTGCCCTGCCAACACTGATTGACTTCGGAAGAGAGACGAGCATCACAGTGTCTCAGAGCCTGCCAACAGCCCTCCTAAAGCAAACATAAATTTAAAATGTATCAGTGACAATTTATTTCCATGACATTTTTAACACTTCTGTCAAGCACACTTCTAAATTAAAAATGAACGAGAAGCTGAAATAGGAGATGGGGGGCGAGTTGGAAAGGATGAAAGCAGCCGGTCCGTAAAGCACCGCTCCAGCTCCGCTTCCCTGCCCTGCCACAAACGCTCTCGTGCTGAGTGAGATCCCATGACATCTCTTGATATTTCCAAGAGTAAAAAGCTGCCAATTTTGAACGCAGAACTTCTTTACTGTTCTCAGTTCTGCTTAAAATTTTTCATCTTTTTTTTTTTTGAGAGAATTTTTGTGATATTCGTGAAAGAAAAATCACAGTCATTTTACAATGAGATTCTGGGATTTATTTCCTGGCAGTAGGGCAACTTTGCCATAAAGAGCAATAACCCAGTAATGAAGGTGCTGCCCATTGTCTTTAAGTACATCTTAAGTACAGTCATTACATATTGAATGTATGTAACTCCATCTTTATGACTGGCTTTTTCATTTCTCCTTTCCACTCACTTTGCAGGAGTGTTGCTGAGCTAAATTGGCCCTTCCTGAAAGTGAAAGGTGTGAGATGGGAAAAAGATTAGAGAGAACATGAGGAGAGGATGGGAATCGGGGAAATGAGAGGTGTTAAAACACAAGAACAGGTCCTTGACTGAACCGCATTTTTGCTGCCTGATTTGCTCTGAGAGCTGCATGATGTGTGCGCACAGGATGGAGTGCAGGCTCCAAATTTTATGTCATTCAGCAAATGTTCTCTTAGAACAGAACAGCTCTGTATAGACCATTTATTATTATAAACCTGGCAAAGACATGTCACAAAATAGCATCGCGATGGCTGCAGTTCTCTTTGGCTCCACATTTTGCTTTGCATTCCTGAAGCTGCCCTGCAGCACTGCTGGCTCCCAGCGGCCCCCGCAGCCTCAAGCCAGCACACCTCAGAGGTGGAACATTCAGACAGAATCCCAGCTGTTCATTCAGAAGGATTCACACAGAGTACTCTGCCCAGAAGTCCCCGCTGAAAAAAACAGAGAGCGATTTCTTCTCAGTACTCCCGGTGTACAAACGCGTATTGCGTATATGAAAATCAACAACTATTTTGATTGTTGAAAGAAAACATGAGGACATATTTCCAGGTGGCAAAATGCATTTCAGTTCCTTAGAAACTCCCGGAGATGTCAGGATACTATGACAAAGTAGAGCTAGCTAAAACAAGCCAGGAATTAATGACTATTTTCACATGAGGAAATCCCTCGATGTATGTCTATTGGATGAACAGCATATGCTGGGCTGCTTGCTGGCATCACAGCTTCCAAACCAAGCCATTATCAGAAACATATTCTGCTGTTTGCCTTGGGTTATTAGGCTGCGTTCCCTCAATAGCCAGAAAGACCATGAAATAAGTCTATTAAAGCCTTGGAAATAGCCAGCTCTGTTTGTACTTACACACACGCTGCAATGCAGGGAAATATTTCTCTTCTTAATTGCATGACATCGGCTTATGTCTTTGAAAAATAAAGCTTCTCACTTAGTTAACCCAAAGTAGCAAATTGCAGGAGAAGAAGGATGAGGATAATCACGCATGAGCACGCTGCTCCACTTAGGCTCAGGCTGAGTCCATCCCATAATGGTGGGATCTTAGGCCGAGCCCATCCCACAACGTGGGTACAGCCCATCTTCACACTGAGACACAACCAGCAGCTCTGACGGTGCAGTGTGCACACAGTGGGGCACCCGGGGGAGGGCTGAGTGAATGCAGCTCTCCAGGTCCACCTCCAGCAGGAGTGATGTCCTTTGGGCTCTGCCTAAATTTCTGCTGTGTTTGTAGCTGTGTGTGGCAAACTGGTGCTAAATGATGCTTGCAGATCTGAACAGGGAACATACTCTGTTGCAACAGCCAGGTGACGAATCCTTTCCAATGCATTAAGTGCCTCCAGATCGACTCATATAAAAATGGCTATAAACATTTGATATTCTTGTGCAAGAAGTGTCAGTGCTGGCTGCCCGGGAATCCATCCCAGGAGAGAACAGCAGTGATCAGGGGAAATATTCAAAGGGATGATTAAACATGTAATAAAAGCTGCTAAATGTTGTGGGTGAGAACTACAGCTGGCATAAATCACGGTGATTCCACCGGTGAATCTGTACTCGCCTGCACCATAAAGAAGAAAGCACTGTTATTTGTGTTTTCTTTATCTTAAGCCAGAGAGGGGAGCGTCGGAGCCACTGTATTTCTGAAGAACTAATAAGGAAATCATTGCAAAAGTTCGCTATTGAAAGTTAAATGTTATTGTGAAGAAACTTTTCCAGCTGTGCCCTCACGGTTGTGTTCTGCTGGGTTTGGTGCTGGTGGGAGCACACACGGCGTGCTCCTGCAGCACTGGGCCATTGGAATGAATGTCTCGGTTTTGTCTTGAAGAGCACAGTTGAGTTTACAGCAGTTGCTTCCCTAATTTAAAGTCAGAGCAGCACGCTCAGGCTCTGGAACTTGGCAGAGATAGCGGTTCTTAGCTATGGGAGAGAGTTTGCCACATTCCCATATCTGCCCCCTTTCCTCCAAACACCCTCTTCTGGGCCATGTGTCATCTCTAATCCATCAGCACACACAAAGAATAATTGGAATTATTCTTTGTAATATATCAGTGTGCACTGTAAAACAAAGAGCCAAATGCAGAGGTGAAGTGTAATAGGATTGATTGAGTTTAATTGAGGTCAAATGCGTGTTACGAATTGAGGAGATAAAGGAAGCTGTGAGTTGGATGTGGGAGATGGCCCACAAGAAGTCACATGCTCTGTGGTTGTCTTTCACATGACTTCCTTTCAGCTCCTTAATTTTCCCAAATTAAACCTTTTAAGATGCAGCAGGTTAAACTGAAGTCCACTATATGGAAGTGAATGTGTGCTTTAGAAAAGACTTCATGACAAGATGTAGCACCATCCAAACAAGCACGTGCATGGAGTATGGGCGAGAAGAATCACTTTTAAATTCATACCACAAATGCTCATGCCATTCATCTCTTGCAGTCCCGGGGCACAGGAACCCAGGAGCGAGTTCCATCACATAGCATCACCGATCAGAAAAATATTAAGCAGACACAGTACTCAGCAGAACCCCAATACTGGATGGCAGCTTCTCTGCAGCTGGAGCTCTCCTTGTTTTCCTAAGTGCTGCTTTTTTCCCTGCACTGCCCCTCATCAGTGCAACAGCCTGCTATGAGCCCCTCGCCCCAGCCGTGTCACACTGGGAGACAAGGACTGGCTCAGCAAAGGCCAGCAGGAGCAGTGGGCTCAGAGTCACCGATGCGAGCGTCAAATGACAGCGCATTTTGGTAACTCTGATTCCAAAACTGTTTAAAATGAAAACACTTTGCTTCAAATTGTACTGTGCTTTCATGTGTGAAGATGATGCTGAGAGGCGGCGAGGGATAAATATAGCAGTGCCGCTTCTTCTGAGCCATCTCATGGGAAGCACAGGGCAGAGGTCTGTCCTCAGCATGGGTGGGGAAGCCTGCCTGCAGTAGCACGTGGACACAGCGCTGGGAGGAATGCATGGTGTGTTATTGGGGAATTCCTCTGCTCCTCCCACGCATCAGGGAGTCAACAGACAGTAAAATGTTCTGCTGTGCCCTGAGAAGTGGCGACACATGACAGCATACATGGGGACACGCATGGTGACATGTGACATCACACAGCATGACATGCAACAACGTGTGATGACGCGTGACTCTGGCATGTGGTGATGCGACAACATGTGATGACACATGGGATGAAATATGACACGTGACAATAACGTGACGACAACACATGACAACAGATGGCATGTGATGATCTTTGATGGGGACACATAACAATGGCACGTGACAACACAACATACGACAAAGCGTGATGATACACGGTAACAGCACATGATGATAATGTGACAATGACCTGTGAAAATGACACGTAATGACAAGTGAAGGCACACAGTGGCACGTGCTGACAATATGTGGTGACACAGGGTGATGACAGGTGACCACACGAGCCACCTCCTGCACATTAGGAAGTCAAGAGACTGCAAAATGTTCAGCTGAGTCTGGCAGGGTGACCGCAGGAAAGCAGCACGTTTATCAGAAAGCATCAGAGGGTCACATGTTTGCTGCCCACCCCAGTCTCTCTAAGTAGTGCCAGCACCATCTCTGGACACACAGGGTTCACCACCCAGCCCTGGACCATCTCTGTGGTGGAGGTGACTGATATGGGGTGGCCATTCTATTTACCTGGGAATGAGAAGAACTGCTGGGCTCAACATCGCACAGATCTCTCACACATAAGCACCTCGTTGCCCACCCCTTTTTGTTTATTTTCTAAATATAGCTTCCCCATCTGTTCCTTTCTTCCATGACAATCTGCCCAGTTCCTGCTCTGTTCCATACTGCAGAGCCACACTCATGCGGGTTCAGTGCTTAAGGGATGCCTAAAACTGTCACAGAATACACCAAAAAGTATCAAAGGGTTAAAGGAACCACTTCATCTGGCTTGAGATGACTCCTGGATGTCTTGGAACTGCCAGAATACCAAGGACATTTATTTGCACGGCTTTAATTAAGCAACTGCCTCCGGTTATGATTTATGCTGTCACGCTGAAAATCAGACCTTCATTGTTGCCACTATCCTGAAGGGCAGCTCCTACAGAGCCGAGCCTACAGAGGCTTTGGAATGACCTCAGATTCCCTGAGTGTCCGTGCCAAGCAGCACCACAGGGCGGTCTGGGCTGGGTGCTGGGGGCTGAGTGCTGGGTGCTGGGTTCTGGGGCAAGTGTTACTCACCCCTTAGCAATCCTGGGCTGTTTTACTGCAGCAAGCTACTGTGCATTGCATCTGTGCAAAAAGAGCAAGCGATTTAATGCCTTTTAAAGCAACGTGCTGCCAGACTCATAGCCACTCTTTGTAGTATCAGATTAAGTGACAGCACATTTTTTTCTAATCATAGTCTCATATACTGTATTTAAAATGAAAAAAAAAAATCTCAAATATTCAAGAGACATCCCATAAATCCTTCTAATTGTCGTACTGAACTAAGACACAAAACCTCTGCAGCTACCAAACCCCACTCCTTATGTATTGCTTTAAAAGTCCACAGGGCTACTGAGGTGCAGAGCATTCATGTCAGTATATGTGCATAAAGCTGGATGTACAGACAAACCTTCAGAAAGGGAGAAATGAAGGCTGGGGTGTGTCTAATGGATTGCCATAATAATAGATTCAGACTCACACTCATCATCTGGAAGCAACCAGCAAGAAGATGAAACGATTTTGCATCAATCAAATTCTAAATGAATCTGTTATTAAGCATATTGTACAATATCAAAATAACTGTGTAAGAGCAGTTTGCATTCAATATCTTTCATGGTTAGTGTAATATTTGCATGATATGGGTCACTGCCTAAAACACAACAAAACAAATGGAGGAAAATTAGCCACGTCGTCATCTCTCACACATTGCTCCTCTGCATTCCTTTTGTATTCTGTGCTGGGCTTCTCCAGCAAGGGAAGGAACACAACACCCCTTTGCCTGTACTCCTCAGCAGCCAGCAGAGTCCTGTTCTCTTCAGCACTCATTTCTACCCCACCACCCTGGGCGAATGATGAGTGCAGTCCCAGACTTGTTGCTTTCATGCCCACGTTCTGGTGGTCAGCAGTAATCCCTTCCTGTGGGATGGGATGCCACTGGTACCAAAGGTACAAAAGCCCTGGCAGCTGAACCCACACTGGCACTGCTACCTGAGCAACCATCCGTGAACCTCCTCATATGAAGTATCTGTGCAAGAACGACATCTGAGAAAGAAAGATCACAGCCCTCTCTAAACAGTTTCCTCAAATAATTGAAGTCCTAAAATCTTTTCCTAATAGTGTGACATAGAGATCAGAAGACTGGGAGGGGCTGCGTTCAGGAACGTGGCCGGTTGGGCTGAGCCAGCCATAGTGCCCTGAATGAGAACACCTTGGTTGGAAAGCACACAACTACACGTTGAGAGTGACCAGTAAATGAGTTGCTAATGAACTGCATATTTATTAGGTGCACTTTATGTTATTCTGGTTTCTTAATTAATATGTTATCTGGTACCAATTCAAATGCCGTGCAGACATCCAACGCCATTGCCGTTATCAACCAAGTTCATAATCTTATTAAAAGAAGACATCAGCCTGGTCTGACAGGATGTGTTACATGTGCACACTACTTAATTGGCATTATTTATACCACCCTCCATCAGTCGGTGAGCAGAGGCCCTTATCAGCAGTGCCGTTATTCTGCAGCACAGTGCAGCATGGCCAGCACCGGTGCCCCACACCTCCCAGGAAGCTCAGATCCTTGAGATATTTTGATGGACTGGGATGGTCAGGCTTCTTGAAGAGCAACCTTGGAAATGTCTTTTAATGTGCATCTTGACTTGGTATCAGAATGAGAAGTGCTGCATCCTCCTGCAGCATGGCTGGCTGGCTGGGTTGGTGGACTGCCATAGTTACTCTTCCGTTTCCACTTGAAAAGGTTTCCATTTCCATCTCAAAATATGATAATTCCAAAGCTGGAATTATTCTGAGCAGAAAATAGGCAACTCCATTTATTCCATTTGTTTCTATCTGCAGTTTTCCTATGGTCAGTTGAGACTGCTTTGGTTCAGGTATCTTTTAGGTAGTGTAGCCTTCTTCCCGGATAATTGTGTCACCATAGTGACCTTTTGAAGTACTTTGGGATGTGTTTATTTAAAGGATCATAGCTGGCTTCAGAATGTTAATGATTTGTTTACATTATGAAGTCTGAACTTCATTTCCATAATGTTTGTTATTGTAAACAGGCTGTGATCACTGGAATCCAATCTACCATCATTTGTTTGGCTTGGTTATAAATTACTCTTTAACTGATGCAAAATAGAACAGAACAAAATAGAACAGAGTGGAATAGAGTAGGATAGGACAGGACAGTTCAGTTGGAAGCGTCCAACAAGGATCCTCGAGTCCAACTGCCTGACTATGTCAGTGCTAACCAAAAATTAATGCATGTCATGGAAGGCATTATCCAAAGCCTGTCCAACACTGGCAGCTATGGGCCATCACCTACTTGGCTACAAACCTCTTGCACTGTTTGACCACCCTAGTGGTAATGTGGACTGATACAGATTGCCGTGGATGAAATGGAAAACACTCTCTTCTACCTTGGGGGTATTAGAGATGTCCAGAATTGTACCAGCATCAGATTTCCCAGTGAAGTCCCTCAGATTGAAGCTCTTCATAATAATGCAGAGTACTCAGCACAAGACACTCAAGTTCTCGTTGTGGTTTGGTATCGGCAGTGTCTCAGCTCATTTTTAAGCTCAGTTAGTGACTTCCAAAAGCAACCATGCCAGGCTCTTGCTCTGTTCCCTCTTCTTGCACCAAGGGAGGGCCGATGGCTCCTGCTTCTGCTGCCTCCCTCCATGCACCCCTGGCTCTCAGTCTTCCCATCCAAACAACCAAACACACCTGCAGATTTCAGCACATTCTTTTTAAAAGTATTTCCCTGTTTTGAGCTGACATTTTCTTATGAATTCTGTGTAGTCATCACCTGCTCTTCAAAACCAATCTTCTCCTTCTTGTGGACTGCGCAGTTCCCATCAGAGCTTAAGCAGGAAATAAATGCAGTAATGATTTTTGTCATCACTGATTACCCGTTAGGTACCATCAGAGAAAAGCACTTGCAGAAAACTTTCTGGTCATCCGTCCTCCTCCCCCTCTGCGGATCTGGGCAGGTTCTCCTTGGACACCTGACCTTCTTCCTTGGTGCTTAAGAGTGACATTTCATTAGAACTGCTCTTGCTGGAGTAATTGCTGTTGTGGGAAAGCAAACTGAAAACTCCGAGGTAGTGAATTGGTAAAAGCAATATAAATTCTTTAGTGTCATTATATATCAAGTTTAACATGTGACAGAGTATCTAATTTCGTATCATTTAGGAGCGCACGGGGGGCTTTGCTGGTTGAATTAGAGCATGAGATGGTGCAAGAAGAAGTTCAATTAAACTCATTGTCAAACAGATAGCACAAAAATCCTGCCTTTATTTGAAATGCTGTGCATAAAATTATTCAGGCATCACACGGAGGAATGAGAGCTCACCGAGTATGAAGGCAGCCCCGAGTTTTCACCATGAATTGATGTTTCTTCATAGCACGCCGTTGTTTAACAGTGACATTTAATAACTGCGTGCAAATAATTGCCTGAGTTTACTGCTCATTACTTCTTTAAAAAACCAGGAAAATAGTAATGGCTCTTTGTGTTGTTTTTTTTTTTTAACAAGAAAATAATTTTCACTATAAAGGTTGAAGCGGAATAACTGATCTTTACTTATAATTTGATAATTTAGTTACTGTTCCTCTGTGGTATTTAAATTTTAAAGATTATCACTTCAATTGCATTTGCGCAGCCTCCAGAAGGAGGACTTAAAAGGCGAGCCGTTCATTTCACGGAGGGAAGCGCTTCCCAGCAGCTCCTTGCTTGCCATGCACTGCCCAGCCGTGGCGTCACAGAGCAGCCCGGGAGCGTGAGCTAACACAGGCACTGCTCCGCGCTCAGAATGAGCCGAGAGAAGTCGCATGAGCAGCAACCGGCCCTTCACTGCTGGGTGGGCACCTCCACAGGAAAGATGGAAGGAAATGCCAAAGGTGGGCATGAATAAAAATGCAGTTCTTATCAGATTTTCCTCGATTTGCGATGACACAAAATGTGGCAGAGAAGCATAATTAATTCTGAATTCATGTTTTGTCATCCGGGGTAAACTAGAGAGTTGTTTATAGTAAAAATGTCTTCTAATTGGAATGTTAAACAGATATTATTTGATTCTTAATGAGCTGCTTCTCTTGTTGCATTGACAAAAAATGATTTCTGATTTTTCCATTTTGAGGAGTGTTTGCACTATGGAAGGTGACAGTGCTTTGGCTTCAGATGGGTTTACCTGCACAGACTTCTGCTCTAATTGCAGGACTAGTCTAATTCAGACTCGAGTTGCATCAGGGGAGGCTCAGGTTGGATTTCAGGAAAAATTTCTGTACAGGAAGGGTTGTTAAGCACTGGAATAGGCTCCCCAGGGAGGTGGTTGAGTCACCATCCCTGGATGTGTTCAAAAACTGTTTGGTTGTTGGTGCTCAGGGGCATGATTTTGTTGATAGAGTTAGGGTAGGGTGCTTGGGTTGTGGTTGGACATGATCTTTAAGGTCTTTTCCAACCTGAGCAATTCCATGGTGCTATGATTCCACTGTTGTGGAGATAAACAGCCATGGACCAGATGGAGGTCAGGAATTATAACCTCCAGAGGATTACAAGGACTTCTGAACAAAATAAGGACAAGGCACAAATAAGCATCTTATTACAAGCAAGGTGCGCTTTACCTTGCAGATTGTAAAGCACGGCAATATTGCAGCACTCCATTGGAGAGTCCTCCCCCACTGACACATCACCAATAAAATCAGGTTCACAAGCACACAGCGTGCTGCCTTGCCACCTGTGGGGAATGGCAGCAGTCCTGCAGCAAAATACAGGCCTGCTGATTTCTTACCCTCTGGAGAGCAGATTACTGTGGTTATCTATCACAACTATTACCAATTACTTTTTAATAGCAAATCTCCCTATCTGCAACACTCATCTGGAGGAGGAGCCTCACCTTTTGAAAACACAGCTTGTGACAGTGAACTGCTGTCTATTGACTACCTGGAGAAAAGTAAAAGAGTCTCTCAACACAAATACTGCTCTGAAAGTTGCTCAGTAATGAACTGTGAGAGCCATCTCATCAGAAATATTTGCTACGTTGTGAAGACAGAACGATGTCACCACTTGTGGGCTCCACCATTTTCTAATTATAGTTAATGTCATATTAACTAAATGTTTGCCCATACAGGGGTGGGCACTCAGCAACAGGGGAATGGTGAATGCCCAAATGCTGCTCATTTCTGAAGCCTCCAGAGTTCAGATTTCTAGGTAGTGAAATCAAAAACTGCAGACGAGGAGCGGAAGTGAGACATACCAGAGCAGAAACAAGAAATACTTAAATCTGGCAATGTTGTGTTTAGGCTGTACTGAACTTTCAAATGAAAAATACAAATTTCCATGTTAGCAGCAGACACAGAAAGGTGTCTCACATTGGACCTCTGAATGGGAACCCATGAGAGGGCCCTTTGCAAAACTCTGGAGACCACGGAGTGGATGGCTGTGCTGAGCAGCCCACTGCACTTCTATCCATCTGATAACTCAGACGTGTTCTGGATGCTCCTGACAACAGAGGGAAGCTGCATGTCATGTGCAATCACGCTTACCCATTTTTCCTGAGATTAAATCAAAGCAGTGAATTACAGTTTGCAGATAGCGGTGTCAGCTGCTGACCCTCTGTGTTTGTTGCCGTGCAGAAACAAAACACTGGAAGTACCTCTTCCCCAGGAAGTTTAAAGATTTTAGCTGAAACATGACTCCAAAATTGTATGTGGCATTAGAAGGGAGAAAGACAGAGTTAGTTAACGGGAAACAAACGTGAAGTGATGTGGTTGTATTTGTCAACTGCTGTTATAACCCCATCACTCATGCTTTCTCCATATAAAATAATTTCAAATTGAAATTCAAGTTTCTAAGCCCCTCCGTCACCCCAGTTGACAACCTGCAGCTGCCACCGGTTGGCTTCTGTTGTCACTTCATCAGCAGCTGCCACTTACTGTAGGCAGAAGGATTTAGAGGATAAGGGAGGAATTACCCCATGGCAACAGCCTCAGGTGTTTGAGGGAAACAAGAACGCTATGGAGCAATCAGCACTCAGTGAGCACTGCACCCAGAGCTGGTCCTGAAGCCCCACATGCATGCGTTGTCCTGGCAGGGAGGGGTCCTCCTATGCTGCATGGAAAGCTTCTCCCAAATAATGCAAGTTTATCAGGATGGGATTCCATTGGCATGCAGTGGGGCTGGGAGTGGGGCAAGAGATGCTGCAGGGGAGCCCACTGAGCGCCACAGCTGCAGTTGGAGCAGATGCTGCAGACGTCAGCAGCCCAGAGCCAGGAGCACACTCTGCATGCCAGATTCTCTATTGGAGAAGCAGTGATATAATTCCCCACACGGTGCAGTTTTCCCAAAGGCGTGATTTTATCAGTGCTCACTGTGCTGGCCCCTGGCACCTGAAGCGCACATCCTGCTGCCTGCCATTGATACTCATCCCCTCTTTGGGCCATGCAGCCCTGCTCTAGCCCTGCACAGCACCCATTGCACACTTCTCTGCCCATCCCTGCTGGGATCACGGGCTGCACGCTGCCAGGGCATAGCAGAGCATGTCCACATCACTTCACCTCACCTCCTGCACAATGCCTATGTGCGGCAATTAACACATGATTTGGTCTACTTCCTAACAGAAGGCTTTGCTCTCACTCATCGTTCATTTTTTACTTAACCATGAAAACTTGGACATTGCACTGACTTGAAAAATATGCTCCAGGGGCAGAGCAGCCAACTAATATATTGGGAGGGCATAAACAGAACGGATGTGAAAGATTTGTTTACAGTGGTAGAAGAGAGAAATAAGTAGGAGTAATGGGGTGAAGTTAATGGAGAGGATGCTTTCAGGCCAGCTGTCCCCCATGGTGCCTGCAGCAGAGGGACGCAGGGAAGCTCAGACATCAGAGCCTTGCAAGGGACATCTGCGTGTTTCTGACCTCTGGTCCTGAGGAATTTTCATCTCCAATGCGACCTCTTGTCTTACTCTGTAGATCCTCTGTGGTGGGATCCATGGGGATAGGTGCAGTGATGGGCTTACAGACATAGAACATCCCCAGCATGAGGAAAGGAAGGCAGCTGATGGCAGCTGAGGGTGAGAGCTGTGGGGCTGCAGGTCGGTGGTGGGAAGTGGCAGAGCTGTGGCCCAGGCACACAGGCAGCATGTTGCAGGAAGGGGTTGGAGGTCTGGTTCGCTCCTAGAATTGCCTGGGCTATTGAGCTCCAGCCAAATATCACAAATGGAGTCTAAGAGATTATATTTAAAAACAGAGGGCAGTAAATGCAGCAGCAAATTCCATTATTTTTCCCCACGCTCACATAGAAGAAAGCAAGCAGTCTGTGGAAACACTGCAGAGCCCAATCTCCGCACCATGCAGGCACTAAAGCTAGCACATCAGCCTATTTCCTATCCTTAACTCCGGATCAAATTGAATTACTCGGGAGCAGGAGCATGTGTGGATAACGAAGTCATGGTGACTAATGCATGATTTGAAGGAAGCCACTGTCCTTGCTGTGCTGCCTTGTGCTGAGCATCCACAGTGTGGGGCACTCACCCAGCTCCCAGCACCAAGTGCCCAACAACTCAGCTCCCAGTGCTTAGCATGCACTGATCAGCCCCCAGTACCTAGAACACAGTGCCCAACACCTGGCATCAAGCACCCAACCCAGTGCAGCCTCAACCCCAGGCCCAGCCTGGCTGCACTTCTAGCTGCACACCTGGGGATCCTAGCTCTGCTGCACATACAAGCAGTATGCAGAGCACAAGGCTGCCATCAACAGCAACAGGCAGGAAGAGGCTTCCTTGGATGGTGGTCAGGGGACGGCAAGGTGCCCAGGATCTCAAGTGAATGCTTCCAGTTGTATTTTGTCTGTGTGTTGAAATTTTTGTTCCCATCACAAGCTCCCCAAGGCATGTTGGTTCATTAATTCCAGTCTCTAGACCCATTGACGATTTTCTGCTTCAGTGCTAGTTCTTCCAAGCTGATCCAGAATGGTGATGCCCTGTGGTTAACTGCCATTAGGGCATCTTTCCAAAAAACATTTACGTGTGAAGCGCATATGATTTGTATTTTAAACATTCTCCTTCACTGAGCTGAAGTGGCTCAGCTCTCAGGTACCCCAGTGTCCCAGTCCTGCAGAGGCAGAGCTGTGACCCTGCCTGGATCCTGAGGTCCCACGTGGCCCCATTTCCATCCCTGTGAGATGAATATGTGCTCTCCTCTTGGTCAGCCTGACGCTCATGGTGATATAATTAATGTGTCCTTATCTAACTGATCATTCCCGTTAATGGCATTAATATACATGAATTTCCTCATAAAAGAGTACTGTCAAAGATTTTTAAAGTAGGGCAATCATTTGATAGTTTTCCAGAATGGCTGTAATTAAGTGAAAAATAATTTGATTATTTCAACGCTCGCTTGTATAATTGACTTTTCTCTCCCTCCCTGGCAGCTGGCAGCTCCGGCACGTAGGGCTCAGGACTGGGTTGGCCCAAGGGCAGGTGGCTGCTGCACAGCCCAGCACCAAGGGCACAGGGACACAGCCCTGCCCCACACTGCACTCCCACCTGGTCTGCTGCTGGCTGCTGCTTGCAGCAAACCCAGCTGTCCGGGCTGTGTCATCAGGATCTGCCTTCTATGGGCTCAAGCAATGGGCCCAGGAGAACCTCATGAGAGCCACTAAATCCAAGTGCAAGGTCTTTCAGCCTCACCTGATATACTTTATCCAGATGTGGAATCCTCGGTACAGGAGACAACGAGCACATCAGAGGAGGGCCATAAAAATGCTCCCAGGGATGGAACACCTCTGCTATGAGGACAGACTGAGAGCTGGGGCTGTGCAGCTGGAGAAGAGAAGGTTCCAGGGAGAGCTGAGATTGGACTGTCTGTACCAAAAGGAGCTGAAAGAAGGAAAGGGACAGGCTTTTGAGCAGGGTCTGTGATGACAGGACAAAGGGAAGTGGTTTCAAACAAAAACAAGAGGGGCTTAGATTGGATACAAGGAAAGAGTTGTTTATGGCAAGGGTGACAAGGCGTTGGCACAGGGTGCCCAGAGAGGCAGTGATTCCCCATCCCTGCAGACACCTGAGGTCAGGAGTGGGGCTCTGAGCACCTGGTGGAGCTGTGGGTGTCCCTGTTCATTGCGGGGAGTGGGAGCAGATGGCCTTCAAAGGTCCCTTTCACCTCAGTGACTCCACAATTCTATCATGGTCTCAGAAATGTGACTGGCTCCACAGTCTGTGCCAGCATTGGTGGACTCCCATATCTCCAGACCTGTCAGGTGCCATATACACATGCTGAGATGAGTAGGTGTAGGCTGTACATCTTTATTTCAGGCTTCCTGGCAGTCAGACAGATGTCATTTTCTGAAGTATTTTTCAGGACACGATCTTCCTTCATGAGTTTTGTATAACAATTATTATTTTCAAAGCAGCTGGGACTGAAGTCTCACTACGGACCACTGCTGGCAAGGAGGCCCACTTTGCTGACATCCCTCCAAACCTGCTCACCGCAGGGCACCACAACCTGCCCAACCAGCAGGTCTATAACAAAGGTTAACCTCCAGCTCTGCTGGCCAAATTTCTCTATTCCTTCTCCCCAGCCAGACGAGTGCATACTGCTCCCATTTCTGGCATGGCACGAGGTAGGCTTCCAGGCTGCAGACATCTAATAAAAACTGTTGCCAGGTGTGATTTGTATTCTGTAAACTGATAGAGCGCATTTGCTCCAAATCAATGAGGTTCTGAGAACTCAAAGTTCAAGCCATTAATTAAGTTAGGAAGCTACATAATGGCACGAATGCCGCAGTGGAGAGCTGGGGATCAATTTCCAGCCCCAGCCTGACTCCGCTGGGTAATTCTGCCGGGAGCGATGCAAGCAGTGCTCCATCAGTGTGTTGGGTGCACAGCCACCTCTGGTGCTCAGGAGGCTCTTCCCTTTCCATCATACAGTGACATAGATCAGTGCAGAGGAATGTTTCCATGCGCACACCTTCCTAAAATGTATTTAACAGGAACACGGCATATATTTTAAAAGAGAACGTTCCTCACGTGGGGGAGGAGTGGCTGAAAAAAAGAAGAAAGTACAATTATCAGCATTTCCCCTAGAAAATGTAACAGAAAAGAACTCCCGTTGGCTTTCTTTTCGTACAGAAGTACATTTTAGAAGGATTTCAGATGAATAAGCAGCGTATTGTTTCTTATAGAAGACTCAGTTCCTCATAAAACAGCTCCCAATGGAAACGTTACCACCAATCTTCATCAACCAATCTCACACATCACTGCAACAGCGAAGGCCACAGACCAAACCCTGCAGGAGCTTATGCTAGCGACCCCTACTTAGAGATATCAGACAATATTTTAAGGTAAATTTTTATGATTTAAGGAGCTGTGAGATTTTGAAGACCAAGGAGGAGGCACGCTGTGCTTGTCAGATTCCTGAATTAACTCATTGCTGCGAATACCTTCTGTGCTAGGACGACATGTGCGCTGTGCTGGCACTGCTCTGCTGCCAGATGCATCTCCTGAGGCTGACAGGGGCTCCTCTTCAAGTGTTCAGTTTAGCCCCCATCTGAGCAGTGCTATTGGGCACTACTGGCCATTCCCACCTCTTCGCTGCGCAGCATTTGCCTGCATAATGGCCCGGATTTATGGTGGATTGGGTCAATAAAGACCCAAAGCAACACTTAATTGATTTCAGACTTTGCCAATGTAATCACTTTAGTCAGAGGAACGTCCCTTCCTGCTATGAAATTTCTTGGAAACACTTGTTTAAATTAAGTTTGCAGACTGCAATGCAGAGCTCTGCGCAGGGAGCCGCTCGCTCAGTCGACGCTGAGCAGGGAGAGCGCAGTGCAGGCAGTGACCTGCAAGGAGGAGGACTCTGCTTTTGGATCAGCATCCACAGACTGAGGGCAGGACTTCATTCACCCCGAACTTCTTCACCCTCTGTTAATTCCAGCAGCGAGCTGTTGTTGCAAGCAGCAAGTGCTGCAGTTCCGGCTGCAATTCCAGCTGCAGTTCCAGCTCCCTCCCCTTGTGTGTGCAACTCTGTCCTCGTGGTAAGGGGCAGCTGCACATGGACCACGGGGAATCGAGCTGCTCCATCCCCCTGCCCTGGGGGTGACCTGCAGGCTCCCTCTGGAGAACAGCGCCCATGGGACCCGGCAGCACAGCAGGAAGGGCAGTGAGGTGCTGTTGCCCCTGGCCTGGCTGCCTGTCGTTCCCAAGCATCCATGCAGGACCCATGCTTTCCATTTCAGCAAAATTATCTTCCTCCTTCAAATCCGAATTAAAGTGAAATTGAAATCTGTAGTGCATTTTAGGGTCCTTTAGAGTGAACAACAATATTTTGCTTTCATGTAATGGAAATGTTGTCAGAATGGTAATCTTTAAAAGTTGTGTTTTTGGTTTTTTTTTTTTGAGTACAGGCACTAATGACTTTATTTGGACAAGCTCTTTGGAAATTAAAGATCAAAAGCGTTCCATTACAAATGCTGAAATGAAACATGTCAACTCCAGTGAAATACTTGATTCCAGTGTTTCAAACACAAAATTTTTTGAACTTTATTTGATGTTTTAAAATGAACGCCATTAAAATGACAATAGGATTTTTCACTGAAAAATAATTTGGCTTTGAAACGTAACTAACATACAGGAAATAATCAAATTGCAGCTTTGAAGCGTCTGAATCCACAGCTGAGCCATACACGGAGCTGTGCACCTATCAGTGCTTCAGGGGGCCTGTGGGTGCACAGAGGGAACCACGCAGCATCCTCCTTTTGAGCTGGGCTGTTCCAATGGGCAGAGGGAACTGGGCAGAATGATGGAGCTGATGGAGCTCTTCTCCTGTCATTACAGCAGCAGTGCAAGCCGTGCTCTTTGGAAGTGCTGCGTCCCCACCATTCTGTGTTTGTCCTTTTTCCTGGCTGTGGTAGATCAGCATCCTGAAGAAGAGCTGATCTTGAGTGAGATGTGTCTGCAAAACAGAAGGAAATTCTCCATGGAGTTGGTCGCACTCTTAAAGTTAGTCTTATAAAGAACCTTAATACTTTTTAAATGCTAACTTTCTTAATTAGTCGCACTGTATAGTGGCTCCATCCTATTGAAAGAACTCAGTCATCCCTAAAATTATTTGCTGAAACTAATGAGAATGAGAAATGGCATTATTTGTTGGAATTGTGTCTAAAATTGTGCCTCGACATAAGGAGAACCGAGATACAGTTTTTGTAACACCAGCAGCTCCTGGCACATAAATGGCAGCTGGGTGCAAACAGCAAAGCCTCCCAGACAACCTACGTGTGTACAGGTATTAAACATTTCCACTTCTGTCTCTTTTTATAAGAAATACAAAGCTATTTACCACAGACACTCTGAGTACTATCTTCTCCACGTGGGATGCCTCCATTCCATTGAGTTTTGCGCTCCCAAATGTTCCCAAGCAGGTGGTGTGCGTAAAAATAATCTCTGTTTTTCAAACCTAATCTTACTGCCTTGCCAAGTGTTTAAAGTTCATATGACAGGTATAATGAAGGGGTTTGTAAGAAAGCCATCACGCAGAACTGAAGAGTTCAACATAATTATTGGATGCAGCACTTAAAGCACACTACATATTTGCTTAACAAAAAGTAATTGAGAAATAACATTAGTGCAGCACCAGGGACGGGGGAGGCTTTGTTCAGCATTTTGTGCGGGCATAATGGGAGCATTAACTAAAGTGCCCGATTCATCTCGCCACAAAAGCTGCCCGCTGCAGCAACGGTGCTCGTGGGGGCTGAGGACAAACACAGCGGCTCTCGCTCAGCACATGGGGACACGTCCTTGGAGCGCAGCCACAGCATGTCCGACACCGCTGCTCCGTGCCTGCATCCTGCCCTGCGCCAGCTGCACACCCGTAGCACCAGTGGGCTCTGGGCACACACTGCCTGCAGCCCCATCAGGTGGGAGCAGTGGGGTAGGTCAGCAAGTCACAGAACGGTTTGGGTTGGAAAGGGCCCTTGAAGACCGTCTGCTCCCACTCCCCGCAGTGAACAGGGACACCCACAGCTCAACCAGGTGCTCAGAGCCCCATTCCTGACCTCAGGTGTCTGAAGGGACGGGGCACCACTGTATCAATGGGCACACTGTGCCGGTTCCTCACCACTCTGATCACAAAAAACTTCTTCCTCATATCCAATCTAAATCTCCCTTCTTTTAGTTTGAAACCATCTCTTCATCCCATCACCACAGACCTTGCTCAAAAGCTTGTCCCTTTCCTTTTTACAGCCACTTTAGACACAGACAGTCCACTCTCGGCTCTCCGTGGAGCCTTCTTTTCTCCAGCTGCACAGCCCCAGCTCTCAGTCTGTCCTCATAGCAGAGATGTTCCATCCCTGGGAGCATTTTTATGGCCCTCCTCAGGACACGATCCAACAGCTCCACGTGTCTCTCCCGTACTGAGGACCCCACATCTGAATGCAGTGCTCCAGATGAGGTCTCAGAGTGCAGAACAGAGGAGCAGATCCCCTCTTTCACCCCGCTGGCTGTGCTCTTCTTGGTGCAGCTCAGGATCCGGTTGCCTTTCTGGGCACATTTCTGGCTCTTGTCCAGCTGCCATCCACAAGTACTGCCAGGTTCTTTCGGCAGCTCTATGCTTTTGTCCTCCAGTGTGTATTGATAGCAGGGGATGCCATGACCAGGATGCAAGCCCTCACACTTAGCCTTGTTGATCCTCATGAGCTCCTCCTGGGCTCACTGCCCAAGCCTGTCCATGTCCTCGGGATGGCCCCTGGGGAGGCGGTTGGGACAGGGTGGGAAGCTCATGGCCAGGCCAAAACTTCAGCTCATCAGGAGGATGTGCACATTTCGGAGTTACTGCTATGTGGGGCCATCACCTCCTGACACGCAGGTGCCACTGAGGGGCCAGAGCAGCCCATCAGCACCACTTCCCCCAAACGCTGTGTGCACAGTCGCACCGTGCTGGCAGAAAGCAAAGGGGAATGTTATTTATTACACTTTGCTTTTAGACAACTGAGTCTGGGTACAGCAGCACCGATTTTAATTGATTATCCCACAATTTCCCTCAACATCACCAGAGAATATGATACTCTGTGGCATCTCCATCACCTTAACAGGAACCTGCTCCCAGGACCTTATCACTCCAGTTTCTCACATATTCCATAGCCATGTGTGCACGTTTGGTATTTCACCTTTATCTCATCTCCGGGCTCTCCGCAATAAACCAATATTTCTTAACAAGAGCAATTCTCAGCCTCAGACCTAATAAAAAAAAGTCCATATCACAAAAGTAGGCTGTAGGCCCTTCCTTTCTTGTGATTAAAGTTGTTCTATTGTTTTATAGACAAAACAAACCAAAAGCAGGGATGTTTGCCTGCGCGTTGCTCGCAGACTAATGAGCACGCTGTGCCAGCACACTGAAACTCACACATGGAAAGCAATTTTTCTTCTCTCATTCCAAAGTCTGCTCCCCAGATGTGGCACTCAGAGCTGGCACATCATTACTCCAGCACAGAGTCCAGCACGGGGCTCGTCCCACTGCTGCAATAGCAAGGAGCACTGGCCTCTATGACAAAACTGTAGGTGTCCCAGTGGAAGCCCAGAAGTCAGCAGCCTGTAATGAGGCCTGGGTTTCCTTGCAGATATTTCTGCTCCTCTGCGTCTCCTGTGCCGTCCAGCCCTCCTCTGTGCTGTTCCGAGCCGTTGTGCCCTGTGTGTGCAGCCTGCCTGCACCTGGGCATGTTATGGAGAGATGGTCAGAGAAATAACAACTTCTAAATCCTTAAATCAAATATGGAAAGAATAGACTGAAAAAGACAGTGGCATTAACTATGGTCTGATCTGGGTTCGGTGCTCCCAGTGCTGCTGTAGCAGAAAGCAGCTGACATCTGCCATTACAGTGCCAGGCCAGCACCAGAATCTCTCCAGTGCACTACTGGTCCCTGCTGCCCATGGTTCTCAAGTTCTGGCTTACTCCTTTCTCCTTTTTGGCAGCAGTACTGAATACTGGTAACTATCCAAACTGAGACAGTTTCCCAGGTAACTTCTCATGCTGAAAACCCAAAATTGCACTTTTTGGGTGCCATATGGGTCCAATTACCCATCAACTCACAAGGAAACCTGTTGGATCCAATATGGCATTAACATGAAGGTGTGCAATATGTGAGCCGCGAGGTTTTTCCCTATTGGCATTTGCTTGCTGGCATTTAAATTTCCTGTCAATCATAGCACAAGAAAGTTATTTTCACTGTGCCATTGAGACCAAACTGTCACACAGAAAATATCACAAAAAGCACAAAAACTGTACCTTTTTGATGGTACAACATGATTATCCTGATCTCAGATTTTGTTGTGGTTTCTATTTTTCCTTTTTTTTTTTTTTTCAGAACTGAGTTCTCACTTTGAAGCATTTCTTTGATAAAGTTACAAAGCTGTGCCAAATATTTGAAATCTGTCATGGGACTTCTCTCTTCACAAGAACAAGTTGCAAATGATGCTCCCCATATTTTTTTAAAAACGCCGCATGCCTCTCAATCAGCAAATATTATTCCGTGAGCTGTGGATTTGTCCTTTTTTTATCTCTCCTTTTGTCTTGAGCCCTGTTGCAATATTCAGCAGGCTCCTGGCTCACAGCACTGGCCCCGGTTCTAGGCACGCCCCGGGATGCCCCAGCATAGCCCTAACTTCTATGTGTGGGTCGTGGTCAGTGGGCACAGCGGAGATGGGCTGGGGTTGGACTTGGTGATCTCAGAGGTCTTTTCCAGCCTTAATGGTTCCATGATTCTAGCCATCAAACTGCTCAGAGAGCCTGGCGCCTTTCTCAGAGGAGTGGGTGAGTGGGGTGCTTCTCTGTGAAGAGAAAGAATGTGAAGAATGAATAGAGGCTCACAGGCTCTGCTCTGCAGCACAGGGGCTGCTCAGGGCTCAGCCTCACAGCGAAGCACCGCAGCAGCACACCAACACCACACAGACGTGGCACGGGACACTGCGAGCAGCACCACTGCTGGTTTCCCCTGCTAAGTAAGGGCTGCACGCTGGGGCAGCAGCCTCATTAATCTCAAAGGGACTTTGTCACAGACAGGAAAGAAAGCTTTTCTTGTCGTCAGAGAATAAAGTACCAACACCAATCTTGCACAACTTGCCTCTCTCCTCTGCGTGCCGCTGAACCATGCCATGCTGTGCCGCTCATTTGCAGAGGGCACTTGCAGGTGGGATCACTGCTGGCTAGAACCCAGCCCCACAGCTTTCCCATGAGTTCAAGGCTGCAAAGAGGTTTTTGGGCCATGACTTTGCCCCTGAAGTATGTGAAGCTGCGGGATCTTGCTCTTGAAAGGAGCCGCACGGGATCTGTGCAGGCAGCAGCAAAGCACAAGGAAACCACTTCTCTTCTGGGAAGGGAAAGGGAAAGAACACCCTGAACTCCAATCTTCAGCCCAAATATTGAAGGCAAAAGCAATATTGCATGTCTACCAGAGGCAATGTACACCGCGTGAGTATCTATGCTGCGTATATCAATCTTCCTTACAGCAAGGTGTTATTAATGTTGCAAGCGTTTTTAACCAGAAGCATGTCTCTCATAAAAAAAAAAAAAAGCAAACCTGGGAGTTGTTAGATGAAGACTGCATTTATCATCTTCAGCACAAATGCCATTAAAATACACAAATCCTGGTGCTCTCCCATCGGTCATATGTGGGACTCAGTGGGTACCCAGCCAGTTCCCAAAGACCCACCACCCCCAACTGGAGCCCCATGGCTGCAGGACACGGCAGCTCTACCCTATGCCCCACACCTGTGGGAAGCCATCCTGACCCCATCTTCCCCCTGGGCCTCCCCACCCCTGGCAGAGCCTGGCTCTGAGCCCTGAGCACAGGATTTTGTTTCCTCCTCTGGTTTCCCATTGCTTTTGCAATCCGACCTCTGCTGCCTGTACAAACGATGCACACAAATTAACAGTGTTCAACTTTTTAAACTCGATTTCACACTTCTTCATGAGTTGTGTGGAATTTCTGTGCTTCGTCCCTCACATCTGCACTCAGAGAGCACGTGTGAAGGAACCACTGAGGTGGTAAGGAAGCAAACCAGGATGGCAGCTGCAGCCATCCCCATGCAAGTGCGGACAGGCACTGGGGCTTTCATCAGCAGTAATTCCAAAGCTCTCTGGCTCTGGGAAGCAGAAACCAATAACAGTGCTGCCAAACCAGGTGGCTCACAGTTACCCTTTGAAACTTTCTTGTGGTTTTTCCCTCTGCTGACAGTGGTTCATGAGTTTTATAATCGTGTCTCGCTCAAATGCGTAACAGACATTTTTCTGCTAAGCTCTTAAAAACAGGCTTTTGTTAAGCTGCAGCTCAAAAATAATTTTTAATATCTTGTGGCTTTATCAGTTTTCCAAATATGTGCAATCAAATCTATTGACACCAAAAAAAAAAAAAAAAAAAAAAAAAAAAGCACCAAGAAATCACGGAAAACTTTTGTTTTCCAAAGTAAATATGTGGGTATTTACAGGGCTTGGGAGCTCAGAGCACATCTCACTTAACAGAGCAAACAATAAAATCGCAGTGATTGCAGCATCCCATATGTTTCCATTCAGATATTGATAAGAACGTTATCACACTTTGGAGACACTGATTCATTGTGTTGCGGGATAGATATGGAAAAAAATCTTGATGGAAGCTCTTAATATGAATTCCCTCCATGTTAGGTGCATTAAAGGCATTTCAGCCCATCAGGAACTAATCACATTCCATTTTCTATTATTTTTTTCCTCGTGGTCAACACATAACAGCACAGCTGAGGTGTATGATAATCAAAGTCTTCTTCATGGTTGAATAAATTTAATACTCTTGCTTCATCAGCGCGGCGCATTAAAAAGTCCCTTGACATATTTAGCTCGATTGTTTAAGGCATTACTCCAGAGCCACGGCATTACAGATTTCACGTACAATATGGGGGGCCTTTGCTTTCATTTGTCTGTAACATGACATTAGAAATTGGATTGAAATAAGTTTCTTTGAAAAAAGAAAAGCCAATTGATAAAGTCATAATGCAATCTCCACAGCGTAAGTGCAGAAATAAATGAACATTAATTTGGTGTTTGTAATAGCAGCCGGCACAAATAACACAGGTATTTTGAGCTGTAAATAAATAATTCAGCGATGTAATGTAATATGGAATAGATATTTGTTTTCTAAACAAACAAGTTAAAAACAGTTCCAGTATGTTTAATACGTTAACTTGCTTTTCTGGGGCATAATTTAACACGTACATCTCACATGCCCAGAGGCTGCACGGCATCATCAGCATCCCTAAGCCTGCTGTGCTGTGATGTAGGGCTGCTCCCCATGGCACAGCCCCCTCTGGCTGCCCTGCCCTTCTGCACAGCCACATTAGGTGGTGGGGAGAGGGCTGGATGCCACTGCACGTGTGTGCATAGACAGTAGCAATGCATCCTTGCTGCTCTTTGCTGCTGTGAGCCTTCCACAAACGGAGTGCCCTGAGAGCTCGCTGTGAAGCTGCAGGTGCACTGACAGGTTTCCTCGGAACCTCACCTGTTTCTTTCCAGCTCTCACCTGAAGCCCCCTTTACCAGCTGAGAAATGTAGGGAAAGCTGAAAGAACGCTGAGCATCCAGGATGCTGTCGTGTTACAGCTGAAGAACTGCTGTGTGAGTAAGCCAAAATTCGTATCACCGCTCAGTGCTGGAGAATGTGCCACTGAAATGAGCAGGACTCAGATGTTCTCCGGCATGACTTTGGTTGTCCATAGCAGGAAGACCTCTGTAAAGGGAAGGGAAATCTCCGGAAGTCAGCACTGTCATGCAAAAACAATCACCCCATTATTTACGCTGACCAAAGACAGAGGCCCTAAATCAGCATCAGGCAGGAGGAAGGAGGGGGTTCCCATCCTGCTCAGCTCCAGCCAGAGGCACACGAGCCCAGGAAAGGCAGGTGGCAGAGCTGTGAGTCCGCTGCAGCTCGGAAGGCTCTTCTGAGCCCTCACCTCCCCACCGTTCCTGCAGACTGAAAGGGATGGTCCACCAAACTTTGCTAGTTTTCATCCAAAAACCCAAACCTCGTGTTTCCTTTTCCATAAAGAAAAAACTAATTTTAAACTGCTAAAATATTCCAATAAAATCATTTATTCAGTTCCTGCCAATGTCAATCTCCTGTTCTTCTCCACATCTGAAACTCTGTGGTCCCAGGGGCTCCTACAACAGCCTTCCCCAAAACATGAACATGGGGAATGGGAGGCATCCACAGAGCCTCTGGTGGTGGACTGGAGGTCGTCCCAGAAATGTGGCTCCCAGTCGTGTGGAGGCACTGCACTGTGCACCCGCAAGGACACACACTTCTGTTCCACACTGAACAGCCAATTTAACCCAGTTAGCTGCTAGACGGTTTGAAAGACTTCAGGCAACAGAAGTCAGACACCTGGTTCCCACTGGGCACAGACACATCTAAATTAGAAAACACCAAAGCAAAAACATGCTGATTTTCTAGATAAGGTTTCTGTATTCAATGCTAGAATGCAATTGGGGTAAAAAGCCTTCAGCAGCACTGAGGGCTAAATCAGTGAGCCTAAAGCAAGTGTCTGGGTCTGCAATAAATTAAAATGGAACCTCTCTTAAAGGCCAGGTTCCAACTTATATGAAATTCAATTAAAGTTAAAATATCTATTTCCAGGGCCTGCTAATAGAGCAGACAGTAATGACCCTGCCACAATACCTTCAAACCAGCTTTGGGATATATTCAAGGGTGTGGATTTTCCTGGCATTAATGAATCATCTTGTATTCCACTGTGACACCATAATTGTCTCAGTGCCCCTAAAGTACAGAAAGGACCACCGTGCTGAAATATCCCCAGATGTTTCTTTCCAAGAGCAGATTCCCCCACCAGAGACACTGAGTGCAGTAGTGTGCTCCTCACCAACATGTGTGGTGGTGAGATGGGGACTGCTCTGCAGTGAGGAGCCTGGTGACAGAACAGCAGCTGAGGGTTTTCCTCATTCAACACTTCTGGAAAGGTCAGAAGGGACAGACATGAATTCATTGCCAGTTGGCCAACAGAAATGAAGTAGCTCTAACCCTTTCCCTGATTTTAGCAGTACTTCTGGCCCTCTTCCTCTCCTGTTAAAGACAAGGATGCAAAGCTGTGGGTGAGTTCTGGGGTTTCACAGTGATCTGGTGCCCTCCCCAGCTCTGGCAGCCCAGCACCCACCCATGGCCTCAGGCACCTCCAAGATGGGGCACCCACAGCCTCTGGGTGAAGAGTTTCCTCCTCACATCTGACCTAAATCTCTCCTCTTTTAGTTCAAAGCCATTCCCCTTTGTCCTCGTCCCCCTTAGCAATAGAAACGTGTTTATACTAAGAGCAAGAAGTTGGTCAGTTGGGAAAAAAGGGAAGGAAAAAAAAAAAAAAAAAAAAAAAAAAAAGAAAGAAAGAAAAAGTAGAAGAAGAAAAGAAAAAGTAGAAGAAGAAAGGAAGAAAGAAAAATTAAAAGAAAAAAAAATAAAAGGAAAAGAAAAAAAAAAGAAAAAGAAAAGAAAAGAAAAAGCCTCCTCTTGGCAGCACGTTCCTGTACGCCTCAGCTGGCAGCCCAAGGGGAAGAGGAGATGCAGTGCCTCCCTCTCCAAGTGACTCTTGATTTATGAGCTGTTTGAAGAACTCATTGTATTCACCACGGGAGCGCTGCCCCCTCCAGTCTCCGTGCGCACACTCTCCAGAAAGAACAGAACCTCCCCGCTCAGGTGCAGCCGCCCCGCAGCGCTCCACGCTCCCTCCGCACCGCCGGGCAGCAGCGCTCCCGCGGGACGCATCAGCACCACGGGGCGGCTGGAAGCAGGGCGAGCTGCAAATGCCACAGCCACGCTATAATTAATCAGCGACACTCTGGATTTTTAAGGCAGAACGGGCATTTGCAGTTACAAGAACTGCAAGCAGCTGGGCGGCGCGATTGGCCACCGCAGCTCTGAGCCGTGGCCACGCAGCTCGAGGGGCACCCGTCTGCACCAAGGTGCCTATGCTGGGATGGCATGGAGCTCTTGCGAGGGAAAAGGGTGATGGAGGAAAACACCCAGCTTGTAAAAAGATATTTGTTGTTAGTATGGAGTCTATTACTGTGCCATTAGGAATAATCACACGCGGATAATGAATTGCTCTGTTCTAATGACTTTGGGTGTGGGTTCACTCTTTCTAACTTCTGTTCTTCAGAAGACCACACGCCAGGCAATTAATATTATCACTTGCATACCAAAGATCCCAACCCCACTGTGATGAGAGGGAATGAATAATTTGCCATTCATCTATACTGAGGATGAATCTGGGATGTGACTGAGAACAAAATTCTTCACTTGCAAGCTGTCATAATTAACATCCAGCAGGGAAGGAAGAGAAAAGTTTAGAAAGGCTCAATCTAAAGTCCTCCCAAGGGGCTAGAAAGCTTCTGCTTGCCTTTTGGCTTTGGATCAGATCAGACCCTGTGAAAAGCTCCTTACTGTCCTCCTGCATTTGAAAAGCAGGAAGAGTAAGGTCTCTGCAAAATGCTGTGGAAGCCAACATGGTCAGCAGCTCTGCCAGGAGGCACTGGGCTGGGTGAGGGGTGCACCTGTGCCCAGCAGAGCACAGGGTAAGGCAAGAGGTGGGAGTGGGGAAGGGCCAAACACTGAGTCAACCCATGGTGCTGGGTACAGTCTCACTCCCTGAACCTCTGCCTGGTCCATCTCCCAGCTATAATAAGCAACCAGAAATACCTTGAGCAAAAAGGGAAAAGCCCACGTAACTTTTATAATGGAAAAAGCTTATTAGAAATTATTATGACAGGAAATGAAGGATGCGTCATTCAGCGCAACGATGTTCTTAAAATAAGAGCACTTGCTTAGTGTTAGCCTGGAGTCTGGAAAATGGGATCGAAAGTGGATGAACAAGTAGCTGGGGCTGTGGGAGATGTACAGGAAATAAAGGAGAACCCTGGAGATGCAGCACCTCATGGTGCAAGGCAGCAGGCTGTGCCTCGGGGACAGCAGCCAGCTCCTGCTGCACGTGTCCTGGTATGTCTGTGGGCTGATGTGCAGAGACCCCAGGAGCAGCCCTGTGCCTGTGTCCTGCCATCCAGCATGCATCCATCTTCTCATTTCCCTCTCTGCTGTAGTAACGGTAAGCCAGTGATCATATCAGAAGCCATTTGTGCTCTTTTGTGCTTGGATCTATATAGTTAAACTTTTTGAGGTGGTGTAAACTGCACTGTTTTGGATTCCTACAGCTGTGTTTTAGAAGCACCTGTGCCTTTACCCTCCAGGTTTGGGTCAGCAGAGGGCTCAGTGCAGTGCAGGAAGAGCTCAGGGCGTGCATGCTCTGATTGTCAGTTTGCACGTGAGCCCTGAAGTGTTGGCTGTGTTCTGTGAAAGCTGCACACTCCTTTTTGATTGCTGTTGTAACGCTTTGGGGATTGTACGGCTCTTATCAGTGCTGTGCTGGAGAACCTACAGCCACTGCTAAGTGCACTCAGTGTAAAAGCACCTAAAGACCCACTAATGCAGACTAGAATAAGAAGGAGAATTAACGCTGCTGCACTCAGCAGTTTGGGGAGTGCTGTTCTTAAAACATCCCACAGCACTGACCCTGAGCTCCGCCAGCTCTGGTTGGTCTCCACCAGTGGAGTGGTGGAGTGGTCCTTCAGCCCCAGAGGCAGGGCATATAGGCCTGGTGCAGGATGTCTTCCACACAAGTGAGGGCAGGCACATTTCAAACTTAATCTGGTCTTTTCCTAACCACCTGGTTACAGTTCTACTTCTTGAAGTCACGAGGAAGAGCGCTTCACATCCGACTTTCATACAACATCCAGTGCAGCTCTGTCACGGTTCCCAGTAAGACTGGCCTTGGGCAGCTGGGATGCTTTTAGCAGCTCTTCTGCTGATGATTTTGATTTTACCACCTGCCAAGTCACTCCGTGTGCCCAGCCTTACCAAAGCATGCTGTTAGCTCCACTTACTGCTCGGGCTGGGCTCACGCCAGCAGGTTTGCTCCAGAGGTGGGAACAGGAGGCACCTCGTGCTGCTGGGATTTTTTGCTTGCTTTTAAGAGGCAGCTGCATATGGCACTTGCTCAGAAGCATGAACTGAGCTGTGATTACGCCAGTTTGCCAAGTTGTTAGGCCAAATTTGGGGCTGCCCGTGCCATTCCATTTTACTCAGGCCTCAGTGGTGATGGTAGGAGTTGTGCATGCAAATGGTGACAAGATATGACCTCCATCAAGGATGGCTGGAAGCTATAACTGCCCGAATGGAAATATAAGCAGCCAAGCTTAAAGTAGACTGAAAGAAGTGCTGGGTCTGTCACAGCCCTACAGCACAATCCCATTACGCTGTAATAAAACCACACGGCTGGGACGTCTTCGTCTAACTTATTTGTGATGCTGTTTCTTTCTCTGAGAACACAAAGGAGAAGTGCCTTTGTTGCCAGATAGGATTCCTGCAAGTTAATTCTTCCTGCCTCAGGTGGGAAGAAATCCCATTTTCAATTGTAGCTTATTTATGTTAATTCTGGGGCTTGGATTTTCAAAACAGCAATCCCTTGCAAGTGAGGGTGCAGCCAGACAGGCACCTCAGATTTATGTTTATCACATACTGACTTATCCTTCCGAGGCAAAATAAATAGTTACCATAGCACTTCTCTCTGGAAACACAAAAAACTCTGTTTCTGCATTTACAATCAGCCTGACAAATTTTACAAGTGGATTTTTGTAAACGCCATCTTGGTTCTCAAATGTTGTAAATAGAAAATGAAAACCTGGTGAATATTAATGCAGAAAAAATCAGTTCCAATCAAGGAAGGCAGCCTGCTGTGGAATATCATGTGTTCATCAGGTGTGGTCAAGAAGGTACATTGCCCAGATCATTCCGGAGCAGGTGGTCACCTCCTCCATCAATGGGCTCCATGGCCTCCTGTTCAGAAGGCAGGACCAGAGCTAGGACTCCATGGAGCTGCTTGTGGTGGGCATATTCCTGAAAGCAGGAACAGGACTAGCCATTAAACAGGTTTGCCTCTGAGCACCGGGAAAAAGTCACCCCCAAGACAGTGCGCAGAGAAAAAGAAATGCAAAACGATCCTGGATTTGTATATTTCCCATATTTCCCAGCATAATTTGCACAACTCCAACTTGATCACAAGGAAATACCTTTGACTGGCACACATGCAACCTCATTTTGCCCAAGATTTTGTGCAGCCTGCACAAACGTGGCCGTAACTGCGCAGTGAGCACAGATGCACAGCACACCAGGCCCCATCCCTCCCCAGAAATAGATTCGTGTTGTGACATTTTCCCTTCTTGCAACAATTTTTGTTACTGCAGTGAGGTATCTGGCATTGCATTGTCTCATTTTCGCATTGCTGTGCCACACTCTGTTGACCTTTTTAATATTCAGTATTTTGAGTGGTTGACCATTGCTCTCCTCCTTTTCCTATTAAAAGAGGAGTCCAACCTGTTGCAAAGGACCAGGGTGACCAGCTCAAGGAAATGAAAAATTCTGAAAAGGTCAGATGAATGCAGCATTCCACATACTGCACAAAATACATTAGATACTAAAAACCATATGCCTCCTTGCTTTGACAAAGACTGTTCCAGCAGCAAAAAAATAAAAATAGGTACAACATCAATCTAGTGTTATGCTAACAGCAGCGCTAGGAAAATTGTGGGACTGTATAATTTATCCCATTGTTATTATAGTTTTTAGCTTCTGCTCCTCTTTGGATGGATTATTGCAGAACTGCAGCAGAAAGCTTAATTTACATTTGATTCAGGATTCTATTTATGGTGCTGCTCGGGCTCCTGGCATTTTTGAGAGACTCCTCAGCTCGACACCGACTCCAGATAAAAAGGTAAAACTCATTCAAATAAGAAATACACGTTTTTCTGCATCTTCAGCAACTCGAGAAACATTTCCAACGCAGCCTCTGCATCAACACCACCATTATCAATGGGCATCTGCTGCTCATTGTTCTGTGCATAAACAGCATGCTTACATCCACTTTAGCTTACCGAGCCTTGCTGCTGTGCAGGAGGGGAGTGAGAAGGCAGTCGGCAGTGAGCGATCAGTTTGAACCCAAAGCCAACCTGCTGCCCTGGCTGAGCCCCATGTGGGACAGCACCAGGAGCTCACTGTGGCTAACAAGCCCTACAGCAGAAGACGTGACAGCACACTCGGAATTCTCTTCTGATTCATAAGGTACTCAGAAATCACTGAGAGCAGAACTGATTGCAGTAGATCAGATCATTTTTCCTGATCTGTTTTAAAAACAGCAACAGTGCTTATTGCTGTCACTTTTCCAAGGCAGCAGTTACAACACTAATTACAGTCCGAGTGGTTTACCATGCTCTGTAGAAATGATTACAGTCTTAGATAATTCAGAGCTAAAGACCTGGTGCAGTAGGTGGTTCAGAAGTAAAGACACAATGAATAAATATTACTACCGTTCAAATTTGATGGTGTATTAATAATGTTACCCGTCACTCGTAACAAATGACAGCCAGGTCGGATTTAACTTCATATTGTTACCTTTTTCACTTAAGCAATTTACATACTCATTTACATATGGCTTTTGCATATTATGCACTGAAGTTAAAGTTGGCTTTAAGGCATTAATTTTTCCAACCTCTTCAGCAGGAATAATAGGCCTGGGCCTATTTGCAACCCAACCATTTAAGAAAAAGTGAAATAATTATTCTTTGATACGAGTTTCTTTTGGTATTACAGCACACGTGTTTTCTTGTTGGAATTAAGGGTTCAACGCAAGGGAACAATTTGCCCCCATGAAGCCCAAGTTTTCCCTGTGCTCCCCTGCCCCAGGGTGCAGACTGCATTGCAGCGCCGACTGGGAGATTCTTCATCATCACACCATGATTCACCGTCCCCAGCGCCACAAACACCACTGCCACTGCCTTGAGAGCTGCTTTCCTCCCTCTACATTCACATTCACCATCACCACCCTCAGCCAGTCCCACCTCTTTCTACACTTCTCTCACCCTCGTTTCTTCACTAAGATTTTTGTGACGTTGATTTATTTACATGGACCAAACGTTTGTTTCTTACTCTACGCCATTTGGAGACTTGTGCTTATTGAAAGGTTTGATGTTGCCCAGAGCTGATGAACATCATCCAGATCTTCCTTCTTGCTGTGCCCGTTTTTGCTTCTCCCCACATAACATGACAGAAATGCTGCAGAGAGGTGCCCAACATCCTGTGTTCTCTCTTTCCACTCTTTCCAAGATTTGTGCTGGAAAGGAACCGGAATTACATTCAGTGAGCAGAATTACGAACAAACAAACGCACGACAAAAGCAGTAATGATGGGAATTCTGTTAGGAATTATCTCTAGAATATTTCTAAAATAGTCTGGTGGGGAACTAATACACCCATTCATTAAACAGACGCAGCAGCCCAATAACACTGGATGGCAATGGCATCAGCTACTGCTAAGGCAGCATCACAGCAGCATCATCTCCCTGTTTAGAGTTTTCTCTATTAAGTACGTGGCATTTTTATTTTCTGAGACGGTTAATTTTTGCAAGCCTACAAACTAATTCACACTCACCATTTCAACTATTGCAGATGACTGGGGTGAAGATCCCTACAGGTCAAAGCTTCTGCCAGCTCACTGACCATGGTTTCCTCTCGCTTCGAACTGTTTCAAAGTTTCATCTCATTTTCATTTTTATTCCCAATGAAAAACATGCTGGTCTCACCTGGCCCTTTCCTGATGCCCATGAGGTGCCTGTCACAGCTGTCACATAGCAGCAGCCCCAGGTCCATGGGCAATGTTCCTACCCTTGGCACAAAACAGTGACAATAGATTCAAGTCTTATGAAATAGTTTGGTCTGATGACAAAGGTCTCACTTTTCCTTTTCAGAGTTGTATTTTCCCGTGAGCATCAGAAAGCAGCTTCAGGCAGCTCCTCCGAGGCCAAGGAGGGAACAGTGCAACCATTCTGACCTTTCCCTTGTTATTGGGACTATGCTGGGAGAAACAGTGGACATGACAGTAGCCAACCAACCTGTTCTTACAGACTGCAAACCCTATTTCCAAAGATGCTGGGAAAAGGGCCTCCAGCTTTGTGTTCAGAGCAGCTGCTAGCATCAACAGGTGTGCACTGAGCCCTGTGTGAGTTACCATCCAGCTTTGCTGCTCTGTCATAACAGACTCTATAATAATACTGACCATAAAAAATTGCATGTTTGTCTTCTCTGACAAGATCCCAGGCCTGGCCTGAGCTAAAGAATAACTGCTTTAAAGGAATCTCTGGAGCATGTTAACCAGTTAAAATGCTCTGCGCTGCAAGCAGCAGCACTCACTGCGTGAATGATTCAGTACACGATTCTCCAAGACACATTTTTTCACCTTCATTTTCATGTTATTATTTAAGCACCTTCAGTACTCCCACTGAAGTCGCCCTTTTCCACGATGCCTCCTGATTTCAGCAGAACGACTCGCAGCCTTCCAGGTGCTCAGCACAGCCCTGGCTGTAGCAGGACGCTGCAGAGCCTGCCTGCAGCACACCACCCCTGTTTGTCCAAAGCTGAGAGCACAGCAACATTTCAAGCAATGTTTTTGAAGCCCACCCCCATCCTCAGTTTCTTTACCCCAAGTGGCCACATTGGCATGAAGAAATCACGCCTTGTCACCCCGATCACAGTGACACGGTGACACCGTTGATGTGCTCTCAGGGCACGGGTCCACCTCTGCTGCACACAGAGCTTCAGCCTGGGGCTCCCCATGTCTTTATTCACATTTCTGGGAGGCACCGCTTGTTTTCTGGACAGGTTTTCTGTACAGGTTTAGGGTGGGTGCTGGGAAAAGGGAAGAGGAGAGGGAATGACGGTGCACTTTTCTGGTGGCACAAGAAGGAAGATTGCAGAGGGAAGGGGCACTTTGTGTGGGTGAGCATGGAGCAGTGGAGCAGGGGCTGCAGGCTGTGCCACTTTCATTGCCAGGCCGTGCGGTGCTGCTAGTTAGCACTGCTTCCTGCAGGCGAGAGACGGAGCAGCTTAAAGCAGTAATTCACTCTCCATAATCATACTTCACATCACACAAGTCTGATTAGCATAAGGAAATGCAGAAGTCAAAATGCAGAGGAAAAAAATTCTAAGAAACAGATTTTCTCTTCCCTTAGGAGTTAAAGAACAATGAAAAACCCGTGACAAATCTTCTGCAGTCACCCCTGCACAGTTTATTGTTCAGTAATAGTGCTCACAAGTGTCGGTGCTACATTTCATTTCTTTTTCTCTGGCACAGCTAAAATTCTTAATAGGATGTAAGCTCAAGTCCCACTAACAGATAAAACAGACTAACAAGTTTTTTTTTTCTTTGACACCCTTTCCAATTATATTTTAAAATCTTCTTTGGATTCATTATATTCTGTAATCCTGCCAATTTGCATCATTTACTACGATGCCTTCCCTTTGGAAGCAGAAATCCCTCACACATTTGCCACTCTGTCAAATGTATGGAAGGCAGAAATGCTCAGATAATCTTTCTGAAACGGTTTCCCAGGCGTTTGGTCACCTCTTTTATTTTCCTTGTACTTGGCTGAGAGTGATGATGAAGAAACATCAATAAAACGTCACTGCACAAAAGCAGCTCAAAAAGGTTGCAATTATTTACCATCTAGGCTTCATTGTACTCACACCCTGTTCGTGTTATGGGAAATTACCTCTGCTCTGATGTACACACTTCGATAAATGAAGTACGGTAAATCAGAGACCTGAGAACAAGGCCAGTTGTGCTCTGCATAGCACGGGGCGCTTCATCAAGATCACTGTTCTAATTGCAAAAGATTTCACGCGGCTTCGTAACCTGCCTGGGAAATGTGAAAATCAGAATTTGACTTTATTGAGCTACTGTTTCAATTCAGCCATAGCAATTAATGAGTCGCAAAACAGCAGTATTAATTTACTGTTGGTGGCGACTACCAACCCTAACTGTTTAAGGTTAACATTAAATTAAATACCTTAATAGATTGGAAAGAAATATTTCAAATGCTATTGACAAGCTACAAGTTCTCTAATGCCAAACACAAATTATGGGCACGACCTCTTTCTCTTTTTATTAATTCACTGCTGTGCTTAAAACACAATACTGGTGTACATTTCAAAAGCCAGCTCAAGGTGAACAACAAATGGGCAGCTGTGGAGATCAAGAAAGCAGCCGACAGCTGACGTTTTGTTCCCAATGACTTCCTTGGAAAAGGCTCATGTAGAATCAAGAAGCTAGAAGAACTTCCAACTGCTTCAAATGCCATTTTAAAACTACAGCACCTCCTTTTGCTCATACCCTTCGCTTTCTGATTGCTTTCTGTCTTTTAAGAAGGCAGAGGAATCTTGATGTTTTTGTAAGAACATTCACAAATAAAAGTAAGGATGATGAATCACAGCATAGCAAAAGCTGAACTTTACACCTGTACAATCCATACAACAAGAACACCAGGCCTTCAAGAACTCCCGTGTGAGCATTCTCCAGCTAACCTTTCACTGTGCTCCCAGCTGCTCAGCCGCCCCTTGCCTGCTACACCTCTGTTCTTTTACACCCAGCCCAATATCCCAGCCCAACATTCTAGACAGCAGCATCCCAGCCCAGTGTCCCAGCTTAACATCCCAGTCCAGCATTCCAGCCAGGCATCCCAGCCCACTGTCCCAGCCCACACGCCCACCCACCACACTGGCATCACGCACAGTGACAGGAAGACAGACTGCAGTGTCCCTGGGATGGGGTCAGAGTGCAAGCAGGTACAACAGATGGGCACAGCAAACAGGCAGCAAAATTGATGATCACAATTAGTGCAGTCAGCAGCAGCAGTCAGTCGAGAAGCAGTACCCCAAAACTGCAGACCAAAAAAATAACATTGCCGTGGGGACAATTGATTTAGGAGCTGTCTCAGCTCTTTCCAGTTCCTCTCATTTTCCCCATGCGCTGACAGTTCCTGCAGCCAGGCGCTTCGTGCTGTCATTTCCATTGTTTCCAGGAGATGCCCAGCCCCCTTTCCCTCATCAGCCCTGAGTAGGTAAGTGGAAATGTAGATAATTATAGGAAAAGGTTTTCAAACACACACATTTCCTAACTGACACATGCTCGGCTCTTGATGTGTTCTGTGCCTGTTCTCATTAAATTTTATACACAGCAAACCTGAACAAAAAGCTTGTGCAGTGTTAGGGAACAATGATTCCTTTTTGCAAGTAAAGAGGAGATTTATGGAGAAAATCACTTGAATTTGACAGTCACTGACATCAGTTCTTAGTTCATGAAAAGTGAGTGGGACCTGATGGATCTCTCCTTTTCATCAGAAAGCTGCTGTTTTTCTTGTCTTGGCTTAGAGTGGGAAGTGAATAATGAGCATGTTGATGATTAAAAAAATCTTACCTTTCACTTTAGCCAAAATTCTTTGCACTTATGACATGAATCATTAAAAAAAATCTGATTACGTACCCCAAAGCATTTCATTAAGGAGTATTTTTTCAAGCACCTTTTCTGCAAAAAGCCCTATTCTGTGAGAACTGAGGCCGCCATAGGGGAACATAAAGGAGGCTGATTGTGAAAAGCTGCCCTCCTCCTGTGCCCTGACGGCGTGAAGCACACACACCTGTGCATACGCTCACTGTGCATCATCACTGGCACACAAATGAGAGCTACCTTGATACCCAGCAATGCACTGTTTGTCCCAAAAGCTGCTCACTTGCACTTAGCACCCGTTTGATGTACAGCCTCCCCTCCTTCCATTAACAAGCTCTGCCTCTCCCAGCTCAGTGCGGTGCGCTTGCAGGACAGGGCTGTGAGTGAGGAAATTGCCTCTCACAAATCTCTTCCTTCAAAATAGAGTACCTGAAGATTACACTTCCAAATGCCACCTCGGTGAGCAACACTGCTCAGTTTTCTGGGTGTGTGAGAATTTTATTTCCCCTTCTTCTGAAGCATCAGTCAGAGCCTTGGCGGGAGGCAGCAGCCACCGGGCCAAAATGGGGATGTGCCCTGCAGATGGACAGTGCTTTCTTCAAGATAGGCACAGGGAAGAGACAAGGGAGCCTAATGCTTTCTAATGATCCTTCCAGCCTTGTCCCAATTAAGTAAAGGTCAGCTCCAGAGGCCAGACAGGTGGAGGCTGAATGGGAAGACAAAGCAAAGTGCTGTTTGCAGCGTGCTGATTCCTACCCGTTTATTTCTGCCTGGTTTCCAAGCCCCCCACTCAGAGCACGGACAGAAAGACAACCACATCAAAACAGAGTTGTGAGAACAACATCAGGGAAGACTTGCCGTGCTGGGTTGCGTTCTCTGACTTCATTCTTCTAAAAAGCTCTTCAAAGCAGTGGGGCTTCATTTTTTTCTTTTTTTCTTTCTGTCACATGGAAAAGATGTAAACGTATGATTTTGATTTTTATTAAACGATGTCACGGCAAAAATAAATGCCTCCAGTGTATTCCTGCGTGGATTTGATGTCATCTCAAAGCACCATCCCAGCTCGAGAACCTGACTTGGAAAGGATGCACTGGGAGCTGAGCGCCCTGGGTCAGCAGGACCCCATGGGTTACGAGCATTAACTCTGAGAGGCAAAGTGACACTGGTGCGTGGAGACAAAAGCGAGGACAAAGGGAGATGTCACTTATGGTCTCAAACCCATTTCCTGCACTTCTCTCCATGGCTGCAGATGTTTTAAACATTTTGGCCACCACTCATCAGAATTTCACTGCTAGCAAGTCCTATCCTGTCTGCACCAGGAGCCATAGCCTCACGAGCATCCTTCTGTAACATTTGGGAACGTTTCTGAGGTTAAGGGGAGGTCTGGGGATGTCTCCAGGAAAGCACCCCGACCTTGAAAGCAAGTATTTGGGATGAAGGGCACATCCCCAGGGCCCCACAGTGAAGGGCACAGGCTCAGGGTGGCTACCACAGCCAGCATGCCCCCAGCCCAGCAAAGTGCCAGAGGGACCCATGCAGAGCAGGCTTCACAGCAGGCTTACACATCTCTTCACATTCCATACAGTGAATCCGTGCAACAGGAAAAGAAATCACAAGAACTGTGATTTGAGGAGCTCAGCTCCTCTGGGTTGGCACCTTGCTTTCAGAGCCATTTGAATTAAGTAAAATTTGAATTTGGGGAATCGGTTCTTTTGGTCACGGTACATTTCAATTGCAATGTCTTAAAATCACACCTGCTTGTGGTGTATCCCTTCTTTCAACTTAACATGAGTGAAGGCATATATAAATGCTGATGCCTCCATTTCTTGTGTGTTTGCATCAAGATCCACGGACGGGGCTGTGCACAGACCACGCAGACCCAGCTGGAACGTGCATTGAGGAGTGGAAGATCTCCTCCTGTCCCTCTCAACAGCCCCTTCTCAGAAATAATTAGCCTCTGTCCTGCTATTTAGAAATAAGCACAACCAGCCCCTCTTCACCCATAGCTGGAACCTGTGGTTAATTGGTATTTTCCTTTGGTTTTACATGAGGAGCTTTCTGAATGATTTTGTGAAATATTCTAGCTCAAGCAGGAGAGAGAATGCATAATTTATTTTGTTACTTGATAGAATTAGTTGTTCTTAGCTTGCTCCAGCAGTATAAACTGTGAATGCAATATTTTCTAAAGTGTCCTTTCTCCGAGAGATTAGTAAATTTAATTTGAAATTCTGTACTCACAAGTAGTGCAGTGGCTGAAGGCAAGCTGTAGAACAGATGACAAAGGTTATTACATTTTTTAAATTATATTTTAAAGATGTTTAATAACTGTGGAGAAAAGACTTATGAAAATGGAAATTGGCAGATTAAAGAGCACGTTCCACAGTTCTTTCAAAAACTATGTATGAAGTTATTTTTCCTATCACCCCTTAAAGGACCAAGGTCTTATTCTCAAGACCAGCACCCCAACGGGAACCAGCATTTGGTTGAACCTGCAATTACACTCGGGAAATCCATTCTAAATGCAGATGCAAGGCATGAAGTGGCTGTTGGAGGTCAGCAATTTTCCAATAGCATTTTGAGGCTCTTTTGCTCATCGCAAACATAAATATTGAACCTGGGCTCAAAACGTGGGTGATGTTTTTCTGCCCTCTGGTCAAACCAAGAGCTGAACTTCAAGGTTTAAGTGCTGCCAGGGCTTGAGGCGATGATTGAGTGTGGATGAGAGCCAGCTCCGTAATGGGAACTTGCAGCCATTTGGAAATAAGTGCGAGTTTTCTGTATGAATTGGAGTAAGACTGAGCCCAGGGGGGCTCTGTACATAAAGGAGAACCCACTCACTGCTCTGCAGGCTGAAAAGAACAGTAAGCCCCATAGGGAAAGTGGGGGTTTTGCTGAGTCAGCAGATGTAACCTAAAACATTGAGGAACAGATTGTGCTTCAGAAGATGACTTGCTGGTTTTCACCTTCATTTCAAAACGCTTGGAGAATAAATGGTAACAGGGAGTAAACAACAACAGAAACTCTCAGCTTCCCCAGTGGATTTAATCTAATGAAGCACACATGGCTGGAGGGTCAGGGGGGCATGCAGGAGCTCTGATCACAGCCCAGTGCCAGCAGCCCCAGCCATAGGCTGTGAGCCCAACGCAGTGCACAGCAGCAAGTCTGTATTATCTGTACTGTTACTGCTGCTCTGCTCCCCTGAAATGCCAGGTTACATTCGCTTACTGCCTATAAGAGGAAAAAAGGTGGGTTCTTTAGTAATATCTTAACTTACCACTCGCTGGGTACCCGTTATTAGAAACCCCTCTGGTTTCTGATAAGGCTGTTTAATCATTCATCAGTCCCCAGGAGTTATGAGCTTTGTAGCCCAGGAGTGCCTTCATAACACCCTCCCTAAATTAAGGCTCCAAATGGAGTCAGTGATACTCAAACCCACCTGGCTGTTTCCCATGCAACCTGCTGGAGGGTGCCTGCTTTAGCAGGGGAGATGATCTTCTGAGATCCCTTCTGGCCTCCGTGATTCTGCATGGAGCTTTTATATCTATTCTCAATTAAGGGATAAAGTCCACACAAGCAGCTGCCATGAGGATCCCCCCTGGACACGGTCACATTTCACACCCAGAGAGCCTCTTGCACCAGGGGAAGGGAAGTACTGCTGTGCTCCATTCAGTAATGAAGTATCATTATTCTTTAAATATAATGAGGAAACCTGGAGGAAAAAGTTTGGACCTTGTGGCAGTGATGATACAGGTGAAGTAATGACTATTGTGATTATTGGTTGTTGCCTAGGAACCTTTGCTTGACATCATGCTTTCTGTGCAGGCAGACAGAGCAGCTCTAATTAGCAAATAAATACCTGTACAGTCCCATCAAGGCATTATTTCTTAAAAGGGAGGAGAAGTTGAATCACAGTGGTGGGAACAGACACAAGAAGCAAATTATTTTAAAATTACTTCATTAAAGACCCAGAAAAAAAAAAATCCATAATCAGGAAAGAAAACTTTCAACTGGAAGAAATGCAATAAAATGTCACCTTGAACTTGAACTAGAAATGGGAAAATAAACAGCAAGAAAAGCATCCAATGTCACTGCAGAAATTCCTGGGAGGGCTTTGAAGGCGGATCAGGTCCCGATACTGCAAATTCCACACCTCTAAAGGCAGAGCACAGACCTTTGTTTTGTGTGCACACTTATATATTACATATATAAATATTTAAAGTGTGCCAGGCAGATTCCCATGGTTCGAGAGCACCAGGACCCCAGCAGCACTTCCAAGGGCCCAGCTAAGTGACCCGCATCACTTCTCAGCAGAGCAGGACGGTGCACGCAAAGCTGCCATGCAATTACATCCCAAGCGCTCCAAAGGCAAAAATATACTTCATACAGATCAGCACTGCTTTGCAGGTTAAACAGTCCTGATTACATTTGATATTCTGTCTGGATAAAAAAAGAAACTGCGTATACTTCATAATATTATGAAATTGCTTTTCATGAGGAGCTTTGCAAATAAGAGCCATAAACCAGCTTTCAGCCCCGGCTGTGACAGAGGTGGGGGGGTTTTTACCCAGGCTGCCCACTGACCTCTCCAGGTTTGACGCCGACCCATTAACAACCAGCAACCAGCGCTGGTGGGAGCCAGGGGGAGCAGGAGCCCTGCAGCAAGCACAGCTCTGCTCTGAGCTTCCACCACCAGCTCCCCTGCACAGTGCTCAGAGCCTGCTCAGCTGCAAACCCCAGCAGTGCTTTCTTAGGAGCAAAGGGCTGCTCTAAAACAGGCTGACCCAAGGCATCCCTTTTAAAGCACTCTTAAGCATTATTTCCTCCTCCCTGAATACTAGTGGTTAGTGTCATTAAGAACCATCTCCATGACTGGCATTAACTACCATCCACTTTCACCTGAGCCTTTTCCCCCAAGAAATCAGTGTTTGTTGTCAGTCATAAAGGTGAATTCCACCTCCTGGCCTCAGAAATCACAGCTACTGAAAATTTGTCTGTGGACCGGACAAACAAAACCAAGGCTGTTGCCTGCAGGCTGATGCAGCACTGAGGGTTCCAGGCCAGGAGGGACGTGTGCTTATGAAAGCCCCGTGGCACAGAGCTCATCTCCCATGGCCGTGGCTGTTTGGGTTGTCTCACCTTGCATCCCTGCTCCCCTGGGGCTGAGAGACGGACTCCATTCTGCATCCCTGCTGACGATGATGCAGGGTTTCATGTGGCTGTTATCACAACAGCACTGTTCACAACCCACTGCTGTTTCACGTTACATTAGCAGCTCAGAACTGTGCCTGCCTGTTTTCCCCTGACAACAGCTGTTACTGGATTCCTGCAACTGGCTTGCTTTTTACATTAGCCAAGCGTGGATAGACATGGTGCAGATAGGAAAGCATTATCTTCTGCTGGAGTATACTTGGACCACCTTCAAAAGTGGAAGTAAAAATACTCCTGCAACCTTAGATCCAAGTTTATGTTTATCTCACTTTTCATATGAATGTTTTTATTGGGTGCATTATAAAAGCCTCCTTGCACATTTTCTCAGCAAGCTGAATTTCCTGTGCATCCTGAGCATAAATTGTGACTTGCTTTGGTCTTTACAATAAAAGAGAATTTAGAGATAGAAGTCTTCATGCTTAGCCAAGCTCACTGAAAGGCATTGCTCTGAGTTTTTGCAAGCTTTCCTAAGTTTTTCTCTGATACTCATGAAAGAATTAACACAGATCTTTCTCTTCAGTTTCCCAATGAACTCACGAGCTAACTGGTATGAAGGTGTATCCAGTATCATTTATTCTCTTTGTACTGCCTACTAATGAATCAGGCTGACTTGGCCAGGCTCTGCTCGTGGGGGTGCCCATCTCTCCACCACTGTGAAAGCACCACAGCCAATGGAGCTGCCTGCTGCTGTTTTCAGGAGCACCCAGAACTCCTTAACCTCAATAAGCCACCTCCATCAGTCCCGCCCCATCTACCAAACACCAGAACACACATCTGACAAACACTTCCTAAACTCTGAGAACTCCAACACCTCTCACTACACGCTTGGCACAAGTTTTCACAGCTCCACAGCTCCCCACAGCCTGGACTGGGCAGGTTATGAGTGACTGGAGCTCAGGCACCCAAAGCACTCAATAGCCTGGATGTGTCACCACCTCCATCTCGTGTCACTGCATGGAGGTGGAGCACGAGTCTCCTAATGTCCTCCAGCACACTTGGCCTGGCAACTCCTGATCACCTCCCACCAGGCTCATCTTCTGTTAATAAGCAAAAGGAGAGGGTGGTCACAGTCTGACCACACTTGTTCTGTGCTGTCTTCCTTAAGGGATAAATTATTGCTGAGAAAACACTCAAGACATACAAATTTCATTATGTTGGCTCAGACATCATTTCTATTAATGAAGCAGTTTGTTCGATGCAGGACTCATTATATGCAGATTTTTACAGTAATACCTCACCAGTTATCAGCTTTTCATTTCCTTCAGAAAAAAAAAAAACCAAAAAAACAAAAAATTCCTTGCCAGTATAACCCAGTCTCAGGAAGCACGAGAAGTGTAGAATTAAATCCCCACTTGTGGTCCTGCTGCGGCTCTTTGACTCGCCCCCACCTGGAGCCCTGTGCAGGATCTGCTCTGCAGACAGCCTCCTGCTGCTCATCCCTTCAGCTCCCTTCAGAGGAGAGTGGTACTGCCTTTCCCATTGCTCTGTCAGGTCTGCAGGTGTGGGGCACTGCTCCATGCCCTTGTTTCAAGTTATAGGGCAACAACTGTCTCCTTTCTGTGATTCTGTCAGCCTGCTGTAGGAACACACCTCAGCAGGGGCTTGGGCTCCATGACCTCTCAAGGTCTCTTCCAGCTGCTACAGTTCCAGATTCTTTCAAAGCCAAAGAAATGGATGTTTCCAATCCTGCTCAAGTAGATCAGCCACTCTTATGGAAGAGGTCTGGAGCCACACTGACCTGGTGCAAGAAGGTTTGCCATCCACATTCCAGACTCTCACACCAGGCACCTGGCCGTGCCTCACGCCAGTGGAGATGGGATGAGTCCTGGCTCTTTGTTCCAGAACCAGATGGGTGAGCAGGGTCAGGCACACGGGATAAACTGAGCACTTCCTTGCTCATGCCTGACCGTGTGTGGCAATCATCCCTTGGGAAGAGCATTCTCAGCCCCATTAGAAACCAGTCCATGAAAGAACTGATGCTGTAGCGATGGGCATTACTGCCTATGACATGCATGAGCAAAATGACACAGTAGAGAGCCTGTACATGCAGCAGTTTCACAGAAATGCAGAAGACAGCAGCAGAGGGAGGGGTGGCTGCCATGAAGCAGCTGTGCAGCACAGCATGGATGTTCCAGCCTTGGCCATCCCACAGCAGCACCCCCGGGCCCCACTCACTGCAAGGGCAGCAGGGAGCACAGGACTGTGGGTATTGCTGCAGCATGATTCTGTGAGCCACTCAGCCACACCTTATCCAAAAAAGCCTCTTGAACTATTTCCTGGTTTGATACACTTTGCTGTTTAGAATTAGGCACTTTGTTTCTCCTCAAAAGAAGGGAAAAGATACCAGCTTAACATCTCGGATACAGTTTCCTTTCTTTTTTCATAGTTTCCCAACCAGAAGTTGCATTCAGGTTTTGCATTCCCCTTCCCTCCCTGCAGCCTCAGCAGGCATGCTCACAGCACACCCGTCCTGACTGCCCCAAGCCATGCCAGCTGCAACAGTGGAAGCAAGAATGCTATCAGCGTGTTTGCATGCAAACTACAGGATATTAGCTTTTGTTCAAGCAAAGACAAGATTAGTTTTGACAACATGAAGAACACCTCATTCCTCCAGTATCACGTTCTTCTCATCAAGCAATTCCACCTCTCATTTATTCTCCTGGGTGCACAGAAACATCTGTGTATCACTCTGTTTTGCTGGCCTATCCCACTATTCCTCTAACTGTAAGTCCCAGGGATGCACTTCTGTCAGCAAAACTCACATGAATGCCATGAAATATTGAGGGATAAAATAAAGATGATTTCAGGAATCTAGAAAGCCCCACAAGCAGTGAGGCTGCAGCATCAGAGCTGCTTCCTCAGCCCGAGATTTGCAGCACTCCATCTTGGCTCTCACAGACGAGCCTTGAAGAGTGAGTCAGCTTTCCTGGTAATTACGGAGAGGTTGTGTTCCTGTAAGCAAAGCCAATCTCCGCAGAAATACACATGCTTTAATGCTGAAATACATTTGGAAACTATTATTATTGTTCCACCAAACAATAGATCCCTCGAGAAGCAAAACAACATTTTCTATTTACACATCTGTACAAAGTGCTGTTTGCAGAAGGAAAGGCTGATTTGCTCGGTACACAGGAGATTCGGTTAGTGCTCTTACTAACCCAGGTTGTGCCTCACTGGGGATTAATTTGTGCTATAAGGAAAAAGCAGGATTTGGCCTTTCATCAGGGTAAGAGCTGGAGCTGTCTCTCCTCTTGCCGTAAGTCTCCCTCAGCAGCACCATTGACCCTCTCCAGACCTTTGTGCTCTCATTTTGTATTATTTCTTGGTAGCAGAGAATCTGCGCTAAGAAGAGGTGGAAGCGACAGACGCAGACTGTGGGGCAGCACTGCTGCAGCAGCCCTCTCCCAGCTGCCAATGGACGGGCAGAGCACTGCCTGGATGGGCCACCTCTGCGCCACTGCAGTGCAGGATGGGGTCAGAATTCCAGTTTGTGAGAGCTGCTGGGACCTGCTCTTCCCCTCCCTTCCCACACTGTGCTGGGAGCACCACCACTGGGAGCACAGTTACCGAGCTTCTGAGAATTAACACCTGCTGAAGTTCCAGCAGGTTATTTTGCCAGTGCTCCATAGGTCACAGCACAAAACACAGCGTACAATAGAACTACTTGGGATGCGTAGCAGAAGTACAAAAAGAAACTCAGCAAGAACCTCATAGGCTGAATTTATAACACCTTCAGAGTATTTCAAGCACACATGTAGGTCCAAAAAAATCTCCAAGATCCACCTTAACTGAAGCTTGATCTAAGGCTGTTCCCCGTTTGATTTTAGTTTAACCCCAAAGAAGAAATCTAAAAAGAGACACAGCATAGCTGAGAAGTACCTGGCAGTAAACCCCAGAGAAGCCTTCCCAAGGCACATCTTCACATCCTCCCAGCTTATACTGAGCCCTGCAGGCCCCAGCCTGCCACCCCTCCATACCAGATCTCCCTGCACCACCACACAAGACAACTATCTGCTCCAACAGCCACCCCCCAGCCTTTTTTTGGCCTCCTGGAGAGCAGCAGTTGATGTTGCACAGCTGCTCACACCAAGTGCCCTGCACTGTGCTCACTGGGAGCAGCTGGGATTGCCCCCAGGAGGGGGGGCTGCTGCCTGTCACTGCCCCCCTGTGCTGGTTGTGTTCTGTCTGCAGGCTGTGGGGCCAGCTGGCTGCTCCCTGGATGTGTAAGGGCAGGTACAGGGCTCAGGTTGTCACCGTACTGGTGTGCTCCTGGGCTGGAGAAAGCATCCTTTGTTTGGAAGGACTTGCCTCAGTGCTTCAGATTAAAAGCCTGCAAAGCAATCCAGCCATTCTAGTTCTGTTTCAATTCAGTTTTAATTTAGAGACTCTGTTTAGTGGGCATGATGGTGATGGGTCAGTAGTTGGACTTGATGATCTTAGAGGTCTTTTCCAACCGTAACGATTGTAATTCAGTTTTATTATGAGTCCTTTTTAAACACAGAGTAGCCACGCTTGCTTTGAGATGTAAGTTATATTTTAGAAGTCCTTTCTTTGGCTCTTTCTCATGAGCAGACCTACGTGAGCTCCTTGATGCCCTTATTGCCGTCAGAGTGTAGCTGTAAGGAAGCACCTCTGTCAAGGGTTGCTTCTGCAGTGGCTCTGAGTTACTATAGCTGAGTAACAGCTGTGCTGTTCATCAAGGTGTGCATATGAAAGTATTTCAAAGAAATTCTTTGGGTAACTGAATAGTTTCAGAGCATTGTGTGTAACAGTATTTAACTTTCAAGCCAGATTTCAAAAGCACTGTGTTCCTATATATCCTATCTTTTTTTTTTTTTTTTAATAATATATTTATGTCTTTTCTTCTGCATTTTCTGTTTGAATTATTGTTGTGAGACTGATTTACATTTAGTGTAGCTGAGAACAACAAAGTGCAACATAATGTTATACAAGGCTAATCTTTCCTTATAGAAATGTAATTCCAAGGAATTGTGAGCATTCCCTGCTCTAATATGATCCAGAAGAGCAGATTGCTGTATCTGAGCACATCCCAGGTAGGAATTTGCTGTGGATGACAATCCCTGAGCTGATAGAGCATGTTTAGAATGATATCATTATGATCATGAAATGATGGTTGAGGAGTAGATGACACTGTGTTGGCTGTGATTTATTTTCGCTGGAATAGGATGACTTGAATAATATGAAAATCCATGAAGAGTTTGACCTCTTTATCTGTCCTTTATGTTACCACGTGCTGAAAAAACAGGTATCTAAAGAGATTAAACCCACCCACTTTTATTTAGAACAGATTTTGAAATATGTAAGGGAAATCCTATTGCTTTGGGAGTGCCAGGTAAATAAATTTAAAGGAGGGAGAGCCAGAGACTGCGATTATATTGAGATGCACTCCCAAGAAGAGCCCTGAAGTCAGTGAGGGAGGTGGGAAAGTGGCTCCAGCAGAAGACAATTAGCCTGTTAATTACGCACACAGAGAGCAGGGAGCTCCCTGCACCCATCTCAGCCCTGCCCCAACACCAGACTGCTGTGTGCTCTCTTCTTCTGGGCTTTCATATCACAGCATCTCTTACAGCTAAACAAGATCTGACTTTTCCTGTGGGTAAACAGAGAACCAAAAACAAGACAGAGTTCTGCCAGGTTTCTCTTACTCAGACATGGATGGGGAAACATTGCAAAAGGAGAAGGGAAGAAGTTCATGCCCGAGGGGGCTTTCAGCGATGTCTTCAACGAACAATACATATTTTAAAGCATGAGAAAGCATCAAAATGCAGTTACATCCATAAGCAGGACACCTCACAATCCTCACCCACGAGGAAATTGCTGTTGTTACCATCAGTACAAGTATTTTTAAAAGCTGCAGTGCTTCTGTAAGCAAAATGTAAAGGGATGCAGTTGATTTTAGGGCAGCATTACAGACAGCCAGAGGTGCAGCCCCACACACTGCCCTATTGCCCAGCTGGAGCTCGCCTTCTCCTCAGGTCTTGGAGAAGCCTTAAGTCCATGCATACTTTTCTGCTGTGCCCAAAACTCAGATTTTGTTCATGCCTCTAAATGGCTAGGAATTCACCCGAATGTGCAGCCCAACCCAGAAGAATGGAGGCAAAAAGGGTAATAGGAAGAAAGGCCATAGCTGTAGACGTGGAATGGAAAATGTGGGACAAGTTACACCTTCCATTAAAAATGGATGGGAGACTCACGAGCTCCTCTCAAATGGCCATGGGTCTGCAGATTGATGAGCACTGTGTTTGTCACAATACAAGCACTGACAATGAGACATACTGATGGTATGGCATTAGCACACAATAGCAGCCCGTGTCAGCATTGTGTTACAAACCAGCAGCAGTGCCTTCATTGTCTCTCTTCCCTTTGTTACTGGAGCCATCCCTTTGTTTTTGCTCTGTTCCCAGACTTTTGCTCATTTTGGTTAATGATATCACGCTATGATACTATAAAGCTGGAGATGTTTTAGTGCCAACCAATCATTTTTCAAGGGCTTCCTTTTCCTGTAAATTAGCTTGTTAGATTTGCAGAGCAGCCCTGTACATGCATGCCTGAAAGAGGAAAAGAGAAGGGCTGCTGGAGGCACTGTTAAGCACTGAGCATCACCATGCACAGACCCATGGGCTCAGCTCCGCATTCACATACCCACACCCAGAGCTAAGGGCAAGAACCCAGGTGGTTTCCCTAACTCATATAATATATCATAGAATGACAGAATGGCCTGGGTTGCAAAGGAGCACAACGCTCATCAGTTCCAACCCCCTGCTGTGTGCAGGTCACCAACCAGCAGCCCAGGCTGCCTAGAGCCACATCCAGCCTGGCCTTGAATGCCTCCAGCAATGGGGCATCCACAGCCTCCTTGGGCAGCCTGTGAACAGTGCCTCACCACCCTCTGGCTGAAAAACTTCCTCCTAATATCTAAGTCCCCATTCTCTCTGCAGGTCTGCCTTGTTGTGGTGATTCCTTTTGGATGTTGGGCCCTCAACATAACAACACACAAAACCAATGTTTTATTCCATGGGGAGGTTAATTTCAGTTGCATTTTCTGAATTGCAGTCATTGCCATTAGATGTGAGCATGAAGCAGCGCTGCTGGGCTGGGCAGTGCCAGAGCATGCAGATAAAACCTGAGGGCTCCACTATGGGGCTCTCCAACTTGAGGGGGTGTGAGGTTGGACACAGCTCTGGGCACACGGGAACCTGGGGCGTCCCAGCCTCAGCCATGCTGTCACTTTAGAAAAACATATAAATAAGAAAAAAAGCCTAAAACCCTTTCCTTGTGGAGTTACAGTTTTTTAATTGAGGATATTTTTTGCCCGTGTAATTAATGCAATTTTGTATGGAATTGATACGTTTTTAGCAAACCCAAATATTTCAGCTAATGCATTTTTCGTCATGTCAAAAGCCCTTTGTTCATTGAAAAAGCACTTAATGGAAATATTTTAATCAGAGCTTGAAAATATCAGATGTCTCCAATGAAAGGTCAGGCCTTCGGAGCAGAACAGGGAGCAAATGGCTCAGGAGGGTTAATTAGCAGCGAAAGACTAAACAAAAGCCGGGAGTCTGAATGAGAGTCTCTGAAGGAGAAGAGGCACTTAAGGTACATTAATGAATTTAGAAAAACAGGGTGGACTTTTTCTGTAATAAAATTCCCCATGCACTGAGATGCAGCCCTCGCTCCTGCAAAACGGCACAGCGCTTCACGCGGACACGGAGCTGCACTGTTAGACTGCGTGTTCTCAGGGGGCTCCTGGAGATGTGGCAGGAATTGAGAATCTGGGATCCCCACCACTTCAGGGCCCAACCAGCCAGAGCTATCCAGTGGGTCTGTGAGCTTTTCTAAGACCACGTGAGGGTGTGCTCAGTGCTGTGTCTGTCGGGCAGCGGGGGCTGATGTTGGGCTTCACAGAGTCACAGAATCACAGAATGGCTCGTCCAGTTCCAAACCCCTGCTATGTGCAGGGTCTCCAACCACCCCACCATGCTGCCCAGAGCCACATCCAGCCTGGCCTTGAATACCTTCCAGGATGGGGCATCCTTCAGGTGGGAACAAACCCGATGTCCCGGCTCTGTCATCCTACATCTCCAATTAACCTTTATTTACACACTTGTTTGATTGGCAGCGCTGGCCCTGATGCTAGTGGCTGGAGTTCAGAAACTGTACTAGGAAATCGTGCTCCGTTAATACACCATTAGGCACTTTAAGTGGGTCCCAATGATGTATGTCTCGGGAAGGAGATAATTCAGCAGTTGTTAGTTACTGACAGAATACAGAATTGGAGTTTATTGCTTAAGCCTTAATGTCAGCAAAACGAAGGAGCCTATGACTGATCATGAAGCTGTGCTGCCTGTGGGCTCACTGCCCCCCAGGTGGGAGGAAGGGTGAGGGCAGTGATGGTGCTCGTGTGCAGGAGCACCAAAATGTGGTTATACCACAAACCTGAGTGCAGACAAAGCAGCAATCTGGTACGTGTGCGCTGTGTGTATGTGCAGTGAGCCCACTCTGTGCTGAGTGGCATCCCTCAGAGGAGAAGGGTACTGCTCACATCACTTTTCTTTAATGAGTGCTCGGGCTCTTCCAGCCTTTACCAGCTTCCCCAGCTCATGGGGAGCTTTCACTGTGTCTCTATATCCATACATAATTCAGGCAGCAAAAGGGTGGGTGTGCTCCACATGATGTAACATATGCTTACAGCATCTCAATGGCTGGGACATGGAGAACAGCTCCCTGACCAGAGATGCTCTACATTTCCTTTTACGAACTCAGCAGAGATTTCACTTCCCACGTTTCTTCTCCCTTTTATTCTCCTTCCAGAAAGCAGACAGGACAAATAAAATGTGGCCATTCTGCTTTAATACTGGCATGCTGGCTGCTCATTTGTGAGATGGGAAATGCACACAAACTTCAGGTGGGCACCAGTATGGCTGAGCTCTCCAAGAAGAAGTACACAGTGCTCTGCTGTGTGCAGGTGGTTCCTTCCAAGGAGGGGTTTGGCAGGGAGTGATGCACTAATGGATGAGGCTGCTGAGTAGCACAGCAGGCAGTGGGATGGCAGCATGGCAGTGCCTTGCCGTGGCACCATGGGCACCAGCCTTGGAGAGGTGACAGCAAAAGGTGCTGCACTGTACACATGGAAGAGACACAAAGAAGAAAATGAAGTGGAGGCAAAGAAAGAGGAAATGGATGAAACAGAAAGCCAGTATGGATGTTTGACTCATGTGAAGTGGAAAGTTGACAGCTAGTCTGTCTGCTAAAAAAACGGAGTATTTCCACGACTGGCCTTTACAGCAAGCTGTCCTCCTCAGCCTCTGGGCAGCATGGGGATGAGGCTGCTCCTTGTCCTGCTGCTCTCTGAGTAACAGCAGAGCCACAGCAAGCAGAGCTAATCTCAGTGGGTTTAGAGTCCCTAGGTAGGCTATGGAAAATCAGAAGCTCCTTTCTTCCCTCCCTCACAGTGAGGATTTCACTGTGTTATCAGAAGAATGAGCAAATCAAACAGGATAGCAGAACGAGGAGGAGGAGCGAGGAAGGAGAGGTGGGAGCCCACCAGGCAGCTGGAAAAAGGCAAACATAGAGGTAAAGGGGAAAGCACCTGTTTGGAACTGCTCGGTTATTTCCTCACTTCAGGAACAGGGCCTGATACGATTCGCTGCCAAAGCGATTCCCAGAAACACTGTTGCAGCTATTCGGATACACATCGCAAGCACAGCATCAGCTGTCCCTACTGCCAACTTTCCGGTTTGCTGGTGTGCTTTTAAGCCTGCAAGTGACCTGTTCCACTGTTCCACCCAGAGCACTGCTGAAGCACAGCCCTGAGCAGTCCTGCCCTGCCACCCCTGCACCCACCCTCCTCCTCCCGGCCCCTGGTTCACCAAGGAGATCAGTATCAATATTCATGGCCTAATTCTAAACCCCAGGAAAGCTCCAGGAAGTGTTGGTAATGTAATTCCAGGTAGGAAATGGGGATGAGTAAGAACACGCGCTCTCCTGAGACATTTCTAATCTTCTCAAGCAAATAAACAAATGAACTCCAGATGCAAAAAAATAAATTAAAAAATAAAAACCTCTCACATTCAAATTAAAACCTTCAGGTCTAACCACGGAGCTGTTTGTGCAGGGAAATGTTCTGCTGTGGCAGTGATGGGGATGGTCCCCTGTGCCGGGTGCAGGTTGGGGTGGCAGCAAGGCAGGGCAGGGCAGGGCAGGGGCTCCCCCAGGTATTGCACTGCTGCACTGCCCCACAGCCTCTGGCAGCACCGTGTCCTTTCTCCTCCAGTCCATCACTCATCAGCAGTTTGTGTAGGTTGGTCTTTGGAGTCGTGCACTCTTCTTTTATTCCTCATGGTTAATGAGGCACAAAGAGCTATGCAATAAAGGCTCATCAAAGGTTCCATCTATCTATGTTTAACTGTCTTTGTTACACATTAGTAATGAATGTCCTAAACCTTTCTGTACGTGGGTACATTTCTCCTCATTATTTCATGTTGTTTTCTCCTGACATTCATCCATGTCCTCCTCTCAGCTCCTCTGTGCACTCTGCTAAAGGCAGTGGGTGAGCTCTGCTGGGCTGGGACCCTCGCCTTCACCCAGTGATTCCCTAGGAGTGAGCATGGACAGTGAGGTGCCACTTTCCCATGCCTCAGCCTTTATGTGAATCCTACAGCAGGATGGAAGGATGAGGCCTGGTGAGCTGCTCCTTTCTGATGGCTCTGTGTATAGAATGGAGCTTCCTGTGGACCTGAACAGCTGAGCCCAAAGCCAGCACTGGGCAGGGTCCTGTGAGCAGTCCTCACAGAAGAGCCTGAGTTGGAAGGGACTCAAAGGCCATCTAGTTCCAGCCCCGTGCCATGGGCAGAGTTGCTGACCACTCCAGCATGTCCAGGGCCTGTCCAGATTGTCCCTGAGCACCTCCAGGGATGGGACATGTGTCCCACATGACACACCTGCTGCATGTCCAATACCTGTTTACATTAAAGACCTGAGAGCTGCCCCATGTGATGCACCTGCTCAGTGTGACACATCTCCTTCCATGCACAGACACAGCAGTGACAGGTGCTGCAGAAGAGCATCAGCAGGAAGGCAGTTGAGAAAAGAGCCATGCAACCATCATTCCTCTGCTCCTCTCCTTTGGCACAGCAGTGCCCAGCTCTGCAGATGGGAGAGAGGGAGGGATGGAGGGAGAGAAGCTGCATGGAAGAGCAGAGCCAGAAGTGGGAACACCAGCTCTTCTGAAAAGCCTCTCTTCAAATTTAGCAAAACAATAAAAATGCACAAGTAAGCAGGAAACATAAACAGAGCAAATAATTAGTTAATTACAACCTGCTTTAGCAGAACATTTTTAATTATTCAAATAATTAATGAGATTAAATTCAAAACAAAACCTCACAAACTCAACCCGAACTTGTCCTTGAAGCTCTCAAGTGCCTCAGCAGAATGCAGGTACCTGCTGGTACTCAGTGGCACAACAGAGTTCCTAAATTCTTTTTTTATTATTATTTTTTTAATTTTTTTAAATTTTTTTTTCACCTTTCATTCTGTTTGACGTTCCTGAATACTTGCAGCGCTTCTGATTTAGAACTGATGGATCCGTGAGTTTCTATACTAAGAAATACTTTCCATCTTTTTTCATCAGGTGAATTCTTCTATTTGCGTACTGCACTCTTTGTAGAGCTCCTTCCTGCCCGAGCATCTGTTGGCCTCAGTATTCCCAGGTACCACAACACTGTCTCCTCAGCAGGTATTTTTGTAGTGTTTCCTCAGTGTGTATCATACATTAGGATCAGCATCGCAGCTGCCTCCCCTGCCGGCCATGTGGCTGCGCTCAGCTGCACACCTCAGTGCACCCCACATCACGGATAGGGCATTTAGTGCTCAGATTTATACAAATAAGTTAAATCCCTTAATACTGAGGCTTATTCTGGAGAATTCCTTTTTTGATTCAGAGCTAATTAAAGTCAGAGGAAAAACACAGAATTACTTTGGAAAGCTCGGGCCAGCACAGTGTGCTCCCTTTCCCCCCCAGGAGTTTCAAATGCATTTGCTTATAAACTGCCTCTGCAGTTACATAACTCTGTTCTCCCCAAGCTTTCAGAGCTCATTAGGAATGATAAAATGGAGCAGAAAAGTGAGGATGATGGCAGGCACTTCTCCAGCCCTAGTGCTGGCATCGGCTCGTGGCGCTGCAGCCCAGGTTTGGAGCACCAGTGCTGTCGAGGAGCCAGTTCCCATCCGTCTGCTGGACTGTGGAAGAGTTTGGTGCAATTCTTCTCTAAGAAATAACTCCATCAACATTTTACCACTAAAGTTAACCTTGGAAGTGATTATTTGAGACCACTGTTATGTTTCTGTGCTGCTATTTGGAAATCAAAAAAAGCAAATCCACCATAGGTGGGCTAGCCACAGAAATCCTCTGATGCAGGGAGTTGTCATGCTGGATGTGATCCATACAGAACAGCTCTGTAATTATTGTTTCTTGGAAATGTGTCTCATCAGCAAAGTCTCAGTCAAGACAGAATAACATGAGCCAAGGGTAGGTAAAGCAAAGAGGATCTTCTCATAGGAGAAAGAGTAAGCATTCAAGAAAATAATAGCAAAACCCTGAAATAGAGTGTTGTTTTGTCTGCGCACCCAACTTCTTCCTTTTGATCCTTCTTGCCCAAATAACCTTCAGCTTCTCCATACCCCCAGCTTGCCTTAGCTTCACCTTTTCCTTTGCTCTGTTTCCATTGCTGTGAAGAGCTCCCTCACAGCTCTCTCCGCAGGGCATCATGTTGGCATGAGCTACAGCTGAGTTAACCCTGTGCCCAAAGGCTGTGCTCCTCCAGTCCCAGCAATCCTGCCCTGGGGACAGTGGCAGCCAGCCTGGGCTGAGCCCATCCCACGCCCGCTGGGTGTCTGCTGCTAGGCCTGGTTAATTGGGTACATAATGAGTCTGATCTTGTTCTTAGTGGAGTCAATGGTAGGTCTGGGACCGACATGTCATGCTTCTTTTGCTGTTTTAATTTACATTGATACTTTGCTTCATTTAAAGGCGGCTCCTTACTTCAAATGACTCTCGATCAAAGGGTGAGTCATCAGTGCTGGTGTAGCCGCATACATAAGCAGGCACATATTTCTTCATTATCTGCTTTGGGGAGCTCCTTGCATAAAGATCTCTGTGTTGAGTAGCTGCAGAGAGCTGTTCTCATCGCTTCCCACAGAATTCCATCTCTGCCGACAGAGATCCATGGCTGCCTCTGTAGGGGAAGGAGTTACAGTATTAAAAAATGCCACCGCCAAAAACGTAGCAGAGATGAATAAGTTGAATAACTAAAAAAATGTTGCTGCTGAAAATATAGCAAAGATGAATAATTGAAAGGATTTATATCTTATTACGGAAACTCTACGTTACGCGCACACACGCAGAGAATGGTCGCACTGACCGTAAATAACTCCCAGCTGCGTTGCCTTATCTGTGCAGGTGGGAGAGAACACGGGATGATAAATGTGCCTGTAATGCCGTTGCAGTCTTATCAGCTGAATGAACCTTGAGATGGGAAGTTTCTGACTGGGGTCAGCCCCTGCAAGGTGACGGCTCTTTGCTGGGTGCAGATGGAGGCCAGATATGCCTCAGGATCAGGGTTTTCTGTTCAAACTCAGTTCACATGTCCATGGAGGTGTTTTTCTTCTGGCTGCATCGATCGCATATTGGAGGGATAACATGCACGCATCGAGCACTGGCTCTTGTACTGGTTAGGCTGCAATGTCGGTGCCAGCCCTGCACTCAGCCAGGTAGGAAATAGAGGGGCGGAAAAGGCAGACCAAAGGACAGGAAAAGGAAGAACAGCTCAAGATATGGTGGTAGGATTTAAAAATGCCACTTGTCTGCCACATTTCTCTCCCTTCTGTGTGCAGAACCACGTGCAGCACCTTCTGCTGCGAAGAACAAGCAGAGCACATGTGGCCCATGGCACAGCATGCTGTCCCAAAGGGTGGATGTGTTCCTGAGCCACAGGAAATTCCTCCAGCCCATCCTGCCCACCCCTGCAGTGCCCACACACCTTCTAAGGCAAGAAGGGATGAGTCAGAAATCATTCCATTCATTGCCCAAGAAATTAAATCTGTTGACTCACACAACCAAGCTGTAATTTCACAAACGCGACAGGATTTCCATATTGCTAGATAAGTTGTGCCACATCCTAAATCATTAGACAATAGTATAACTGGAGTGTGCGGATGTTCCTCAAACTTCTTCCAAAGCCTTTAGCACAAAAACAAGCAAACACTCAAAACCCAACAGAGGAGGTTGTGAGTTAACAGCAGGGACAGACAGGCAGGAGGAGACAGATCCTGGGGCTGCATCTGGGCAGGAGGTGAGCTGAGCCAGGTGAGGCGGGATTGTCTGCTGCTTGGAAGCTCATGTTCTGGGTGCATGCCCCTCTCTCTCACCATGTTGCATAAAACGAACCCTCCCCGTGTGCAGGTAGCCAGCTTGTCAGTGATAAACTTCTCCAAGCTGTCAGAAAAGCAAAACCCATGACAGATTCTGAACAGATGTGTTCTGGTCTTTCCCAGCACAAGCTGATTTCTAAGGAGATATGCCTGAATGCGTTCTTTAAGATGCCCATAGCTGCTAGCTGCAGGCTTTGTGCTGCTGCGTGCCGGGGTGGCTGGCTGCCGGCTGCAAACCTGCAGTGCCAGGTCAGTGCCTGCACCAAGAGGGGGAGTCCGAGGGGAGGGAGGCTGTGCTGGGGACGGAGCTCTGCTGCTGCTGCTGCCAGGCTGCAGAAAAGGCTCTCCAGCAGTGCTTTCTCAGCACCGCTCAGAAGTGCTATAGAGGGGAATTCCTTTTTCCCTCTTTCGTTTATTATGAAACGTGCCACCTAAAATCTTAAAGCTCGGTACCGCAAATTTCATTCCACGAAACACTCCCTTCTTGTCATGAGTACAGAAGACACAAAAAGAGGGATGGGACACTGAGCATTTACCTGGAAATGGATGGGAAAGACATGGCCCAGTTCCCAAGGCTCTGTGCACTGCGCTGCCTGCAGCTGGAGGGGGCCTGGTGCTGGCGGCACCACACAGAGCCCAACATAGCTGCAGGAGGCAATGAGAGCTGAGAGCAGCTGGGAGGTGCTGCACATGCTGGGTGCAGACCTGAGCCCAGCCTGAAGCCAAGTGCCCTGCAGGCAGCAGCTTTGGGATTACAGTGCGGCATTAATCCAATGCGTGCAGAGGGAGAAATGAACTCCATCTCCCTGTCTGCACGGATGGGTCTCATCCCACAGACGGTACTCTCCTGGTGTTGGTGTGTGGTGGATAACAGCCACGAGAAATGTTTGTCTTCACAGTACGCCCTGCTGCCTGGCACAGAGAGTCCAAGATTGAGATCGAGAGAATATCAAATGATGAATAATTTAGTCACTAAATTTAGCATCTTGTTCTGTGGAGGCCCTTTGGAAGGAGATGTGCATTCCCTGATATTTATCCCGTGCACAAATGTATTCAGAAAGTCTTCTCAAAATATTCAGTCATTGGCTTGGTTGTGAACAGCCAAAATGAATACTGCTCAGCTAAGTGACAGAGCTCACTTCTCTCTGAACGAGGTATGAGGGCACTCCTCATACAAACACTTCAGAAAGAAGTATTGGGAACTGCCCACAGTTCTGCAGCCTTAGCAAGGAGTGGTGCCCGCTGTGCTGCCTTTGGAGAGCTGGGCAAGGAGATCTGGAGTTGGCAATTACTCCTCTCCATTTCTCTTCCTTTATTTGTATCTATGCATGCGTTGTTGAAGAACAATACCTATATTTATAACAATAAATGCATGCATGCATTTATTTCCCCACCCAGGCAACGAGGAACGTAAGAGTGTCTCCTTCATTCCAGTTCTAAGGGAATAATTGTAACAGGGAAAGTGACAAAGCACAGAGACACAGTTCTGCGAAGTGCTCAGGAATGCAGGAAGCAGCGAAGGCCAAAC